>NW_011494811.1:8356500-8362864 GCF_000754665.1 Bison bison bison
CTCAACTCCAGAAAAATAAATGACCCAATCAAAAAATGGGCCAAAGAACTAAATAGACATTTCTCCAAAGAAGACATATAGATGGCTAACAAACACATGAAAAGATGCTCAACATCACTCATTATCAGAGAAATGCAAATCAAGACCACTAGGTACCATTTCACACCAGTCAGAATGGCTGCGATCCAAAAGTCTACAAATAATAAATGCTGGAGAGGGTGTGGAGAAAAGGGAACCCTCTTACACTGTTGGTGGGAATGCAAACTAGTACAGTCACTATGGAGAACAGTGTGGAGATTCCTTAAAAAACTGGAAATAGAACTGCCTTATGATCCAGCAATCCCACTGCTGGGCATACACACTGAGGAAACCAGAAGGGAAAGAGACACGTGTACCCCAATGTTCATCGCAGCACTGTTTATAATAGCCAGGACATAGGAGCAACCTAGATGTGCATCAGCAGATGAATGGATAAGAAAGCTGTGGTACATATACACAATGGAGTATTACTCAGCCATTAAAAAGAATTCATTTGAATCAGTCCTAATGAGGTGGATGAAACTGGAGCCTATTATACAGAGTGAAGTAAGCCAGAAGGAAAAACACCAATACAGTATACTAACGCATATATATGGAATTTAGAAAGATGATAACAATAACCCTGTGTATGAGACAGCAAAAGAGACACTGATGTATGGAACAGTCTTATGGACTCTGTGGGAGAGGGAGAGGGTGGGAAGATTTGAGAGAATGGCATTGAAACATGTAAAATATCATGTATGAAACGAGATGCCAGTCCAGGTTCGATGCACGATACTGGATGCTTGGGGCTGGTGCACTGGGACGACCCAGAGGGATGGTATGGGGAGGGAGGAGGGAGGAGGGTTCAGGATGGGGAGCACATGTATACTTGTGATGGATTCAATTTGATATTTGGCAAAACTAATACAATTATGTAAAGTTTAAAAATAAAATAAAATTAAAAAAAAGATAATATGCAGTTGACAGAAGATTTAATGCACTCAGATACAACTTCCTTTTTAATATAGTGTTTTTTATTAAGTACTACTTGAATTTGAAGCTACTTTCTTTTCTGCCTTCGGTTGTTCGTTTCTTTCTATAAGTCAAGGTAAAGTGTAGGAGCTTGTTTCTGTGACTACTGATTTTTTTGGTCATGACTCTTTCTAGGTCTTAACTACACCCTATTCAGTTTTTCTTTCTTTGTTAATACAACTGGGCAAGAACATGAGGAAAGAGACTATAGAGAGGAAAAATTTCTACCTTAGCACCCCAAATCACTGAAGATGGTTTTTTCCTCTACCTCAAATGGAGAGTTCCTATCCCCTGGACAGCTCATCACTTTTCATTTTTACTCTTGATGAATTTTCATTCCTGTTTCTTCCCATCTGATTTTTTTCTTTCTTTGCTTTGCCTTTTTGTTATTGTTCTTTATCAGTCATCCCTAATTTATAAGGCTGATTCAGATACAAAACTGCTTTATGTCAGATCTTAGGCCTTGATTTCAGGGAACATGTGGAAATAACAAGGTTTTCTACAGAGATATAGTCTATGTGTACTTTTAGGTTTTCAAAGACTGACTGAAAAGAGGCACCAAGTTAGCAGAAAGACAATTTTTCCAGTTGTAGTCAGAATCATGTAATTTGCTCAGCTTGAGTATTTGATTTGCTGTTAAATTTCAGGTCCTTTCACTTTTCCCAACACATATACATTTTATCCTATTTCCACTAGGCCTCCTAAATTTAGAGCTGATCCCCAGTTTCAAGGATTCTGGTGTCTGTGTAGGCAATTCATCAGTTTTCAACATGCTCTGACATTCTACTGATTGAATTCAGCTTCCACTTGCATCTGTGGTTCTGACTCCTTTAGAGTCAGTGTGCTCCCGATATTCAGAGAGAAAGAATGTGTCTGTATCAGTACAAAAATACATCAGGACATGTGATTTCATCCCCATCTATCCAAGGTTTACTGCTCCTGAAAGTACAAATGAAATAAAGCAAACAGTCGTTACTCACTGCTTTATAGAAAAGCCCCAATGACGGGGCCGAGATTAAAGCAGAGCTCTACATAGAAGAAACATCAAACTGAAGCATGTGGGGTGTCCCATGCCTTGCTTTGTCGGTGTTGCCTTTCTTCTCCTACTCTCCCTGCTCCTCCTTTTTCTCTTGGAGCAGTTTTGGATTGCTTTAAAAATTCAAGTCACCATCTGAAGAACTGGGTTATGAATGTTTAAAGAAATAGAAGACAAGGGTTTTTATTTTGAACCATACGCTATCATCACCTGGAAAGATTTTGAAAGTACAGATTCTCTGAATTTAATTTAATACACAAAATGAATTTAATTATTTTCTGGCATAGGGGTCTAAGCATGAGTATACTGTATTTTTAACAACTTCTCTAGATGATTCTAGTTTGTAGCCAGATTTAGGAAATACTGAACTCAAGAGTGAGTTCATCTCTAGAGGAGACACCTTATATTATTCCAGGGTGCTGAGTGGGACCAATTTGTCTATTAGCACAGAGTGTAGCACCAGTAACACTTTTAGGGGTCCACCAGGATGCCTGAATTTCTACTAGCAATTGAAGGAAAAAAATGAACTTTTAGGTAAAAAAATAAATAATTAAATGTTCATCTTTGTAATAACGCTGTTAAAATAAAAATATAACTTTAAATAAAAATATAAATATTAAACAAACTATATTTTTATTTAAAATGTAATTTTAAATAAAACTTATACATTTATGTTGTATTTATATTTAAATAAATATAAAAATATTAAATAAAGTATAATTTTTATTTTATTATTTTTAAGGAGGAAGGGGTCCAGGAAGGCAAAAGTACTGAGTGCCCGTAAAGGTCCTAATGCAACCTGGCACTGAGTTTATTTTCTAAGTGTGTTTCTTTGTGCTCAAACTACAGAGTGTGTAAATACAGATGGTATAATACTAACATTGAGTATGAAGGAAATTTTCATGTTTAACACAGTGATGTTGGAATGAATAGATCTGTGGTTGAAAGGTGAAGGAGAAGCCATGATTCTGTAGGAGTCTTTATATGTAATTCTGTGTCTCAACATGAAACTTAATCTACCTGCAGGATAATTTGTTGCTAAGTAATTTAAGATCTCATGGAAAAAGCATTACTGGGGTACTGATAATGAGCATAAATATGTAAAAATCTTTATAAATAATTCTTATAGCTCCCAAGCTTAAAACAATAATTATAATATACACCTAAAGAGAATATCAGTGATTCTTTCATGTTTCAAAATAGCAATGATTATATTATATGCTTAGTTTTCAGTTGTGTAAGTTGTACATATGAGAGACTTCAGGATAAGTCTCAAACTTCAAAAAATGCTAGTTTACTTATTTTGCTTTGTTGCATATAAATTACAGGCCAAGAGGTATTTTTGTTTACATCTATTTGTGCATTGACATAAATTTAGTGCATTTATGATTTTATAATTTGAACTTGTTGACTCCTACTTTCTCGGTCCCGTTAGTCTTAGGGACACTGAATAGTTGAATGTATAAGATGGTAAAGCTGCTGAAAATATTGTTCATCAAAGTCCCACTTACAAACTCCTTAATACACAGGTTTACTCAGTTATAGCTTCATTGGTGGCATGAAGCAGAGGTCTTCAACCTGCTTTTTCAACTCCTTTACACAATGTCCATGTTCCAGGTTCTGGACGGAAGTGCTAAGTCCTGTGTCTGTTGCCTTTTCCCAGGGTTGCCCAGACCTCTGCTCTTGCACTGCCATCTGCTTTTTCTCATTGTCTCTTTAATGAGACCTAATCAGAATAAGTCAGGGTTCACATAAACCTGCATGGAAAATTGTCAATTTGTCAAAAAGGTATGGAGAAACAAACCTGAGTATTTAGAATTTTTTTCTAAAGGAAATTTGCATCTGGGCAGGAAATCCAATATTCTTTAAATCTGATTGAAAGGGAAACAGAGGAAAGCAGGCTATAACATTTATAGCTCTGATACTGTTGTGCCTGTCATTAGGGCCCTGGTTGAGTCCCATGCAACAGCAAGATCACCAATAGTGGGGCCCTGAGGTTCAGCAAAGCCTTTAGAATCAAAGTTATGCTCCTTCAAATCCCAAATATGTAAAGAATGGGTAATGGTGAGCCCTGCAAATAACAGCTGGCCAGTCTGTGAGATGTGTGATTCTAGGCACTTCTGCCCAGTGAATGTGCAGAAGGCACTTCCAGTAGTGGATGTCCAGCAGTGCTGTGGATCAGTGTTGGTGTTGGAGGAGGTCATCAAGAGGATGGGACTGCCAGGTGTTCCTTGAGCTGGACCCAAGCAACTGGAAGCTCCTCACCCCCTCCCTTGTCCTTAAATGTACTTTCTGCCCACCATGCCCATTGTGGGAGCCATTTTCAAGGATACAAGCTTGAGAGAGTTAGCTGTGGTTGAGAACATCTGGACTGTATACATGACTGAAGCCAGTTAAACCTCTGTATAAACTTTTAAGATTTGGTGGGTGGGTTCTGAAACCTCTGGTTTTGTGTTTACCCAATGAAACCTTGTAAGTTCCCTTGCCTATGAAAACTGCCACCTGCTGATCTGGCGTGGTCTGCCTTTCTTTGGTCTCTTTCTGCCCTCCATGTGTGGGCACCAGTTTCTGAATGAGTTGGCCACGGGAGAGGAAGTCAGAGGGAATGGCAGACAAATCAACTTCGATAGAGTGATTGGATTTGCAGTGACTTTGGACAAACCTTGATACAACTCAGGAGAAGAGATATAATTACAAAGCATGGCTGGCTTTGAAACCAGTGGTTTGTCTGCCAGAAAATTTGCATTCATTACTAACTTTGCAGAGACGTCCGGGTCACTTATAAATGCATTTTGTCTCTTTTAGGTTCTTCAGCTGGGATCAGATATCCTTCCTCAGTATAAGCAAGAAGCGCCAAAGACGCCACCACACATTATTTTACACTATTGTGCTTTTAAAACAACTTGGGATTGGGTGATTTTAATTCTTACCTTCTACACCGCCATTATGGTTCCTTACAACGTCTCCTTCAAAACGAAGCAGAACAACATAGCCTGGCTGGTGCTGGACAGTGTGGTGGACGTTATTTTTCTGGTTGACATTGTTTTAAATTTTCACACAACCTTTGTGGGACCTGGTGGAGAGGTTATTTCTGACCCCAAGTTGATAAGGATGAACTATCTGAAAACTTGGTTTGTGATCGATCTGTTGTCTTGTTTACCTTATGACATCATCAATGCCTTTGAAAATGTGGATGAGGTAAGTTTCTTTTCTGTTTTTATTTTTTTGGTACTTTAATCACATTTTGAGAAAATTAGGATAAAAGGAGTTTATAAATAACCTAAACTTCTTTATAGTCACCACTTTCAACCTTCATCCTACTAAATACCTGCCATAAGTGATCATATTTTATTACTTTATAATTTTTATTCAATCTTTAAAAAATTTCTGGTTGAAAATACTAGGAAATGGCTGTGGTTGGAGGTTGTGTTTGAAAGAGGAGAAGAAAAGCCACAGCCTTTGAAGTCAAATATGGTTTATGAACTGGAGAGTTGATTGAAAGATAATGCAATATATGTATTTTTTGGGGAAAACAGTAGCAGTTTAAAGCTCTGTGCACCCACAAATGTTTTGACTCCTCCCCTCCAGATACATAGGTAGCAGTACTTGTGTTAACAAAAAAATCCAGGAAGCTTTTATGGTAGAGAAATTCTTGAAGTTTTGCCTTTTTGGTTTCTTTCTTTTTTTTTTTTTTTAATAGTTTTTGCTTTAAGTTTTGCCTAATCATTTGTGGTTAAAGACTGTATTAGATGAATTCTGATATCTGGTCTAATTCAAGATTTTGCTTATTCAGTGTCATTTGCACAATTAGAAATTTTTAAACATATGTAATGTTTTAATGACCATTTCATCCAAGGCTTCTTCATTTCTAACTTAGTTGTGGATGATTTTCAACTTGCTATACCAAGGATGTATATAAATGAATCAATATAGAATGTATCTGTTTTTAAAATGTGTTCATAATAATAATTACAAACTTAATTTCCCTAAAGATTCTACTCTGTCCTCATAGACTGTTCAGATAGAAAATTCTCCGCTACATTGTTGTCATTCTGTGTGTGTTGGGAGGTAGATTGCAATTTTTCTTCAGGATCTTTTTCCATAAAGATTTCTGCATTGAATCAACTTTAATGATACCAAAAATATTTCCAGAAAGTTTAATATAGACATTGTATTTTGATGCTATACACATAACTATTAATTTAAAAATTCAAGGAAAAAAGAATCATAGTAATTTGTTTCTAATTTTATTTTTATTTATTTTTTAAAATTACT
>NW_011494811.1:8362964-8383221 GCF_000754665.1 Bison bison bison
TTTTTTAAAATTCCACCTACATCAAGTTTTTAAGGTATATTTCTATCTTATTTCCCTTCTGGAAGTATTGATGGGGATTAATTTTGAAAATGCTGATCTTATGATAAGAAGATAGTAAGTAGTATTTATATGTTCACTTACTAAATAGATTAATATATTAAGATCAATGCATTAGGATTTCTATTATTTAGAACATTGGCATAAAGATTTTAATACAAATAATCAAAAGATTGGTTTAGTTCACAGAAAAGAAAATAAATTAGATTGCATAATAATAAAAGCATCTAATATACTATATAAATATATACCGATATCCTCAGACTTATTAATATTAAGGAAAATGCAAAGTAAACTTATAGACTATACTGACATACCAACAGTTATCACACACACTGGGTTGGAGAATATGGTGTCTGAGAATGTGTACTGCTCAGATCTCCCTTCATGGAAACCTGCTGCATGAAGCACAGGTAGGGGCTTCCTGGAAGTGGCTCCTGGTTTGGAAAAGACATTCTTTAGCATCCCTTTCAAACCCAGCATTCAGTGATATCACACTGTCACCCTGGTAGCTTGAAACTGGCCACGATGGGAGTATTTACACCCTTAAAATGGCAAATGCTATGAATAAAGGCTTAAAAAAAACCTTTCTATGGCATTAGTTGTTAATCATTTAGCAATATACCACTGAATACAGTTGACTGACACTTGCTGTGGCTTTCTGATCTGCTGCAGGTCACAGTTCAAAGCTGTTTCCCCAAGGCTACATTCAACCAATGACTAAGAATAGTGGTAATATTATGATTGGGCTTATCAGGTGGCTCAGTGGTAAAGAATCCACTTGCCAAGCAGGAGACGTGAGTTTGATCCCTGGGTCGGGAAGATTCCCTGGAGAAGGAAGTGGCAATTTAGTATTCTTGCCTGGAAAATCCCATGAACAGAAGAGCCTGGCTACAGTCCGTGGAGTTTCAAAGAGTCAGACATGACTTAGCAACTAAACCACCACCACCAATATTGTAATTAGCCTACTCCTGCTCAATGAAGAACTCCTCTGCTGAGCAACTTTTGCCCTGGAACTCCCCATTTACCTGTGCTGTGATTGAGGCTCTTTCTACACAATTCTTCCTTCCATCTTCATAGGTTTCAGACATGCATCGTGGTCTGAAGACTCCTCCCTCCTTTCTCCTTCATAGGCATTTATCTCAGTGAAAGTCTTGCATATCTAACCCTGACTTGGCATCACTCGGTAAGGGATCTGAATTGATACAGTGATGGTGTGAAGTCTCTTATACATTGCTCAAGGGAATACTGGTAAAACTTACATGAAGAATGATTGGCAATACCTAATTTTTTAAAAGAGAAGATCCTAGAGGCAACCACTTTCAGATTGTTTAGGGGATTCTTTTATATTTGCTTCCATCACCAAAGAGCAAGACTGTGTACTTACTCCTTTTGGTTTTTTAGTTTGGGACTTGTCTTTGACTTCTCACTATCAAATTGGAGGTTTCAGCCTCTTTCTCCCTGCCCTCACTGTATCCATGCACTTATTTCCATCACCTCATTCTCACAGTATAGATATATCATCCTTTTGGTTCCATAAATAGTGTTTATATCATTATGTCTACAAATATGCTATTTATGACTGAAAGTGAAAGTAAAAGTTGCTCAGTTGTGTTTGACTCTTTGTGACCCCATGGACTATACTGTCCATGGAATTCTGCAGGCCAGAATACTGGAGTGGGTAGCCTTTCCCTTCTCCAGGGGATCTTTCCAACCCAGGGACTGAACCCATGTTTCCCTCATTGCAGGCAGATTCTTTACCAGCTGAGCTATAAGGGAAGCTCATTTATAACTGAACCTTCAATATATTGTGATTACTTTTCCTCTTCTGCACTTTCCATTTTCCTGAGAGTTGATAATTGTCTGGTTTTATCATTTGCTTTCTTTTATGTACTCATCACTCACTCAACCATTAAACTCTATGCCAATTGTCTAAAGCTCCCTTCCTTGCATCGATGCAAGCAATATCCTATCAACATCATTTTCTTAAACAGATCTCTCGTCATCCTACTCTCCCACCTGATGGATAGTTTGACTGTCTGTAATATTCTAGGCCATTGATAATTTATCCTCAGATTTTGAAGGGCGTGGTACCATTACAGTCTACCTTCTAATAATTCTCGTAAGAGACTTTGAGGCATCGTGACCTATTTTCTCTTTCTGGAAATTTGATATATCTTCTCTATCTAGGATTCTGAATCTTTCCAGTACTATGCTTTATTGTTAGTCCATTTTCATCCATTTTTCTGGGCACTGTCTGGGTAGTCTTTTTCAATCTGGAAAAGCATGTCTTCTGTTTCAGTTTTTTTTCTTATGATTTTTCTCCATCTCCTTTCCTGTTCTTCTCTTTCCTCTCTCTTGTTGAAATTCCTTTTATTCTAATACCTACTAGACTTTTCTAATTTTTTCCCCCTCTTTCCTTATTTTCCAATCCTTTATCTTTTTGCTATACTGTCTGGAAAATTTTCTCAACATTATTTTCCAACTTTTCTTGTAACTAATAATGCCTTTATTTTCCCCTTAAAGTTTGCTTGGCCTGATACTAAGAGCTAAACTAGCATATGTATATTACTTGATATATGTATTTCTACTGCTGCTGCTAAGTTGCTTCAGTCGTGTCCGACTCTGTGCGACCCCAGAGACGGCAGCCCACAAGGCTCCCCTGTCCCTGGGATTCTCCAGGCAAGAACACTGGAGTGGGTTGCCATTTCCTTCTCCAATGCATGAAAGTGAAAAGTGAAAGTGAAGTCGTTCAGTCGTGTCTGACTCTTAGCGATCCCATGGACTGCAGCCTACCAGGCTCCTTCGTCCATGGGATTTTCCAGGCAAGAGTACTGGAGTGGGGTGCCATTGCCTTCTCCGATATGTATTTCTAGCATTTAACTTTTCATCATTCTAGATCGTTATACTCTAGTTGTATCTTTTGTAAATAGTCTATACATTCTGAGAGTTTCTCTAACTGGGAAGTTTACATTTCCCAGTAACTAGTCTGTTTACATTTACTGTAATTAATTACTTTTTGCTTTAGGTAGAGCATCTTATTTTCCACTCTGAAATGTGTTTTAGTCACTTTTTTCTCTCTTTTCTACTTTATTCTTCTTTTCTGCCATTTTTTGGAATGACTGAATTTTAAAAATCTTCTGGATTCCCTCTAATAGATTGGAAGTTTTTGTATTCATCGATTGCTCTTAATATTTTTATCTTCAGTATTTGACTTATAAGTATCTTTGCCCTTCTAAATAAATCGTTGGCCTCTGTTTGCCTTCTCATTTTTCAAACTAGTGTTGTTTTACATTTTGGTTCCACATTTTTTTCAAGTTTCTCTTTCAATTATTGGGTGGCTTCTTTAGGACTTGGTTTATTGTGAGCCTTTGGGATGGTGACTATAGATTTCAGTTTCCATATCTGTTAAAAAAAAAAAAAGGGAAGGGATGCTTGACTTTTTTACTTCACAAGATGTTTTTAAAGAGTCAATGGAAAAACAGATATGATTTTTGTTTGTAGAATTGTGCATGTTTGAGGGGATATTATTGTTTTGCTTGTGTGTGTCTATTTCCTCAGCTTGGTGACAAGCCCTGTGGTGGTTAGGAATGTGTTCCATCTCCTTGGCAGTTCTTCACTGCTTACTGCACATTGGTGACTCACCAACCTGAAGCAATAAAGTGTTAGTAAGGTTTTAGTAGATTGTACAAGGACATAAAACAAAATAGAACTTAAAAATGAGGAATTGAGCTACTGGTAGCTTGGGAATAGGAGAATATGAGTCTGAAGATCATAGCTTACTCCTTTAACATGATACGGTACAAAATAATTTAGGATGTAATGACATTTTCATATTAAAGAGTGTCTCAGATGATATGCTTTCTGAAGACAACTTGATTTACTAGGAATTCACGAAGTGGATATGTCATTCTTTAAAAGAACTGTGAGGCTGGGAAGATAGTGTCCATTGAAAGAAAGAATTCTGTTTGAAAAGAAATAATGTCAATTTCCTAGATAATATAATGGGGGTAAAAGACATTATCACAAGGAACTAAGGAATCAAACCAAACTCCTTTGTAGTATTTGAACACAGCTCTGGGAGGTCCAGGGAGCTTGATTTCTGAGAGGTTAGGGGGAACTGAATGATAAGACATCATAGAAATATGGGGCAGCTGCAGGTGACAAACAGTTTGGTAGACTAAATGGAATTAGGAAACATGATACTTGGGGAATTCAGGGGACAATGAGTGGTATTAGTGGCAAACACAATAAACAAGGTAGAGCAAACTGAAATTGGAAAAGTGATCACGAATGCACTGTTTCAGGAGACAGAATGATTGAGCCAGAAACTGCTAGGTGGAAATATTACAAATATTTTTAATTTCCAGAAAAGTTTAAGAAAATCATCTTCTAAATTATAATTTTTCTTGATTTATGCTTGTCAAATGGGCACATTCAGTTCAGTTCAGTTCAGTCGCTCAGTCGTGTCTGACTCTTTGTGACCCCATGAACCGCAGCACGCCAGGCCTCCCTGTCCATCACCAACTCTCGGAGTCCACCCAAATACATGGCCATCGAGTCAGTGATGCCATCCAACCATCTCATCCTCCGTCATCCCCTTCTCCTCCTGCCCTCAATCTTTCCCAGCATCAGGGTCTTTTCAAATGAGTCAGCTCTTCACATCAGGTGGCCAAAGTATTGGAGTTTCAGCTTCAACATCAGTCCTTCCAAAGAAAAATGGGCACATACATCATTTTATTTTAGCATATCTGTTTATATAGCAAATTTTTATCTCTGATCTAGATATCAAAGCAAAAAATTGGAAATCAAAGCTAATTGTATTCATATATTTATTTTGTCACTTTTGAGAAATTTCAGGCCCTCCATTAAGGATATATTGGAAATTGCTATTTAATATAATTTGATCATCATTACTTTTTCATTAAAACCTTTAGATAATTAAAAATAATGTTTGAGTGGTATAGGAGAGGATTTCATAGTATTTGTTTTTAGTTTTACTAGTTTTAATCTTAGAAATATTCCCAAGTCACCTTATAATTATTGATTTTTCTTATTAGTGTGATAATAAGACTTTTTTAAAGAGCTGTTTTAGGTTCACAGCAAAATTGAGAAGAAGCTACAGAGACTTCCCATAACAGAGGTTGCTCCCACACATGCATAACCTCCCTGTTATCAACACCCCCCACCAGAATGAAATGACATTGACACATCAGGTTGTTCAAAGTCCATAGTTCACAGTAGGGTTCACTCATGGTGCTGTGCATTTTATGGATTTTGACAAATGCATAAGGGCATATTGTAGTATCATGCAGGGTAATGTCATTGTCCTAAAACTCTGTGCTCTGCCTCTTCATCCCTTCTTCCTCCTAACCTCTAGCAACCACTGATCCTTTTTACTATCTCTATAGTTTTGCATTTTCCAGAATGTCATATAGCTGGACTCCTACAGTAGAAAGCCTTTTCAGATTGACTTCTCTCACTTAGTAATATTTAAGGTTCTTCCATGTTTTTTCATGGCTGATAGCTAATTTGAGTGCTGAATAATATTCCATTGTCTGGACATATCAAGTTTATTTTTCCATTCACCTACTACTGAAGGATATTTTGATTGCTCCCAAATTTGGGTAATTATGAATAAAGCTGCTATCAACTTTTGAGTGTAGGTTTTTGTGTAGGCAAAACCTTTTGGGTAAGTTATCAGCTCGTTTGGGTGAATATCAAACAGCATGGTTGTTGGATCATGTAAAATATATTTAGTTTTGTTATAAGCTGCCAAACTATCTTTCAAAGTGGTTTTCACCATTTTGCGTTTCACCAACAATGAAAGACAGTTCCTATTGACTCACATTCAGTTTTTAGCATTATTAATGTTTTTGATTTTAGCCATTCCAGGACTTGTGATATCTTGTTTTAATTTGAAATTTTCTAGTGATATATGAGGGGACTTTCCAGTTGGTCCTAGTGGTAAAGAATCTGTCTGCCAGAGCAGGAGATGTAAGAGACGTGGATTCAATCCCTGAAGCAGGAAGATCTCCTGAAGGGGCATGGCAACCCATTCCGGGATGCTTGCCTGGAGAATCCCATGGACAGAGGAGTTTGCTTGGGCTATGGTCCATGGGGTCACAAAGAGTCAGACATGACGGAAGTGACTTAGCATGCACACACAGTGATATATGAACATATTTTCATATGCTTATTTGCCATCTGAGTATCTCCTTTTGTCAAGTGTCTGTTCAGATCTTTTGCTCATTTTTAATGGGGTTGTTAATTTTATTATTGTTGAGTTTTAAGAGTTCTTTGCATATTTTGGGTAATATTCCTTTATTATTTGCACATGTCTTTTGCAAATATTTTCCTCTAGTCTGTGGCTTGTCTTCTCATTCTTTTGACAGTATCTTTCACAGAGAAACATTTTTAATTTTAGTGAATTCAAGTTTATTATGTCTTTCATGGAGTGTACCTTTGGTGGTATATCTGAAAATGATTACTCAAGGTCACCTAGATTCTCTCCCATGTTATCTTCTTAGAGCTTTACAGTTTATGTTTTATGTTTATGTCTATGATCTGTTTTATTTTATTTTTTGAAGGGTATAAGGTTTGTGACTAGATTCATTTTTTTTTCCATTGGCTGTCCATGTGTTCTATCAAGATTTGTTGAAAAATGGTCTTTTCTTTATTGTATTTCCTTTGCTCCTTTGTCAAAGGTAAGTTGACTATATTTATGGGGTTCTGTTTATAGGCTCTCTATTCTGTACCATTGATCCATTTGTTCATTTTTTTTTCCACCAGTACCACCCTGTCTTGGTTACTACAGCTTTATAGCAAGTATTGAAATTGAGTGTCTGTCCTCTGACTTTGTTCTCCTTCAGTACTGTGTTGGCTATCTTGCACATTTTTTATTCCTCCATATAATCTTTACAATCAGTTTATTGATATATACAAAACAACTTGATGGAATTCTGATTGAGATTACATTGTAGCTTTAGATCAAGTCTAGAATAACTGACGTCAACACAGTATTGAATGCTTCTGTCCATAAACAAGGCTTATTGCTCCATTTATTTAGTTCTTTGATTTCTTTCATCAGTTTCATAGGTTTCCTAGTATACCGCCTGTACATATTTTGTTAGATTTATACCTAAGTTTTTTATGCTAATATAAATGTATCGTGTTTAAAATTTTAAATTCCACTTGTTCATTGTTGGTATATAGGAAAGTGATTGGCTTTTGTATATTGACCATATATCCTGCAAACTTCCTTTAATTGCTAATTAGTTCCAGACTCCTCCTCCCCCCCACCACCCCCAGGTCAGTTTGTTTGGATTTTCTGTGTCCGACTAATATGTCATCTCTAAAGAAAGATATTTTTTTCCCTTCCTAATCTGTATACCTGTTATTTCCTTTTTTTTTTTAACGATATGATATAATCTGTGGGGTTTTGTAGATGTTCTTTTTCAAGTTGAGAAATTCTTCTCTGTAGCTAGCTTTTTGAGACTTTTTTTATGATGCATAATTGCTACATTTTGTCAAATGCCTTTTCTGCATATGTTAATATAAACATATGACTTTTTCTTCTTTAGTCCGTGATGGTATTGATTAAATTAATTGATTTTTTATTGTTGAACCAGCCATGCATACCTAGGATAAATCTTACTTGGCCATACTGTATGCTTATTTCTATATATTGTTGGATTTGATTTGCTAGTGTTTTGTTGAGATTTCTGCATCTATGTATTAGAGATATTCATTTGTAGTGTTCTTTTCTCATACTGTATTTGTGTATTTGAGTATTGATATTTGAGTAAAGCTGGCCTCTTAAAACTGGGTTAGAAAGTATTGTTTCTGTTTCTTTTCTGGAAGAGACTGTAGAGAACTGGTATAATTTTTTACTTAAATATTTGGTAGAATTCACTCACGAATTAATCTGGCTCTGGGGCTATGTGTTTTGGAAGATTATTAATTATTGACTCAATTTGTTTAATAAATATAGTTCTCTTCAAATAATTACTTTTGTGTGTATATTTGAGTTTTGGTAGATTGTGTCTTTCAAGGAATTGATCCATTTCATTTTGATTATCAAATTTATGGGCACAGAGTTGTCCAAATTGTTCTATTATTGTTGTAGTTATTATTATTGCACTTGTTATACTTTAATTGTCTATAGCATCTGTAGTGATGTCCTCTCTTTCATTTCTCACATTAGTAATTATGTCCTCTTTTTTTCTTGGTTAGTGTGGCTAGAGGTTTTACAATTTCATTGATGCTTTCAAAGAAAAAGCTTTTAAAATTTTGTTAATCTTCTCTACTGATTTCCTGTTTTCAATTTCATGGATTTTTGCTCTAATTTTAATATGTTTTTTTCTTCTTATTACTTTGTATTTAATTTGCTTTTCTTTTTATAGTTTGCTAAGCTTAGAAATTTAGGTTATTGATTTTACTTCTTTGTTACTTTTTAATATATGCATTCTACACTGTACATTTTCCTCTGAGTACTGCTTTGCTACATCCCACAAATACAAAAAGTTGTATTTTTAGTTTCAATACATTTTTCTTGATATTTCTTCTCTGATCCATATTTTATTTATAAATGTGTTGTTTAATTTCTACATATTTTTGTATTTTCCAGTTATATTTGTTATTGATTTCTAGTTTAATTTCACTGTGATCCAAAGCAGCTGTTGTATGATTTCTATTGTCTTAATTTTGTTAAGGTGTGTTTTATAGCCCAGGATATGGTCTATATTGGTAAATGTTTCACATCAGCTTATTTTTTTTGCTGTTATTGTATAAAGTAGTCAAAGATGTCAATAATAGACTGTTGATTGACAGTGCCATTGCCTTCCACTATGTCCTTACTGGTTTCCTGCCTTTTAGATCTGACTGTCTCTGACAGAGGGATGTTGAAGTCTGTAAAGATAGTAGTGGATTAATCTCATTTGTACTTGAAGTTCTATTAGTTTTTGTTAGGTTGATGCATGCAAAAATTGTTATACCTTCTTGGAGAATTTATCCCTTTATCATTTATATAGCATTTCTCTTTATGGCTGATAAATTTACTTAACTCTGAAAAGTATAAGATGTTTCTGGATGGTTTTTATTTATTTATTTATTTTTATTACATGTATTGTCTGTAATGAAATATATTATTTCTGGGAGGATGTTACCTTCTCCATGGGACTTTCTCTATTTAAGTTTTTTTTTTTTTTTTTCTTTTTAGTTTCTTAGTAGCTTGCTTTAAAAACTTTAGCTGCAATTTTAAGTCCTAGTTACCTACCAGGTCTTTACTTAAGAAAGCCCACTAATAATCCCAGAGCTTCTAATAACAATAAAAACATTTATATTTTTTATTGAGGATTGGATTAGTGGTTTACTAACACTCATCTTTCATCTGTATGCTCAGCGGAAGGTTTATGGGTGACCCTATTTTTTATGCTTCAATTTTACTTCAAGTTAAGAGGTCAAATACAATAAAGATCTTTAGGAAACTGAGGGTTAGGCCCCATGCTCATTTCTGGTGGAATGACCTTATGCTTCTTTAGTGCAAAAATAGACCTTATGCTTCTTCAGTGCAAAGATTCTATCATCCTAATATCTTGGATTTGAAGTTCCTGGAACATAGTTGTCACACTGTATATATTTCTATTGAAGTGAATGAGGCATAAACCATTTCTTGTTAGTAATGAAAAAGACAGGGACAAGGGCAATCTTTGTGACACAACCTTATCTGTGACCCCAAATCCTCCACTCAGAAAATCTAGCATTATCCTTTGGCTACTCTGCTCAGCTCTCCATTCATAAGTTTCTTTTCATGAATTTTCTTATAAATAATCTTCCAGTCAGATGTCCTACCCTACCAACTTTCAATACATGTTTAGGGGTTACCAAAGGGTTTAGATCTCTAAGCTGGGATCTCCCACTACGTGTACAAAACATAGTGGACAAATGAATGCAAAGATGTACAAGGCTTAGTCACTGAACTCAATGTACCTACCTTCTAGCTTGAGAGTAAAACTTTTGCACAAACTATTCAAAAGTGTGAATAAAAAAGAAGTCAGTGTGAAAGAGGAGATGGGGAAAGGATTTGGGAAATGGATGAGAATCAGCCACAGATTTCAAATTGGAGCAGAGTGGCAGTAGATTGAACTTTTAAATTCTTTTCCAAGTGGGATTTGTGGCATAGAGTGTTATCAAGTTTGGGTAAAGATAGATATCCTTCTTATATTTGAAGGTTTAAAGATAGATATCCTTCTTATATTTGAAAAAACTGGTGATGTTCCAGGAATATAGTCTTTTGCATTAATTTTCTACGGAGACAAAACAATTTGTTTAACTGAGTAAATTAGCTTTGGGAGGATAGGAAGTTATAAGCAAAGAGGACAGCAGTGAGATTCCTTTATTTGATTTTGTTGCTTACATAAATAGAAATTTTTATGTGTACTGATCTTCATTCATGGTAAATGCTTCCTATTGTTAAGCATTAGGAAATAATTCTGATATAAAGGCAAAGAAGGGTGAAATATATTACAATATGTATACTATAACTCTTAAAAATTTTGCCTTAATTAACCATAGATACTTGCTTAGAAATTGCTCTTTATTATTTGTATAATAATTATCACTATGCTGAGAATTCATCATTTCTTCATTCTTCTTTGAAGGAAGTTCTAAACTTCCGTTCCTACTCCATTTAGTCTTTTTATTACTTTGTTTTATACTGTGATTTTATCTCTGGTTTCACATAACACATGCTGACTCACAGGAAACATGGTTACCTTTATAACAAAATTTTTTATCCTTCAGATCAGATCAGATCAGATCAGTCGCTCAGTCGTGTCCGACTCTTTGCGACCCCATGAATCGCAGCACGCCAGGCCTCCCTGTCCATCACCAACTCCCGGAGTTCACCCAGACTCACGTCCATCGAAACAGTGATGCCATCCAGCCATCTCATCCTCTGTAGTCCCCGTCTCCTCTTGCCCCTAATCCCTCCCAGCATCAGAGTTTTTTCCTTAAGAAATTTGTTTATTATACATTGTGGATAAAGGGTTAAACAACCATTTCTCCTGCATGACAGCTTTACCTTTGGTCAGCTGTCTTCCATTCTTCCTCTCGGAAATGATGAAGGAAATATGCTACCTGTGTTTCTAGGCAATATTACTTAGATTTAAAGTAATATTTTATATATATATATGATTTACATATATAGTTGGACACGACTGAGCGACTTCACTTTCACCTTTCACTTTCATGCATTGGAGAAGGAAATGGCAACCCACTCCAATGTTCTTGCCTGGAGAATCCCAGGACGGGGGAGCCTCGTGGGCTGCCATCTATGGGGTCGCACAGAGTCGGACATGACTGAAGCGACTTAGCAGCAGCAGCATGATATATATATATATCTGATGGGTAAATTTCATCTGAACTGTGAAGACCTTGTAATGAGCTATAAATAACTTGACAAGGACACATAGCTTAAGGGTTCCCTGACTGATACAATTCTGAGCCTTTCTCTTATGGAACTCTGAAGTTATACCTGTATTGTCATTATAGGTATTAAGTTAGGTAGGGCATGAAGCATCAAAAGCTAGAACTACAAACACAATTCATTGATAAGACAAAGCTGAGTTGTGTTTATTGCTTACCATTTGATGGGAGAACAGTATCTTGCAAAGATTTGGTAGCATCTCAGATATTTGATAGTATCTTCTGAGGAAATGAGAGAATTTTTTGGGAACTGGAAGTTTGATTTAAGGTGGATCTTTCAAATCAGGAGAAGTTTAGGAGAGTAGGCTTTGTTAGAATTGGGTAGGTTTAAGAATCATGATACCATAGTCCAGGATTGGTGGAAACAGTAAGGTGATGATTTTGAGGCAAAAAGTTCAAAAAATCTTAGGGCTTAAACTGTCTATGCTTTCCACTGAAGAACTAATGAGTCTTTGGGTAGTTCCTATAATAAATAATAAAACTATTTGCCTGGGCAGAAGTCCTGAAGAATAAGATCATACTAAAGAAGACACGAAAGTACCAAGTCATGTCGATATAGATGGCTAATTATGGTTTCAATTCTTTGTGTCCAAGCTAAGTATGGGGCTAGACAATTTCAGTTCTTAAGATTTTCAAAGTAAGATGGATTCAATACCGGCCAGTTGAGTCTTACTTGCTCACTTCTGATTTGTCCCCTGGTGGGAAGTTCACAAGGAACATAGCTCTGAGGACTGCAATAAAGACTGCTCTGAAGTCAGATCCTGTGGAAGAAGATGTCTTGTGTTCCTCTACTCATAAGCAGTGATTTCTGCCCTATATCATTTTTTTCTTAATATATACATTTTATTGAAGTAAAGTTGACTTACACATTTCAGGTGCACAGCAAGGAGATTCAGTTATACATATACACATGTTATTTTTCAGATTATTTTCCATTGTAGGTTATTATAAAATATTGACTATAAGTCCATGTGCTATACAGTAAAACTTTGTTGCTTGTTGCATATCTATTGTTTAAATTAGAAATCTAACATTCTATTCATGCTAAGTCAAACAAGTGGAATCAAAATGTCATAAGTTTTTTAGTGAGGAAAAAATTCATAAGTTTTCTAAAATATATATACTATACATACTATTTATATATTTGTATACAAAAGCTTTTCTACTATGCTTGATAAAGCCTTACAAAAGAACATTAAAAAAGAGATGGAGCAGTTGGAAAATATAAACTAAATGAAATGGGAGCATTGAATATGAAATAGAAAAAGTGAAACAAGCTAGATAAAGGTAGAAGATCATCATATAGTCCAGTTGTTTTTAAACATGGCTGCCCATTAGAAACATATCTGGAATTTTGGAGAAAAAAAGTAATACCTGAGCTTTGTATTTTTCAAAAAAAATTCCAAGATAATCCTGATGTGCATCTGGATTTTAAAAAGTGATTACAGATTTTTCCATTAAATGGTAGTTTTGGTGATATAGAATTCTATTATTTTTCTGTTGAATTTATCATGATAAATTCTTGCAAGGCAAGATAGTGACATATTTCTCAACACAAAAAGTAAGCTAATATCTACCAATTGTATATTAAAGTTTATTTTATACATTCATATCTTATCTATTTGGGAGACTGTCTTGTTAAAATGAGACTTCTTTATCAGTTCAGTTCAGTTCAGTCACTCAGTCGTGTCCGACTCTTTGTGACCCCATGGACTGCAGCATTCCAGGCCTCCCTGTCCATCACCAACTCCTGGAGTTTACTCAAACTCATGTCCATTGAATTGGTGATGCCATCCAACCATCTCATCCTCTGTTGTCCCCTTCTCCTCCCACCTTCAATCTTTCCCAGCATCAGGATCTTTCCCAATGAGTCAGTTCTTCACATCAGGTGGCCAAAGTACTGGAGTTTCAGCTTCAGCATCAGTCCTTCCAATGAATATTCAGGACTGATTTCCTTTAGGATGGACTGGTTGGATTTCCTTGCAGTCCAAGGGACTCTCAAGAGTCTTCTCCAACACAACCATTCAAAAGCATCAATTCTTCAGTGCCGGGGTTCAGCCCCGGCTGATCCAGGGTATTCTAAGCGGGGACGACATCGGCAAGGATCAGGATACAATAGCTTCAATTAGATATTAATTAAAGATGTAAAGAGTAATAGAATGAGGATAGCTCAGTAGGAAAATTCAGTGAAGAAAAGAGGCTGAGTAGCTTGGTTTACGCGGGAGATCAATAAAACTTCAAGACAAGAAGTTTGCACCACTTACATAGGCCACAGGCGTCCTTCCATTCTCCTGAAGGAGAGGAGACACTGAGGCCTCCCCGGTTGGATCTTAGAAGCCCAGGCATAATTAGTAAGCATGGTGGGTTCCACGCTCCAGATGGAGACTCAGCCAGAGTGAGAGAGAGAGTGACATGGGGAGACCAGTATTTCGAGAAACTGATCCCCATTCTTTATTTCCATGGTCTACTTATATACACTGAGATGTTATGCAAAAGTCACATGGGATCAGCAGTCCTGACTTTGATCAAAGTCAGGTGCTTCATACAAATGTATACAGAGGTCTTAGGGGTGTTACATCATCTTCTGGCCAGGGGGCCTGCTGACAAATTATGACCCTCTCCTTGTGACAGCGGTCAGTCAACCAGGATACTTATTTCTCCAGGGGTGATTATTCTTAAAACAGACTCCACCCAAATAAAGTTACATTCTTATAGGGTGAGGGTGTAGTGGGTTTTAGTTAAGGAAAGAATTTACTTAGCCTAAGGCCTAACGTGATTAATATCAAAGGTTAATACTTATTTCTTCTATATATTCATATATATAAGGGCAGGGGATGTGGAGACTTATCAACAAACATTGGCTCAACAAATAAAAAACCCTTCACCAATACAATTTCTTTTTTTTTTTTTTTTCACCAATACAATTTCTAATCAGCCCATTATACTTATACTAATAGTTTTCTAACTTTTCTAAGGAACCTGTTTTTAGAAAGTTTAAAGCATCTCGTGCCTCTCACAGTTGGGAGGCTGTGAGCAATCACATGTGGCCGGACAAGCCTGTCAGGCAGGCTAGAGAAACTTCAGAGGAAATTGTAGGTTAAAACACTCTTGTCACGCCCAGGAGTTTTTATTAACTGGAGCTCTAGGTTAACTCCTTCTCCGAAAGAGGTGGTGGGGGACAGCCCCCCGTAAAGTCAGAGGTGTAGGTGGGAGCACAAAGTAGTAAAGCAGGCAGGCTCTGGTTATGGGGGTAGATGCTCGAGGATTTCCAGGGGGACTCCTGAGGCTCGATCCTGCCTTTGCGTATGTCAAGCCTCCTTCCTCATGACCTTTGCCACGGGCGGAGTGCCTCACTCTGGCTCCCAACACTTCAGCACTCAACTTTCCTTATAGTCCAACTCTCACATCCATACACTACTGGAAAAACCATAGCTTTGACCAGATGGACCTTTGTTGGCAAAGTAATGTCTTTGCTTTTTAGTACGCTGTCTAAGTTAGTCATATCTTTTCTTCCAAGGAGCAAGTGTCTTTTAATTTCATGGCTCTAGTCAGCATCTGCAGTGATTTTGGAGCCCCCCAAAATAGTCTGTCACCATTTCCACTGTTTCCCCATCTATTTGCCATGAAGTGATTGGACCAGATGCCACGTATGTATTTATTTTGCCCCCATTTTATGTCAAACAAGTATGAAATAATGTGCTCATAAATACATATGCTTTCCCCACATTGTATCAGTTAGCTTTTTTTCCCTGCATGACAAACTACTCCAAAACTTTATGGGTAATTCTATCACCATTTATTTAACTCATTTGTCTGTGTTCTGAGTGATTCTGCTGGCTTTGGCTAGGTTTGGCTTATTTCAACTACGTTCACCAATGCATCCACGGTAGACTGCTGAGATGGCTGGTGGCTAGCTGATCTGGGATGGCTCATACAGATAATTCAGAGGACTGTTCTTATGACCTCTCATCCTCCTCAAACCTAGTTGCCATTCTTCATATGACAACTTAGAATGGCCATAGGTTCTAAGACCATGATTAGAGGTTATGCTTCTTGAGGTCTAGGCTTGGAACTGGCAAAATGTCACTTACATTACATTCTGTTGGTCAAAGTAGATCATAAAGCCAGTCTAGACTCAAGTCAAGATGTGGAAATAGAGTCTATCTTTTGTTGGGAGAAGTTGCAAAGTCATGTGGCTAAAGGGAAGGAAATGACTGCAGCTGCTTTTCTCAAACAATCTACTGCACATCCTATGAGAGAATGTTAGATGTAGGTGGAAGACCAAGCAACTGAATATTGTAAGTCTGTATTCCTGTTCTCTCAGCCCCACTTAATTGTCATATGTCCCTGGACAAGTTCTTTGATTACTCCTTTTCTGTTTATGAAGCAATGGGGAAAGAAGGTAGGAAAGAATACTAGCTGAGTTATCTATTATCCTTGGCTCAGATGAGAGAATTGAGTTGTATTTTAAATGGATTTATCATTGCAAGACATTATTTTTATGCTAATGACACCCCATGTACTTTTAATGTGGGAATCCACAAAAATACCTTGAAGAGTAAATAACACTGAGATATCTCCAGGATATTGTTCTCTGTGCTCTCATGGCTTAAGGGGCTTGTCAAGTAGGGAAATTGGCTAGAAGGGAAGGCTGATGACTGAAAGTTCTCCATTAGCCCTGCTGGGTTCTATTATGCATTTGATGTGTTTATATTCTCTTCCACCAGTGGAACCCCAGGGATTTGTGAGCTAAGAGCTCAGAGGTTGGGATAGAGGCAGAATGCCACTGGAGTACAGATGAGGGCACAGAAAAAAATTGGAAAGCATGCAGTGAAATTAAGGAGAAAATGAATGAGCAGACAAAACTGGTCAAAAGAACAGAATCAAGAGCTTGTAATAAATAGGTGGTAGTACAGAAGTAAGTAATTTTATTTTGGACAATCAAAGTATCCAGTATTACCACATGGGTTAAATTAAAATTCCTAACAGGGGATTAAGTATAATTTGAGACCCAATCTAAAGTTTATGAGGGTGAGTTATAAAATAAGTAAAATCTAATTTTGGATTGAGTTGAATATGACTCCTCCTCCCCTCTCTCCAAATCATATGATGCAGAAGAAATCATTAATCCAGATTATGTACTGTGGTGAAATGTTAACCTTAATGATACAACAGTGACTAATGGATTTTTCTTAACACATTTTTTCTGATATTTAAATATACTATATTTTAAAAATTCCATCAATTTTGCAATCATAAGTAGAGTTTGAAGGATTTTCACAAAGCAAACACACCTAGTAATTCCTAGTAATGCCATATTAGGAAACAGAATATTGCCAGAACCTATTCAGGCCTTACATAGTCACAGTCCCTCCTCAAACAAAGAAAGCCACTTTGACTTGTAATGGCTTCTAATCCCTAAGAGTAGTTCCATTTGTTTTTAAACTTTTATAAATGGAATCATGCAGTATATACTCTTTTGTTCAATATGACACTTTTTAGATTTATTCCTGTTATTTCATATACTTCTAGTTTGTTCATGTTTATTTCTGGATAGCATTTCATTGGAGTATGCAATGATTTTTAAAATCATTTCTACCAGAGATGGGCATTTGGATTGTTTCAAGTTTTAAGTATTTTATCAAGTTTTAAAAGAAATTAATTTAACTTTGAATTTTGATTATAGTGATTGCAGTAAATTTTTTTGGATGCAAAACAATGGAGAATGATATAGTTGGGAAAAAAAAAAACCTTTCCAAATAAAGCAAACTTCCTTATTTCTGTATTACTTATTTTGAATGACAGTTTCTGGTTTCATAAATAGATGAAAGGGATACTGTGGACAAATTAAAAGGTGAAATTTTGGGGTTGTTTTTGAGAGCAAAAAGTTTGGTTTGACTGGAACATTATTGTTCAGCAAAGTCATGGTTGGAAATGACCTAGCTGTTTAGAGATGGGTTTGTAGACCTTGAAGGCCAGTAGAAGAGATTGTGTTTAATGTCTATGATGATCTCCTGGAGGATACACTTGATATTCTTCTAGGAAGATTATTATTGCAATGATTATTCGGTTGAGGACAGGAAGACTGTGCCGCTGTTGGCTATCATGGGAAATGCATGTAGAATCTGAAGACTAGGTCTGAGTGGATGCTTCCATTCCTTGCTAGCTGTATGACTTTTGACAGGTTGTTTAACCTGTCTGAGCTTCAGTGTCCTCCTATGAACAATGGAGATAGGAGTCCTGATATTGTTAGGATGGAATGAGTTGGTCCATGTTAGAGAACTGTAGATTCTCCAGGGTTCTAGGGCCTACACAGACTCCTAAGGGGGTCACTGCTGTGCCTGGCTGGGAATAAGAGGAAAGCAAGCTATTTAATCTTCTTGATTCAGTCTTCTAGAGAATGCTTGTGTTTAAGCTGATATTGTGGGTACTAATGTGATTAGTTAAATAATACGTTATGCTCTAGATATAGTGAGGTTTAGAATGAGGTCAGATAGTGAAGCGGTTAGGAACAAGGAGTGTGGATGAGACTGTCTATAATTGAATCCTGGCTCCTCCTCTTACCAGTTACATAAATTTAGCCAAATTACTGTACTTAATTTTTCTAGGCTATGTTTTAGTAGTGATACCTATCATACAGGATTGTTAATTATGCTGCCTCCCTGCCCCGTGACACATTCAATTCATCACACTCACAAATACTTGTGTTGTAAAAATTTTTCATACATTACTGAATATATTGATTGCTTAACATATTACTGTATGCCAAGCTTCGGAATACAATTTGGAAACAAATTTGGAAAACTCAGCAGTGGCCACAGGACTGGAAAAGGTGAGTTTTCATTCCAAAACCAAAGAAAGGCCATGCAAAGGAGTGTTGAAACTAATGCACAATTGCACTCATTTCACATGCTAGCAAGGTCATGCTCAAAATCCTCCAAGCTAGGCTTCAACAGTACATGAACCAACAACTTCCAGATGTACAAGCTGGGTTTAATTGAAAAAGGGCAGAGGAACCAGAGATCAAATTGCCAAAATCCATTGGATCATAGAAAAAGCAAGAGATTCCAGAAAAACATCTACTTCTGCCTCATTGACTATGCTAAAGGCTTTGACTGTGTTGATCACAGCAAACTGTGGAATATTCTTAAAGAGATGGGAATAAATTGCATAAACTGACCACCTTACCTGCCTCCTGAGAAACCTGTATGCAGGTCAAAAAGCAAAACTTAGAGCTGGACATGGAACAACAGACTGGTTCAAAATTGGGAAAGGAATGCTTCAAGGCTGTAGATTGTCTTCCTGCTTATTTTACTTATATGCAGAGTACATCATGTGAAATGCCAGGCTGACTGAATCACAAGCTGGGATCAAGATTGCCAGGAGAAATATCAGTAACCTCAGATATGCAGATGACGCCACCCTTATGGCAGAAAGTGAAGAGAAACTAAAGAGCCTCTTGATGAAAGTGAAAGAGGAGAGTGAAAAAGCTGACTTAAAACTCAACATTCAAGAAAAGAAGATCATGGCATCCAGTCCCATCACTTCATGCAATATAGATGGGGAAACAATGGAAACAGTAAAAGACTTTGTTTTCTTGGGCTCCAAAATCATTGTGGATGGTGACTGTAGCCATGAAATTAAAAGATGCTTGCTCCTTGAAAGAAAAGCTGTGACAAACCTAGACAGTGTATTAAAAAGCAGAGACATTATTTACTTTGCTGACAAAGGTCCATATAGTCAAAGCTATGGTTTTTCCTCTAGTCATGTACAGATGTAAGAGTTGGACCATAATGAAGGCTGAGTACCTAAGAACTGAGGCTTTTGAACTGTGGTGTTAGAGAAGACTCTTGAGAATTCCTTGGACTGCAAGGAGATCAAACCAGTCAATCATGAAATCAGTCCTGAATATTCATTGGAAGGACTGATGCTGAAGCTGAAGTTCCGATACTTTGGCCACCTGATGTGAAGAGCTGACTCATTGGAAAAGACCCTGATGCTGGGAAAGATTGAGGGCAGGAAGGAAAAGGGGACAACAGAGGTTGAGATGGTTGGATGGCATCAATAACTCAATGGACATGAGTTTGAGCAGGCTCTGGAAGATGGTGAAGGACAGGGAAGCCTGGTGTGCTGCAGTCCATAGGATCACAAATAGCTGGACATGACTGAGCAGCTGAATAATATCAACAACAAGCTTTGTGATTGATACTAGGTATGATCTTCAAGTGATTTAGCATTTCCTGGCATGTTGTGCACACAAACAGAGACTTGTAATAAAGTACTGTTGTGATTATTATTGTAATATAGATGAGCAAAGAGTATATAATAACACAAAGGAAGAATACCTAACTTTCACAGTGAGTATGACCATGTAGATGATAGGTTGGGGAGGAAGATGTCAGAGAAATGCATATAGAGGAGAGAGTCTTTGTCATAAGCTCTAATTAAGGCCCTGGCTGCCTAGAGAGTGGGAGGGAAGGGTGCTTTAAGCAGAGGGAACAACTTATAATGTGGCATGAAGCAGCATGGGCACTCTGGGAGCTATACATAGTTGAGCATGGTGTGAGCCTAGATAGCATGGGGAGGAATTGCTGCAGAAGATGCTGACCAGATAGACAGATGCCAGGTCCTGAAGAACTTTTCATGTCAGAGTAAGGAGTAAACACTTAATCCTTTATGCAATGAGCTAACACCAAAGATTTTAGGTCAGAGA
>NW_011494811.1:8383321-8400741 GCF_000754665.1 Bison bison bison
ATATATATATATATATATATGTGTGTGTGTGTGTGTACACATATGCATATGTAATATAAAACAATACCAGGCTAGCCTATCTAGGGTGATCAGATAAGTAAAGGGAGTGAGAATGGAGGTGGGGTGGCTGATGGAGAGCCTATTTCTGTCACACAGGGAGGAAAACTATGAAGCCATGACCAAGACATGACCTTGGGAATAGGAAAGAAAGGACATTTTTTGAGAGATTTATTGAGATTTATTTTGAGCAGTCTGAATGCTGAGATCCTCTAAACTTGATAACTGTCTGGGTGTGGCAGGAAAGAGGGTGGGCCTCATAGTGATGTTGTTCACAAGAGAAGCAGATGAAGAACTGATTCAGGAGAAATGAGATTTGGGATGTTTACCTGTTGAACGCCTATGGAATACCTAGATGGAAATGTGCACAGGCATTTGGCTTCTGTATGAGGAACTTAGGGAAAAATTTTGTGCTAAGAAGTAAACCTGTGAATCCTTCAAGTATTGAAGTCAGTTGAAACATGGATAATATGAAACATGCATAATAGAAGCAGGGATAAGTCTAGCCCCAGAAAATGATTTTGCAAGAGATGTCAGGCAGGGAGCTGACTAAGATCTAGGAGGAAGTGGTATCATAGAAACCTTTACAATTCTTACCAAATATTTTGTAATATTGAAATGATATTGAACATGGCTACAGAAAATTTGCTTTTTGATTGTTTGGAATCTAGAGCAGGTGGTCCTTAGGGTGGATCACCTCCTCTTGTAGAGATCTGCCCACATCAGAGGTCAAGAGAGTGTGTTTTTCCATCATTTGGCTTTAATTCTAGTAGGTCCTAATTCTTTACAGTCTAGCTGAAGGTTGTGACTATTTTTTAGTTTGATTTGGGGATAAAGTTTCTGTGTCTTTTCCTTTGTTTTTAGAAAAAAAATTATAGTCTTAGAAATACCATGGTTCTTTTAAAAATTGGAGCCAAGGGGAAGAAAATATCTACAGCACTATATTTATTTTTTAATTTAACCCTGTTTGAGTTCATGCATTTTGACTACAGGTTTCTTTAGAGCAGAAGCAAGGTATATTTGTCTTAATGTCCCCAGGGCCCAACTCATAGCCTGACATACAGAAATGCTTGATAAATACTTATTTTGGTCTTCTTGTTCATAATTACATAGTTCCTTTGATTTGAGAGCTTCCAGACTCTCTTGAATCTTCTTACCTCTCATGTCACTGAATGATGCCACTCATCATCTGAATTTTATTAATGCTACCCTTTTGAACTGTTTGAAGTTCAATGTCTCTCCTCCCCCAGTGTTCAAGTGAAATAAGAATTGATTTAAGGCTGTGTATATGCCACAGCCTTTGAGAGTAGGAATCTAAATAGAGCTAGGCCTAAGGATATTGAGCTTGAGACAGAAAACTGAGACAGGATGCTCCTGTTCCTCTTTTGCTTCCACTGGGTCTCCTGTTTCTACTTCTCTTTGTTTTCACTCTCTCTATTTCACGTTTTTCTTTTTTAAAATTTCAAACATATACCATCACATAGAGTATAATAAAATGCATTCTTAACCTTTTTAACTGTAACTATACAATGCCATAATTAGAGTCTCATTAATATTGCATCTGTTCTACTTTACCTACAAGTTCTTCTATGTTGATCAGAATTAAGCTCAGATTAGGTAAAGAATCAACCTGCAATTCAGGAGACCTGGGTTTGATCCCTGGGTTGGGAAGATCCTCTGGAGAAGGGAATGGCTATCCATTCCAGTGTTCTTGCCTGGAGAATTCCATGGACAGAGGAGCCTGGTGGGTTACAGTCCATGGAGTCACAAAGAGTTGGACACGACTGAGCAGCTGACACTTTCAGGTTATGTTAGATTCCTTGTTTCCCCTCTGGGAGACAGAATTAGCAGTCAGGAATTCATGGGCACTGTGAGACTTGAGGTGATAATCAGATGAGAGGGTCCTGGGTCACTGCTTTGTCTTCCTCTTCTGCACCAGGAATGACGTTAACCTTTCTGAGTGGCTTATTGCATGCTTTGCAAAAAAAGTAACTTTGGGAACTTCATGGACTGAATAAAGTCTATGGTGTGTTGAATAAAGTGTATGCTGTGTTTCTATTTGGATAATGCTCTATTTGATATTTTGAGCTTCTCAACAAAATATGAATCTTCTTGCTGCTATTCCCTTATAGTATTCTTTTCTATGACTATTACTAGAGGATGATAGGATTTCATAGGTATCCCATTCTAGGTTCAACTCTTCACTTTTTCACAGCTCTACAAATTTAGTGATTTTCATAACTGGGAGGAGGTGGTAGAAACAGCAGTGACATTTACTCTTTCTCCTAATATAATATATGCAGAAATATTTCCTGTTTGCTTGACAGTAAAACTAGGATTCCTTTTTTTCAGAAGTTTTGCTGTTCATAGCATTTATAAAGTAAGAAATAAAATAAAATCTTTCAGAGTAGAGGAAACATTTACAAGGAGAAGAAATGAAGGGTCTGAATTTATCACCCTGTTTCTATACTCTGTGTATTGCATCTGAGCTATTTTCTTCTTTGGTTTTTCTCTGTGCTATTTATACTCCCCTTATGAAAATAAACTGGGTCTTACCTAATGAAACTTTTTTGTAAATCTAATAATTCACAAATATCTTATTTCCTGGTGGGAAGGAATCTGCATATAAAAACTTTCCTTATCATTTAAACTTTTTTGTTGCCTTAAAGTCAGAGCTGCATTATGTATGAGTATGTTCTTAGTATATAAACTGTGCTTGAGTTCATTAAGGTGAGCCATTGTTTTGCTGTCACCAGCCTTTGCTTTTCTGAAAGTGTTGTATCATTTCTTTTCTTTTTTTCAGGGAATCAGCAGTCTCTTCAGTTCTTTAAAAGTGGTGCGTCTCTTGAGACTGGGCCGTGTTGCCAGGAAATTGGACCATTACCTGGAGTATGGAGCAGCTGTCCTTGTGCTCCTGGTTTGTGTGTTTGGACTAGTTGCTCACTGGCTGGCCTGCATATGGTACAGCATTGGGGACTATGAGGTCATCGATGAAGTCACGAACACCATCCAAATAGACAGTTGGCTCTACCAGCTGGCCTTGAGCATTGGGACTCCGTATCGATACAATACCAGTGCAGGGATATGGGAAGGAGGACCCAGCAAGGATTCCCTGTATGTGTCCTCTCTCTACTTTACCATGACAAGCCTTACAACCATAGGATTTGGAAACATAGCTCCTACCACAGACGTGGAGAAGATGTTTTCAGTGGCCATGATGATGGTTGGCTGTAAGTATCTTTTCTGTTTTTTTAAAAAAGTATTATTGTTGGCAGCTCTTCAGCTCCAATCTTGGATAGGAGTAAAATGAAACTATTTTGTCTTCAGAAGAATGTTCAATCCATTTCATTTACCTTGCTTTAATTTTTATTCATCCTTAGAAAATAGAAATGCAAATTGATATATTTTACTCTTTAGAATGTATTAGCACATGAAAAACAGTATGAATGAAGTGATAAAAAAATCAGAATGATATTTATTTGATTTAATTCTGTTTATAGCATTGTTCCCAGCAGAGCTATTTCCAAAGAAAGAGCAACATCAAGAAAGACAGTGTCTGGCATATTCCATAGGTTTTGTTGACAATGCATTAAATTCTGAAAAGTAGACAGGATGTGATGTGAGATAGCCTGTTTATAAAATGTTTTAGTTAATAGTCTTGTGTAGGTTTTTACAATTTAGGCTAGTAAAAGTGTTTATAAATCTAGTCTCCATTACAGAATTCTAGGAGAAGGAAATGGCAACCCACTCCAGTGTTCTTGCCTGGAGAATCCCAGGGACAGGGGAGCCTGGTGGGCTGCCGTCTATGGGGTCGCACAGAGTCGGGCACAACTAACGCGACTTAGCAGCAGCAGGTGGAATATATGCCAGGTTGAGAGAATGAAAGGATTAGTAATTGTCAGAGCATCCAGCAATGATGAACGTGTCTAGGATGAGGCATGCAGACCTGAGTACCAAATGACTTGACAATGTTCTTGGAAGTAGGATGCTTCTCTACAGGAGTGAAGGACCAGGTATTCTATCACCACCATCAGACTGAGATTGGACAATACAGGAGATCAGAACGCTAAGGAAATATATACAAAAGAAGCTGTTGAAAAAGGAGATTTTGAGGGAGACTTCACCACCATATATACCATGTGTCACACTGACTTGGATGATTTATCCAAGCCTAGTTCTGAGACCTGGAGTAACCTCAGGACTGAAGTTATAATTAGTGTTACTATGTAGCCTCTGGGTCATGTTAATTGTTTTTGGTCTAAGCCATCCTTTTTGAGATTCCATGTTATACAATTTTATATTTTGACATTAATGGGAAAAATGTTAGAGTCTAGGAATGTCAGTTGACTTGTGAAATGTCAGTATATTGGGTCTAAACAAGGTAATTTGCAGAGTTCAGAATGTCTGCAAGTTACTGGACACTGATATTAACAGTGTTTAGTTTTCCATACTCTTTTAATTGGGTACAGAAACAAGAACACACAGATTCTCTTTGCTGCTTAAAAGCGCTAGAGGTAGAGTGTCAATTCCAAGTGATGTTTGCTCCACAGGCTTTTAGGAGGAAAATGTTCTCACAACGAGATCTTGATGATCTCTTAATTAAACTGCTGCCTACATACTGAAAGTGATAAGATGTATTGGCAGAAGAGGTGCTTTATAAATTCAGAAGAAAACATTTTGTCAGATGTAGTATTTATTATTATACTACTTTTTAATATTTATATAATGCATTTTGCCTTATACTTGAGTATGTTCAAGTAAAAAAAAAATCATTTTGAAGTAATTATAGACTCACTGAAATTTGCAAAGATAGTCTAGTGGAAGGGGAGGATAAGACGAATTGGGAGAGGAGGAATGACATTTATACGTTACTGTGTGTTAAATAGGTACATAGTGGGAACCTGCTGTATAGACCAGGGAGCTCAGTTTGGTGCTCTGTGATAACCTGGAGGAATGGGATGTAGGGGTAGGGAGGTGGGAAGGAGGCTCAAGAGGGAGGGGATGGGTGTATACATATAGCTGGTTCTTGTTGTATAACAGAAACAAGCACAACATTGTACAGAAATTTAACTCCAAAGGAAAAAAAAAAAAGATAGGATAATGAGGACTTGTGTGCTCTTCCCTTAGTTTCCTACAATAGTTATATCTTATAGGGCTCTAGTACAACATCAACATTGGCTGTGATACGGTGTGTGGATAGCTCTGTGTTGGATTATCACATTTGTGGATTCCTGTAACCACTACTGAAATCAAAACACAGAATTATTCTGCAAAGATCTCCTTCATGTCACACCCACCCCTTCCTCCAAGCCTCCCTAACCCTGGCAACTACTGATCTGTTCTTTATCTATATAATTTTGTGATTTTGAAAATGTTACATAAGTGGAATCATGCAAAATGTGGTTTTCTGAAATTGGTCTTTTCCACTCAGCATAAGTCTCTTGAAATCTAAGTGGTTGAGTGTATTAACAGTTTGTTCCTTCTTATTCCTGAACAGTATTTCATGGTTTGGGTATACTGCTGCTTAATCATTCATCCATTGAAGGACATTTTGGTAATTTCCAGTTTTTGGTTATTATAATAAATAAATTCACTAAATTCATTGCTAAAGGGCTTTTGTGAAAAAGAACATTTTCAAAGTTTAGTTCTGAAGCAATTGTGGAGAATAGCATACCTTGTTTGTGTATAGTTTTTTGTTTGGACATAACTTTTCAGTTCTCTGGGATAAATATCCAGAAAAGAAATCTCTTGGACAAATAGTGTCCTATTTTTATAAAAGAACTTGTCAAACTATTTTTCAGAGTGGACATATTAGCATAGTTTAATTTTTCAACAAGACAATAACAGAAAAATAAAATCTATGTAGAGCTGAAGGACACCATTATTCACTTTGTTTCTCAGACCCTAAACCTGGGAATTATCTTAGATTCCTGTTTTTCTTATGTATTACATCTATTCATAACACGTCTTGTTGACTTTACCATCAAAGTATATTTGATTATTTCTCTCTGCTTCTGTAGCTTACCATCCAAGATCAACTAATAATCTCCTATATGTTGCTTCTATTTTTACCCTTGACCCATAATCTCTACTCAGAAAGTAAGAACATATTGTTTCTGTGTTCAGAATCTTCCAGTGTTTTACATTGCATGTGAAATAAAATCCTAATCTTCCCACCCCTTCAATCAAAGCTTTAATGGTCTGGCCCTCACCTGCCTCACTCACCTCACTTTTTACCATTCCCACTCTTGCTTATTCTACTCAATCCATGCCAACCATATTGCTGTACACATCAGAAAATGGTACTGTCTCAGGCTCCTTGTATTGCTTCCCTCACTGCTTATAAACCCCTCCCCTAACTTATGCCCCAATTCAGGCAGGTCTCCAATCAAACCACCTCTCCAGAAATTCTTCTCAGTGCTACCCACTGCAATGCCAATCACACTTATTCTCTTCCCTTTAATCTTTTCTTTATTGCATCTACAAGGCCTGAAACCGTGTTTACTCTGTTTTCCTTTTCTTCAGAATGTAAGCTCCATGACAGTATGGCCTTTGTCTGCTTTTTCTTTTTTGGTCTCTATATACTCAACTTGTAAACAGTTCTTAATGCTGAGCCCAACCAAAATTTGTTGTATGATGAATGAAGTTGAAGATGTCCCTGATGATCATCATGAAAATCGCCAGTCCTTGAATCCACCCCATTTGGATCTCTGATGAACGCACCTGCCAGAAGAATGCACACTTTGAATTTTAGCCATGATTCCTTTGTGAAAGCCTGGAGAGCTCAGCTGTATTGTCTGCCTGTGGTAGTGCAGCAGCTACTTCAGCTGGATTGTTGCTGTTGTTGTTTAGTTAAGTCCTGTCCGACTCTTTTGGGACCTCGTGGACTGTAGCCTGCCAGGCTCTTCTGTCTATGGGTTGTCCCGGCCTTAAGTTTCTTATGTGGCCTGATAATAAGTTCTGAGAGGCGAGGCAGTAGAATCACCAACAACAGTTTCTCCCACCTTAGTTTTTGTTTTTTACCAACTACCTTCTGAAACTATCAGCTCTAGACATTTTCACATAGATTCAGTTGAGTTTTCAAAACTTCATTTAGTTCATTGTTGGCCTCCTTCTTCCCTAATTCATGTATAGCCAATTATATTGCTATGTCAACATTTCTTTCTCCTGTCTCCTCTTAAGTTCCTGTCTTGATTTCAAGACAATCTGGGCAAAAAGTGGATCCTTTTCCTTCTTGAGTTTCTGCTATATCTCCTTTCAAAGCTGAATAAACCAATTTCTGATATCTTTTGAGTTTGGTTTTCTTTTTATGCCTCTGAAAAAATCCATCTTCTGTAGCCAGAGTGTTTCAAGGAGATGCCTTTTAATTTCCTTCTTAGTCCTTGGGTCCTTGGTAATTTCATGGAATGCTTCCTTTGAAACAACCCAAGAAGATGATTGAAACTGTTAAGTGCCATGAAGTGTTACAGTAACTTTCCACAGTTCCAAATCTTATTGGACACACGTGTACAAAATATCAGCCAAATGTGGCTGTTGCAGCTGTTTGTGTTCTTAGTATAATTTTTTCCCAATATAATTATTTTCCTGTGACAACACGAAGGAAAACAGAGGAAAACAAATCTAGTAAGTGTTCTTAGAACCTAAGAAGTGTTATCAGCCTCAGACTTATCCAGAGATTGTGCGTGTGTGTGTGTGTGTGTGTGTGTGTGTGTGTGTGTGATGGACAAGGGGAGGAAGGGAAGAAGGAGACAAAAAACAGGTTTGTACTTTCAGTTGCACTAGGATTCCAGTCAATCTGTGTTGGCTGTTTGAGAAGCACCACTTGTAACCTTATAACTCAATAACTGAGAAAGATGTTTTTCAGAAGCTTGATGGAGATACCAACTGCCTATTTTCTGTTGAGAAAGTAATCACTGCTTGTAAATGATAGATTCTTTTTTTCTGGAGAGAGCCACCTGAAACTTCTGTGCCTTCCAGCAAACTTTAAAAATTTAAATGGCAGCAATTCCAGTTCCTAGAGCCTTTCTGAACCTTCTTTCTTTAATGGCCTGTCCTCTTAGACTCCGCGGTTCTTTCTCCCTGATACTGAATTATGTGAACTCTGTCCTGGACCACAGTCTCAAGATTCTCCTTGTTGATACCATAGTTTATGACCATGGCCTCCCTTCAACCCCAGGTACCTTCTGTTTCCTCTTGATACCTCTGTGTCAACAGTGTCCCAGTATTTCTCTTTTCTGCTACCTAGGGATTTCTTAGACTTAAATTTAGAGTTCTTACATTTGAATCCTGCTCAGATTCCATATCTGGAAGGGTTGTTTCTTACATAGGTCTATTACCATGTGTTCTTTTTCTCAGATTTATTTATTTTTTCTATGCTTTATGCCTTGAGTGCACCCCTTGGTTCTGGTAGCAGCCATTACTACCCCAGGACAGTCAGCTCCTCCTCATTCCTCTGTCTAATCATGAATGAACCTAACTACTCTGCTAATATTCACTAATCACCACTAAAGGGCTTTTGTGAAAAAGAGCATTTTCAAAGTTTAGTTCTGCAGTAGTTGTGAAGAATAGCATACCTTTTCTTTTTTAGATCAAGATGTGGGTAATTTCTGCCAATTTGCTCAGTAAATACTTAATGATGCCTTCCTAAAATGCTTTCTATTCCATTTCATTCATATAATCTTATTATTGAGCCCCTAATAACTTTCTTTTTTCTGAAGATTAGCAGACTAATTTTGCTTTTCTATTCAGAAAACACCTTCATATGTTGATGACTTGTTTTGATTGCTATAAAACAAAGGAATATGAGTTATAAAATTTTCTGATATAATTATCCTTTTTGCCTTAATATTTTTATGAATCCTCTTTTAAAGATGTGTTAGGTAGTTAGAATAGAAAAAAGGAGTCCAAAATGGTGGTGGCTAAAAGAAAGAAGGGAAAAGTCCGTGAAAATAGAACAAAGGAAGGTCCGAGGACCAGAGTGAGGACTTCAGGTAAAACAAACAGCCCTCCTGGCAACCCAATTTACATAGGGCAGGCTCAGGGGGAGGAGAAAAGCATAAAAAGAGGAGCCTAAATTGAGCCGGGGCTTCTCTTCTCTTTGCGTCTGTTGGGTCAGCCCGCCCACATGCCTCAAGGATGTGTTTTCCTTTGCTTGCCAAATAAAACTGAGCTGTAACACAGAGCTGTTCTGTCTGTCGCTTCAAATTTTTGCTGTGGCGAGACAGAACGGAGGAAATTACACACTCCCCCCGACAGATGTATCAAGAAAACAATTGCTTAACTCTTGCTTCATTTCTAAATAATTGCATAAATTGCATTTTAGCTTATTCCAACCATTGTAAAAATCTATACACTTGTGTTTTTCATTACAGCTTTATAAAAAAAGAAACATAAAATAAGAATGTTTTAGATAACTTTTGCCATAAATTATGTTCACCCAAAATTTTGTTTTCGTTTGCTTTGTTTTAATATATTATAAAATATTATACATGTTAGTAAACATGTTAACAGCCTATTTCAAAGGTCTATAAATACTTGAGTATTTATTTTATTTAAAAACAGTTTTCACTTTTTCCATTGTTGCCTGCTTAGTTGCCAATTGAAGCAGCCTGACTCATGGAGTCTATAATGATCAGAATATGTCCTGGTAGGATGCCATGCTAAGTAAGTCTTTAAAAGTAAAACAAAGCAAAACAAAAACTACAAATGTGAAAATTGCCTGGGTTTAATTGGAAGAGAGGAAACCCAGTCATAACAATGCTGCTGTAATTTTTAAATGGTCTGTAATTGATGATAGCTCCAACAGTCTAAGAATTTTCTATAATTGACTGGTATGGTTTATAATGCATCAGGCAAATGGTTTAACACATTTAGAAGAATAGCAGGACCATCTGCCAGTGGGATATGTATGACAGGAAATTCAGATCTCCATGAGGGTAGTTATTTAAGAGTGACAAGGGAGCACTTAGTTACACACTGGTCACTCAACATCACGCAGAGGAGACAGATGCCACACATATTCTCTGGTACATGGGCTCATTTAGCACCCTCAGTGGAGTTTAGATAAAAGCCAATCTGAGAGTGTGGTGTTGCACTTACCCCGCTCCATAGGAAACAGAAATAAATGCAAGATAGTGAGACTCAGAGATTGTAAAAATGTATTAATAGAATAAGCTGGAGCAAAGGTCTGTGTGACCTTGGAGGGCTTTGGATCTCTTTGGATTTAATTTTTTCAAGTGAAAAATGCAGAAATTGAAATAAATAACTTTTAAGGTCTCTTTCTGTACTGACGTTCGATATATCTGAGGTTGGGTTAGTATAGTTATGACCCTGTTCTTAGAATTGGACTGGTTATTGGAGCTGAGGTTAAGATGGAAAAAGAAGAGGTGTCACTTAAAAGTTTAGGACTTTTCATATGCAGTGCATACTTGGTTTTACAGAGAGTAAGGTATGTCTTGTACAGAATATATTCAGTAAAGAGTTGAGAGGGAAGACTGCCAAGGAATACTATGGAGAAAAGAAATTAAGCTTTTGGAAATAACAGCGTTTTATCCTATAGAAGGTAGGCAGCTTGGAAGACTGAAAGACGTTTGCCTCAGGGTAAAGGAATGGACCCAGGGAGAATGCCCAATGGGGACTCTGAGGGATATTTGGTCTGAATAGATATCTAGGCAGGGTTAAAAGTTGTTAACCTTTTAAAAGGGTTAAGAGTTGTTATACTTCTCCAAAAAATTAAAAAATTTGTCTGCAAATCTTAACATGAGACATTAGATGACACAGATATAATAATAAGTTATACGTTAAATTTTTTCTTTACTATTGTGGTATAGTTAAAACAGAGTGTCGACATGCTGATTTTCATTTCTGGTTTTAGTTTAGCCAGATGGAGAGAGCTTTAAGCTTAATGTTTATTTTGGAAACTGGGTCAGTTCTTTGTATCTGCTTTACCCTTGCTTGTAAAAAGACTTTTTTCTTCCCTTTTCTTTAATGAGCTTAATATCCCATGAAGAAACATATTTTGTGGAGCCCAAAGTTCAGGGTTATGGGCACCTTTTTTATGGTTTAGTAGTTTCAGATGTACAGTCCAGTATTTGAAAACTGTTTGAAAATTGTCCTGTTTGTCATGTGTTTAGTACAAAGTATTGTGCCTAGTTGATGAAAGTGAAAGTAGTAGTTGCTCAGTTGTGTCTGACTCTTTGGAACACTATGGACCATAGCTGACCAGGCTCCTCTGTCCTTGGAATTCTCCAGGCAAGAGTACTGGGGTGGATAGCAATTCCTTTCTCCAGAGGATATTCCATCCCAAGTATTGCATCCAGGTCTCCTGCGTTGCAGTCAGATTCTTTACTATCTGAGTCAATAGGGAAGCCCTAGTTGGTAGATGTGCTCATTGAACATATGTTGAAAAAAAAATTAATAAAAAAGTTCACCTAGTTCAGCTTGAGGAATCCAGGAAAGTTTCTAGGAGGAATTGACTTTTGAGCTCAGGGTGCAAAAGTAAGTAGGTAAATGAGGCAAGACTAAGGTACTTTCCAGGGAAAGGGAACTTATGTGAAAAAACACAGGAATGAACTGAGTTGACCTATCTGCTGTTCTCTGCGTATTTCACTTTAGCTTGAATGGAAAGTAGGAGGAAGGCGAGGAAGAAAGGTACCAAGATGCCGAAGGCCTTGTATAGGTTAAGAAGGATTTTGTCATTTTTGCTGATGGTTATGAGATAAATAAGGATTTTATTCTTCAGTGTGGAAGATAGATTGAAGGAGATGGAGGCTGTGGGCAAAGAAACCAGTTAGGGTGCTTTGGAGTAATCCAGGAAGATATAAACTGAGTTGGTAGAGATATGATGGATGATACAGCTTAGAACTGGCAAATCTTTTTTATAAAGGGCCGGATAATTGTCTTAGGCTTCACAGGCTGTAATGTCTCTTTTGCAACTACTCATCTCTGCTGTTGTAGTGCTAAAGCAGCCATAGAAAGCACACAAACAAAGGAGCCTGATACATTCTAATAAAACTTCAAACAGATATAGATGGCCCATTGGCACATGGACCATGGTTGCCCATGGTCTAGCATACACAGTTTGGTTTATAAAAAGACCTTGGACTTTGGAATCAGACAAATCTAGGTTCATTTTTTATCTCTTATTAAGAATTTGCATTAATTATCTAAACTGTCATCTATACAATGGAGATAATAGGCCCTACATACAGAGTCATTTGAAATGCTAAATAAGGGCTTGTATGTAAAATTCCTGGCATGCTGCAGTCCACGTGTCGCAAGGAGTCAGACATGACTGAGCGACTGAACTGAACTGAACTGATGTAAAGTTCCTGAAACATTTAAATTGTTTTGGTGAATGAATGAATGAGTGAGAAAGTAGAAAGAAGAGTTCAAAAGGACTTGTAGATTTCTGGCTAATTCCGATGAGTGAATGACAAAGCTCTTTCTAAGGTGGAAATGAAGGGGCAGGTAATACTGGGACAAGAGGGCAGTTCATTTTTGGACATGCTGTGTGAGGGATTAGCAGGTCATTTGTTAGGAATGTCCACTAGGTTAGAAGTGATAAAATTTAGAAGTGTGGCTTTGGATTCCACTTTCAAGTTCAAGAAAATACATTTCTACTAGATTATTTGGTTATTATATATGCATGGGATTTCTTTTCATGTTACAAAGTAGAAAACAAAAAAATGATTTTGAGAGAAGTTTTTAATGAGAGTCTGCTTTCTAAGAACAGATATTTTAGTCAGGGGAGAATTTTATTTTATTTTTAATTGGAGGATATTTGTTTTACAATGTTGTGTTGGTTTCTGCCATACAACAACTCGAATCAGTCATATGCCCTCCCTCTGGAGCTGTTCTCCCCTTTCCCAGTCAGGGGAGAATTTTATTTACTGATGACTACAAGATGCTTTGGGACCTTTAAATAAATTTAGTTTTGACTTCCATGATTGTATATATTGCCTGGGGCAGGTTGTTGCTTTAAAGGGAAAGTGGTGCTCTGCTATAGAGAAACATTGAGGACTTAATGATCCTTACATATGTAGTATCAAGGATCAATGTACATATGATTTAAATTTTGATGGAGATAAAATAGTTAGATTTTTTCCCCTATGTGTTGAAAGACTAACAAATCTATAGATGACTATATTTAGAACATGCTAAGATAAAAGTCATCCACAAAGACCTTTGTTGTTGTTCAGTCACCAAGTCATGTCTGAATCTTTGCCACACCATGGACTGCAGCATGCCAGGCTTCCCTGTCCTTCACTATCTCCTGGAGTTTGCCCAAATTCATGTCCATTGCATCAGTGATGCCATCCAACCATCTCATCCTCTGTTGCCCTCTTCTCCTTCTGCCTTCAATCTTTCCGAGCATCAGGGTCTTTTCCAATGAGTTGATCTTCACATCAGGTGGCCAACGCTTTGGAGCTTCAGCTTCAGCATCAGTGCTTCCAATGAGTATTCAAGACTGATTTCATTTGAGACTGACTGGTTTGATCTTATTGCTATCCAGTTTAGTTCAGTTCAGTTGCTCAGTGGTATCCAACTCTTTGTGACCCCATGGCCTGCAGCATGCCAGTCTTCCCTGTCCATCACCAACACCCGGAGCATGCTCAAACTCATGTCCATTGAGTCGGTGATGCCGTCCAACCACCTCATCCTCTGGTGTCCCCTTCTCCTCCTGCCTTCAATTTTTCCCAGCATCAGGGTCTTTTCCAGAGTCAGTTCTTCGTATCAAGTGGCCAAAGTATTGGAGCTTCAGCTTCAGCAATGGTCCTTCTAATGAATATTCAAGACTGATTTCCTTTACGGTTGATTGCTTTGATCTCCTTGAAGTCCAAGGGACTCTCAAAGGTCTTCTTCTACACCACAGTTCAAAAGCATCAGTTCTTTGGTGTTCAGCTTTCATTATGGTCCAACTCTCACATCCATACGTGACTACTGGAAAAACCATATCTTTGACTAGATGGACTTTTGTTGGGAAAGTAATGTATCTGCTTTTAATACTCTGTCTAGGTTTATCATAGCTTTTTTTCCAAGGAGCAAGCGTCTTTTAAGTTCATGGCTGGTCACCATCTGCAGTGATTTTGGAGTCCAAGAAAATAAAGTCTGTTACTGTTTCCATTGTTTCCCCATCTATTTGCCATGAAGTAATGGGACTGGAATTGGACTGGAATCAAGATTGCTGGAAGAAATATCAATAACCTCAGATATGCAGATGATACCACCATTATGGCAGAAAGTGAAGAGGAACTAAAAAGCCTCTTGATGAAAGTGAAAGAGGAGAGTGAAAAGTTGGCTTAAAGCTCAACATTCAGAAAACAAAGATCATAGTGTCTGGTCCCATCACTTCATGGGAAATAGATGGGGAAATAGTGGAAACAGTGTCAGACTTTATTTTTTTGGGCTCCAAAATCACTGTAGATGGTGACTGCAGCCATGAAATTAAAAGACACTTATTCCTTGGAAGAAAAGTTATGACCAACCTAGATAGCATGTTGAAAAGCAGAGACATTACTTTGCCAACAAAGGTCCGTCTAGTCATGGCTATAGTTTTTCCAGTGGTCATGTATGGATGTGAGAGTTGGACTGTGAAGAAAGCTGAGCGCCAAAGAATTGATGCTTTTGAACTGTGGTGTTGGAGAAGACTCTTGAGAGTCCCTTGGACTGCAAGGAGATCCAACCAGTCCATTCTGAAGGAGATCAACCCTGGGTGTTCTTTGGAAGGACTGATGCTAAAGCTGAATCTCCAATACTTTAGCCACCTCATGGGAAGAGTTGACTCATTGGAAAAGATTCTGATGCTGGGAGGGATTGAGGGCAGGAGGAAAAGGGGATGACAGAGGATGAGATGGCTGGATGGCATCACCGACTTGATGGACATGAGTTTGAGTTAACTCCAGGAGTTGGTGATGGACAGGGAGGCCTGGTGTGCTGTGGTTCATGGGGTCGCAAAGAGTCGGATGCGACTGACCGACTGAACTCAACTGAATGGGACTGGATGCCATGATCTTAGGTTTTTGAATGCTGCATTTTAAGCCAGCTTTTTCACTTTCCTCTTTCACTTTTATCAAGAGGTTCTTTAGTTCCTCTTTGCAGATGGTGTCATCTGCATATTTGAGTTTATTGATCTTTCTCCCAGCAATCTTGATTCCAGCTTGTGCTTCATCCAGCCTGGCATTTTGCATAATTTGCTCTGCATATAAGTTAAATAAGCATGGTGACAATATACGGCCTTGACGTACTCCTTCCCAATTTGCAACCAGTCTGTTGTTCCATGACCAGTTCTTACTGTTGCTTCTTGTCCTGCATACAGATTTCTCAGGAGGCAGGTCGGGTGGTCTGGTATTCCCATCTCTTGAAGAATTTTCCACAGTTTGTTGTGATCTACATAGTCAAAGGATTTGGTGTAGTCAGTAAAGCAAAAGTAGATGTTTTTCTGGAACTCTCTTGCTTTTTGTATGATTCAACTGATGTTGGCAATTTGAACTCTGGTTCCTCTGCATTATCTTAATCCAGGTTGAACATCTGGAAGTTCACAGTTCATATACTGTTGAAGCATGGCTTGGAGAATTTTGAGCATTCCTTTGCTAGCATGTGAGATAAGTGAAATTTTGTGGTAGTTTGAGCATTCTTTGGCATTGCCTTTCTTTGGGATTGGAATGAAAACTGCCCTTTTCCAGTTCTGTGGCCACTGCTGAGTTTTCCAAATTTGCTGGCATATTGAGTGCAGCACTTTTACAGCATCGTCTTTTAGAATTTGAAATAGCTCAACTGGAATTCCATCACCTCCACTAGCTTTGTTCATAGTGATGCTTCATAAGGTCCTCTTGACTTCACACACCAGAATGTCTGGCTCTACGTGAGTGATCAACACCATCATGGTTATCTGGGTCATGAAGCTCTTTTTTGTATAGTTCTCCTGTGTATTCTTGCCACATCTTCTTAATATCTTCTTCTTCTTTTGTTAGGCCCATACTGTTTCTGTCCTTTATCGTTCCCATCTTTGCATGGAATATTCCCTTGTATCTCTAATTTTCTTGAGGAGATGTCTAGTCTTTCCCAGTCTATTGTTTTCCTCTATTCCTTTGCATTGATCACTGAGGAAGGCTTTCTTATCTCTCCTTGGTATTCTTTGGAACTCTGCATTCAGATGGGTATATCTTTCCTTTTCTTCTTTGCCTTTAGCTTCTCTTCTTTTCTCAGCTATTTGTAAGGCCTCCTCAGACAACTTTTGGCTTTTTGCTTTTCTTTTTCTTGGGGATGGTCTCTTAAGAGCCTTTTCCATCATCACAGTTTGAAAGCATCAATTCTTTGGTGCTCTGCCTTCTTTATGGTCCAGCTCTAACAACCATACATGATTACTGGATAGACCATATCCTTGACTATACAGACTGTTGTTGGGAAAGCAATGTGTTTACTTTTTAATACATTGACTATGTTTGTCAAAGACCTTTAAGCATGGATTTAAGTATTGCTTTGGAATGCTCCAAGAGACTTTTCTTTGGGACATTTTCTAATTCAGTTGGTTCCCAAGTGGCTGCTTCTTACCTATATATTTGTTGTTGCTGTTGTTAATTTTTACAAAAATTGTGATGACTGAGGTAGGCCTCCCTTGGAGTTCAACTGCTAGAATTTAAAAAATACTCTTTGAAGCTAGCTCTTGAACTACCCTTTTAGATCCTATCTTCTTTCAAGTTGAATTTATGTTTAACAACCCCCAGAAGTCTTAATCTGTGGAAGTCTAAATTGGGAACCTTACAGGTTTAAAATGATTTAAAGGAAGGAAGCTTAAACTCATGCTTCTGGTTAGACTTTAGCAAAGGAGACAGATCTAGTGTTAACTCTTTCAATGAGACTTTGGGGTCGAAGCTAAGACATCAGGAACTTTTCCTATACTAAGCTGCTTATGTGTTTGTAAAATTCCTTAGGAAAGGCTTCAAAAGACCTTCATAGTAGGTTCAGTTCAGTTCAATCGCTCAGTCGTGTCCGACTCTTTGCGACCCCATGAATCGCAGCATGCCAGGCCTCCCTGTCCATCACCAACTCCCGGAGTTCACTCAGACTCACGTCCATTGAGTCAGTGATGCCATCCAGCCATCTCATCCTCTGTCGTCCCCTTCTCCTCCTACCCCCAATCCCTCCCAGCATCAGAGTCTTTTCCGAGTCAACTCTTCACATGAGGTGGCCAAAGTACTGGAGTTTCAGCTTCAGCATCATCCCTTCCAAAGAAATCCCAGGGCTGATCTCCTTCAGAATGGACTGGTTGGATCTCCTTGCAGTCCAAGGGACTCTCAAGAGTCTTCTCCAACACCACACTTCAAAAGCATCAATTCTTCGGCGCTCAGCCTTCTTCACAGTCC
>NW_011494811.1:8400968-8401687 GCF_000754665.1 Bison bison bison
TAGGAATATGCTATCTAGGTTGGTCATAACTTTCTTCCAAGGAGTAAGCGTCTTTTAATTTCATTGCTGCAATCACCATCTGCAGTGATTTTGGAGCTCTAAAAAATAAAGTCTGACACTGTTTCCACTGTTTCCCCATCTATTTCCCATGAAGTGATGGGACCAGATGCCATGATCTTCGTTTTCTGAATGTTGAGCTTTAAGCCAACTTTTTCACTCTCCACTTTCACTTTGATTAAGAGGCTTTTTAGTTCCTCTTCACTTTCTGTCAAAAGTGTGGTGTCATCTGCATATCTGAGATTATTAATATTTCTCCCGGCAATCTTGATTCCAGCTTGTGCTTCTTCCAGTCCAGCGTTTCTCATGATGTACTCTGCATATAAGTTAAATAAGCAGGGTGACAATATACAGCCTTGTACTCGTTTTCCTATTTGGAACCAGTCTGTTGTTCCATGTCCAGTTCTAACTGTTGCTTCCTGACCTGCATACAGGCAGGTCGGGTGGTCTGGTATTCACATCTCTTTCAGAATTTTCCACAGTTTATTGTGATCCACACAGTCAAAGGATTTGGCATAGTCAATAAAGCAGAAATAGACGTTTTTCTGGAACTCTCTTGCTTTTTCCATGATCCAGCAGATGTTGGCCATTTGATCTCTGGTTCCTCTGCCTTTTCTAAAACCAGCTTGAACATCAGGAAGTTCACAGTTCACGTATTGCTG
>NW_011494811.1:8402088-8403842 GCF_000754665.1 Bison bison bison
TATTTTCCTCTATTTCTTTGCATTGATCGCTGAGGAAGGCTTTCTTATCTCTTCTTGCTATTCTTTGGAACTCTGCATTCAGATGTTTATATCTTTCCTTTTCTCCTTTGCTTTTCGCTTCTCTTCTTTTCACAGCTATTTGTAAGACCTCCCCAGACAGCCATTTTGCTTTTTTGCATTTCTTTTCCATGGGGATGGTCTTGATCCCTGTCTCCTATACAATGTCACGAATCTCATTCCATAGTTCATCAGGCACTCTCTATCATATCTAATCCCTTAAATCTATTTCTCACTTCCACTGTATAATCATAAGGGATTTGATTTAGGTCATACCTGAATGCTCTAGTGGTTTTCCCTACTTTCTTCAATTTCAGTCTGAATTTGGCAATAAGGAGTTCATGGTCTGAGCCACAGTCAGCTCCTGGTCTTGTTTTTGCTGATTGTATAGAGCTTCTCCATCTTTGGCTGCAAAGAATATAATCAATCTGATTTTGGTGTTGACCATCTGGTGATGTCCATGTATAGAGTCTTCTCTTGTGTTGTTGGAAGAGGGTGTTTGTTATGACCAGTGCATTTTCTTGGCCAAACTCTATTAGTCTTTGCCCTGCTTCATTCCATATTCCAAGGCCAAATTTGCCTGTTACTCCAGGTATTTCTTGACTTCCTACTTTTGCATTCCAGTCCCCTATAATGAAAAGGACATCTTTTTTTTGGGTGTTGGTTCTAAAAGGTCTTGTAGGTCTTCATAGAACCGTTCAACTTCAGCTTCTTCAGTGTTACTGGTTGGGGCATAGACTTGGATTACTGTGATATCGAATGGTTTTCCTTGGAAATGAACAGAGATCATTCTGTCGTTTTTGAGACTGCATCCAAGTACTGCATTTCTAACGCGTTTGTTGACCATGATGGCTACTCCATTTCTTCTGAGGGATTCCTGCCCGCAGTAGTAGATATAATGGTCATCTGAGTTAAATTCACCCATTCCAGTCCATTTCAGTTCGCTGATTCCTAGAATGTTGACATTCACTCTTTCCATATCTTGTTTGACCACTTCCAATTTGCCTTGATTCATGGACCTGACATTCCAGGTTCCTATGCAATATTGCTCTTTACAACATCGGACCTTGCTTCTATCACCAGTCACATCCACAGCTGGGTATTGTTTTTGCTTTGGCTCCATCCCTTCATTCTTTCTGGAGTTATTTCTCCACTGATCTCCAGTAGCATATTGGGCACCTACTGACCTGGGGAGTTCCTCTTTCAGTATCCTATCATTTTGTCTTTTCATGCTGTTCATGGGGTTCTCAAGGCAAGAATACTGAAGTGGTTTGCCATTCCCTTCTCCAGTGGACCACATTCTGTCAGATCTCTCCACCATGACCTGTGTGTGTGTGTGATTAGATTGACTAGTTTTCTGTGAGTATGGTTTCATGTGTCTGCCTTCTGATGACCTCTTGCAACACCTACCGCCTTACTTGGATTTCTCTTACCTTGGGCCTGGGGTATCTCTTCACGGCTGCTCCAGCAAAGCACAGCCACTGCTCCTTACCTTGGATGAGGGGTATCTCCTCACCACCGCCCTTCCTGACCTTCAACGTGGGATAGCTCCTCTAGGCCCTCCTGCGCCCGCACAGCCAGGGCTCCTTGGAGGTGGGGTTGCTCCTCCCGGCCACCGCCCCTGGCCTCGGGCTTGGGGGCGTGGGGTAGCTCCTCCTGGCAGCCCCCCCCCAACCTCGGACACAGGGTAGCTCCTC
>NW_011494811.1:8403947-8417624 GCF_000754665.1 Bison bison bison
ACCCCCTGACCTCGGATGCGGGGTAGCTCCTCTTGGCCATTCCTGCGCCGTCGCAGCCTGGCACTCTCGGCCGCTGCCCCTGACCTCGGAAGTGGGGTAACTCCTCTTGGCCGCCGCCCTTCGTGCATGGGGTCCAGTTTCCCCAACTCCCTTCCCAGAGGAGGCCCAGTCTGGAGAATAACATCACTTCTCTGCACCTGGCCCACTATTACACACACAGGCACTCTAGATTCCATTGTACCTAAATAATTCCCAACCAGGATCTGTCTGTCTCTTTCGCTCCTCTTCCAGGATTGCTGAGTACTGGCTGGAATAAATCACACATCCCTGTGAGCAGGCACCACTAAAATGCATGGTTCACAACCTTAGGAATCTTTACTTATTTCAGGTCATCTCCTGCTCATGTTTGCAGAGTAGCTATTCTTATGCAACTTGCAATATGTTTTCTTCCTACTTCTTTAAACCTATGACCAGTGTTTTCCATCTCAACAGTTGGCCCTCCTTCTATTTCTTTGAAAAAGAAAGGACAATTATAGCAGACACACATTCTTTTCATTCCTGACCCCTTTCTGACAAAGGCAGGCTAGAGGAGGGTAAGGGGTGAGAGATGGGATGAGTAAAACACAGGGACAGTTATGTTATCAGCCAATGTAGTAGCTTCTCTTCTGACTTAGATGGTGTTACTTTTGAAAGTTTGGGGCCAAAGAATGGCATGATTTGTTTTATAATTTATGAAGACAAATTTGGCTGCTGCATGGAAAACGGACTATAAGGGACAAGGATGGAAGTGGGCAGACAGTTTAATAGTTAAGGTGAGAGAAGATGGTCATGGTGGTTAGAAATGGTTAGATTCTGGACAACTGGTTAGTACCAACAAAATGTGAGGGTTTGAGAGAAAGTGAAGGTTAGGATTTACTTTTAGCCTTTTGGTGTTAGAAACTATGAAGCTAAATTGTGTATGGTCATTTGTCATGTCTAGTGGGCAGTATTCAGTATGAACCTAGAGTTCTGTGACGTGGTCTAGGATATGGACATAGATTTACTTTGTCTCTTGGTGTTTTCTTTCCTCCAGTTTTTTCCCCTTCTTTTTCCCTGTGTTGTCCATCTATCTTTCTACTGGCTCTTTCTCATCACCCTATAAACATGCTCATGTCTTTTCAATTCTTAAAAAATACACATATGTAAATAAAACACGTGACTTTGCACTCTCTTTAACTATTGACAATCTACCAGTTCTACCCTTAAGCAGGCTTCCTAATGCATGTGTCTTTACTATTGTAGCTCTGCTTTCTACCTATTGACAGTGTACTTCTCCTGTACCACCTCTCAAAGTACATTTGCTAAATTTCACAAACACCTTTTCATCCATATTGCAGCACCTTCCTTGGTTTTGTCAACCTGAAAAACAAGAATCTAGTTCAAGAGGCAAAATGTTTATTTGGGATCAAGGAATTACAGTTGAAGGTATACAGATATAGGTAGAAACTCAAATAGTCTTCTGACCAAAGGAGAGGGGATCAGGGTTTTTTCTCAGGAGAAAGAGGGAGATGAAGTAAGTTGTTTTTTTAGAAGTGTTCATTGATATAAGATGATATAAAGCTAGATTTGTACTTCATCAATTGGTCAGGTGACATGGTCACTAGGTAAAAGCTCATTTATCAGTCCTTTCAACAGAAAGAATATTCTGGTTTATTTTGCAGCCTTCTTAAAATGGTGGCAGATTGGTCCAGTTCATAAGTATAGAAAATGTGATGTGCAAGGTTGTTTCTCTGGAATGGTTTCTCTGGCTCTGTTTTAAATGTCTCTACTAATGTCATCTTTCACAGCTTCTTTGATGTTTATTTCTCCCTGGTACCCTCCCACTGCTCTGGGTATTTCTTCTCTGTTTGCTTTGTTGGATCGTTGTACTCTGTCTGTCTCTTAAATATTGAACACCGTGATACTGGCAACAATTTATTGAAAGATCAAAGGCAGCTCTCCTGATAGGCTGAGCAGTGTCTCCTTACAAGGAGTGATTTAAGGGAGTCAGCCAACTTTAAAATCTATTCCTGATTCTTTTACCTGATGATCTTTTCTTTACGTGTCCTTCCCTGCAGAAGGCCCCTGTGAAACTGCCATTTTGTTCTCTGAAAGGTGTAAGTCCAGCCTCTATCACCATGTCAGCTCAGACTGAATTTCAAAGTAGTTCACTGTCACAATGAAGAGAAAAGAGATGCTGAGATTTCAGAGGAGGGTGAAGAAAACATTTGGAACATGGGGTGCTGTTTGGCAGGCAGGCATGGAAAGGAGCTAAGGTGATGATGCCAAGAGTGAAGAGACTCTTCGAGAAGGACATTTTTTTTTCTTCCTAGCTCTAAGTTGGGAAAGTAATCAAGGATTGATGAGTCACGCCCCTTTTCTCTGGTTTTCTGCCATGAGAACTTTCTTCCGAAGTCTGTCTAAAGTATCCCTGTCCTCTATTTATATCTCATTATCCCTTTATTGTGGTCTGTAATTATACTCTTTCCTTCTTTATATGCTTATTGCTTGTCTCTCCAACTAAAATGGGAGCCAAGAAGATTGGAATCTTGTCTGTCCGATTCAACTCTGTATCCCTGGTATAATAGGAACATAGTAGGTGTTCAATACATTCTTTAGAAATGAATGGATTTTGATATTCCATATGTGAAAAGTTGTAAATTCAGAGCAAAGCAAAACTGCACTGGTTCTCCAGACCTGAGTTTTTAGTGGTGGGTTTAAATAGATATTAAAACTTAGATACATGAATAAATGTGGCTGATTCAGTTTTCTGTAACAGATCTCACTGAGTTGGTGACCTCCCTACCCCTGCCACCCTGACTCTTTTCTACCCTTGAAAGTCCCCTTTAATGTTGCATCTGTCCTGTGGTTGTTCCTGTCACTATGTGTCTGTCAAGTCCCGGAATTCTGAATGGGAGACAGGATACAGTTCTCTGTTGTTTTCACATTTCCCTTTTAACTTATTTTAGGTTTATTTTTTCACCTATATTTCTTTCTATTCTGCTCACCTGTGTTTCACTGCTCCTTCCTTTGACCCCATGTTTTCTGGAAAAAGAACTAAGGTTTAACCTTAAAAACAAAGCACAATAAGAATAACAACAAAAAAGCCATTTGCTGTCTCAGGGGCCTGGCACTCGCAAAGAAAATCTATGCTTTCATGATTACTGTTTTGGCTATGGGCTTAAAAAATGTCTAATTTGAAACTCAAAGCTACGCTGTTTTCTTTGTTCTTAGCTGTCTTTGCACTTCCTTTGAAAAGTGACTGCTACCATTTCATTGGGAGGACAGCAGAGGGGCCATTAGGAAGAACAAAGAATTAGAGGGACGAAAATGCTGTGTGTGCGTGAATGTGCGTGTGTGTGCACAGGCACACACAATCTCACAAGTTCCTCATCCTCAATCATAACTACCTGCTAAGTCAGTTAATACTTGTTCCTCCAGCTTTAAAAAGTTTTCTTTGTTGTTGTTCTCCTATTTCCTTTGTCCTTGTAGGATCATGGTTAAAAAATTTATTTACTGTTATTTTGTGGAAATTTGGGAAGTAGCAGAGGCACATAAATGTAAAGAATCATTTTGACCATATTGGCTGGGCCTTTCTGTCTTTTTGCATGCTTCTGTCAGTTATACTGGTTTTTACTTCTCTTTTCTCTGTTTATTATCCAGATTTGTACAGCCCTTGATCTAAAATTTTGCACTAGTGTTTGCCATTTGTCTCAGTCTACTAAGTAGGGAATTCGCTACTTAGTAGGGAATACCACATCCTTACTAAACCCATCAGAAGTCCATTGATATAATATCTGTCTACTTAACCTGCAAGTCCACTCCAATGTCTGCTTGACTTCTCAGCTATGCTGTATGGTCCCTGATCTTTGGCGTTCCTGTGCTGTTATGACAGTCTCTGCTCAGTCATTCTCTTTTGCATTCTTTTCCTCTGTATGCATTGGTGCCAAGCTTTCTCTCATACTACATCAGTCTTCAAGCCCATCTCCAGCAGAGTATCTTTTCCCAATCCCTTAAATATATAAAATGACACTGTAAAAATGATTAAACACTGTCATTGGCTAGATTGAGTTGGCTGGATGAAGTCTAACCTTTTCCTGTAGGTTTATACATTAGAGTTAAAGGGAGGCATCAAATTTACCAGTATGATGAATGAAGCCAGACCAAAATATATTCGATTTCTTAATGTCAGGATTTTCTTACATTCTTAGGACTAGACATGGTCAGCAATAAAAGAGTGAAAGGAAAAACCACCCTCAGTATGAGGGGTAAATTTAAGCCAGTCAGGGCTAAATTCCTCTTCTACCAGCCTTTAATAAATAGCATGAAATAGACTATAGTGAATTTAGCACAGTGATGTTTGGATTTTTTGAGAAACCTGTTATAGGTGTTTCTCAGTTCGTGTTTGCTCTGAAATTCTGTCAGCTGGAATACTTCACTGAGGCAGTCAGTGTTGGATGGGAACATATGTGCCTTTGATGAAAGCCTCTTTGCAGGGAAAATCACTGGTCTTCCTGTGAAGCTCTGTCTTGTGAACATTGTTATACAAGCGCCACCTTTAAAGTCTTGAGCTTGAGTCTGAAGTCCTAAACAGGTTTATAGAGTACAGGCTTACCAGCTGAGCAGTAGTAAAAATGAAATGTGTTCCTATTGTGATATGTGGAGCTTTTCTGTTGTCTGATAGAACTTAACATAGAGAAATTTACATCAAGAGAAGGCTAGCTAATAAAAATCATCATGGTTACTGGTAAAGCCTTAAAGATTTTATGAAAAGGTTGTATCCTCATTGTAAATCAAGTGGCCAGAATTTCTGGAATAGAGAATGGAGGGAATGGTGTAGGGTGAGGTTACAAAGGTAGTGGGACCTGATCTTTCAACCCAAGAAGCAGGCACTGTGGGCAGAATTGTTTCTCCCTGAAATACATATGTTGAAGTCCTCACCTCCATGTGACTGTACTGGAGATAAGGCCCTTAAGGAGAGGATTAAGGGTAAATGAGGTTAAATGAAGTCATAGCATGAAGCCCTGATCTGGTGGAACTGGTGCCCTTATAAGAAGAAAAAAGGACAACAGGGCTTTCCCTCCCCCATGTGAGGACAGAGCAAGAAGGTGACCTGTTGGAAGCCGGGAAGAAAGCTCTCATCAGAACCCCATGCTGGAGCCTTACTATCAGCCTCCAGAACTATGAGAAAATAAGTTTTTGTTGTTTGAGACATCCAGTCAGTGGTAATGGTTATGGCAACCCAGACAGACTAAGATAGTGGGACTCTGTTTTTTTGATACTACTTATTCTTGGCATTTTTTTCAAACACTAGTTCTTTGGGGACTTTCGATCTCCTAACAATCTAGTTAACTGTCTGCATAGCAATAACTCCCCATTTAGGCTTTGAAAAGCTCCTTTAACTGCATCCAACATAGTACTTTGTGCCGAAGAGTATCTGAAAGTTTCATACATTTATCAGAGCAGCTACGAAGGTGCACATCCAGCTTGTCAGGCTCCTTTGCACTGAATTACTTTAATTTCCTAAAATTAAAGGTTGAGTTGCTGATGCAAGCCTATCTCTCTTGCTTCATTTGCATCCTTTTCTTTCCTTTTGCACCCTTATTTTCCTTCTGTACTAATCACTTGCAATATTTTATGCCTGAAACATTTTGAAATGTTTACTGTATGATATTCCAGGATTTATGAAACATTCATCTGTTCTTGATCAATATGTAGTCTTTGTAATTTTTAAAGCCTTTGCAATCTGGAATGGCAAGAACTTCTTTTTGTATGTTCCTCTGGTTTATGTATTAGCAACAACAAAAAAGACAGTACCTGTGAGGTCTTTTCTGTAATTCTTCCAGATTTTATTTTTCTTAATATGGGCATTTCTTTCTTCTTTAATATTTTGTCAGAAAACACTAAAACATTAAACTATTATATGCAGTCTCTGGAAATCCATAATTGGAAATCTAACTTCAGATTCCAGAATTATGTCTACAAGAGTTGATTATAAGCTGTGTTGTGGCTATGTGATACAGACTATGGACCATCTCTGTAATATAGGCACAAAAGAGAATGGCTACTCACTAGGAATTTAATGGTTTAAAGATACCAGGTAGGTACAGAGGCAATGGAGAGGTTGGTTAATTCTTTATCGTCTACCTGTGAAATACAGAATGAATATGTAATGTCTAATCTTCCCTAGTGGCTCAGACTGTAAAGAATCTATCTGCTATCTGGGAGACCCAGGTTTGATCTCTGGGTCGGGAAGATCCCCTGGAGAAGGGAATGGCACCCCACTCTAGTATTCTTGCATGGAAAATCCCATCAACAGAGAGCTTGGTGGGCTACAGTCCATGGGGTCACAAAGAGTTGGACGTGACTGAACACACACACACACATATGCATATCCTGTGTAACATTATGTATCTTATTATGCATAAATATATATTGTAGGCCGACACCAGATCTAATGTTGGAAGTACCATAATTCATTATGGTACTCAAGGGAAAAACAAAACAGTGTACTTGTGGAGAATTTTCAAAGAAGAGGAAACATTTAGATGAATAGTTAAATATGCAAACTACAGTTACACAAAAGAAAGCCATATGGTTTAATGTTGTACATTAATTTGTTTTTGTGGTTTATTTTCAATTTAAAATGAATATGTGCCTTAATTAGTTTTGAAGTGGGATAGGGAAACATATGTTTTTTAGTTAAAGACAGAGTAATTTATGCGGTATTCTCTCTCTTATTCTTGGTGCTAGGTCTAAATTCCAGTTAGCAAAAATAAGTGTGGTTCAGAGACCCAGTTTCAGCCCATCTTTATTATGTTAGTATATGTCTTTTTTCTTCTTGTTATACTTTGCTTAACTAAAAAGAAAGAACTTCTAGGTCTTCAGTTGACTATTAATCAAGCACTTATGTAAGAAATTTCATATTTATATATATCTACTACATTTAATACAAATTTGTATGCCCCAGTACCTTAATTTCTTATGTCTTTGCCTGGCTATCTTTTTATCTATCTATTAGCATGCATCCTAAGTTGCTTCAGTCATGTCTGACTCTGCAACTCTATGGACTGTAACCTGCCAGGCTCCTCTGTCCATGGGATTCTCTAGGCAAGAATACTGGAGTGAGTTGCCATGCTGTCCTCCAGGGGATCTTCCTGACCCAGGGATCAAACCCACATCTCTTATGTCTCCTGCATTGGCAAGTGGGTACTCTACCACTAGCGCTACCTGGGAAGCCCATCTATCTATCTAATAGAGATAGGTATAGTTATAGATATCTAGGCCCAAGGATACAAAATGAAGTAAAGTCATTTTCCTGCTCTCTAGACCTCAGAGATATTAAAGAAGAACTGCCTTATACAGTTGAATATGGAAGAAATAAAATTTAGATACCTGAATGCACTCATGTAAGGTGGAACCCAGAATATATGTCCGCTACCTCATTATCTCATGGAATAAACCAGAAAAAGAGTCTGGTTATAGATATAATCATATAGTCCTATGTATGTCATAGAGTTGTTATGAGGTCAGATGAAATAATGCATCATAAGCATGTTTTGTTTTAAATTTTTAAGCACAAAATTTATTGTTGATATTCTCAAAATACTGAAAATCCAGTTCCTGTCAAAATGAGGCAAATCAAGATGTATTTTATTCATCACATCTGAGCCCAGAAGGCTGAGAGATGGATGAATCAGTTCTTGCCCATCCTGAAGTCAGGTCACAACCAGCCTGGTGGATACTGAGAGGCAAGTGGGGCCTGATTCACTGGAGGCCTCAGGGAACAGCCAGTGAGATGTATACAGACCTGCTTTCGTGTGGTTCTGTGGCACAATTCTTTCCCCAGGTGGTGTGTGTGGCTTTAGAGTTATTTGTAGTCATAAAAAATCATGTGTCTTCATGGAGATTTCCTGGGATATTGATGACACAAAACTTGATCAGAACAGATGGAGTTTTCTCTAAACCTTTCTCCACCACAGTCAATTTCTGGACAAGACACAGCCATTTTCTTCTGCTTACTAATGGTCTTTCAGACACGACATATTTGTTAGGATTTTGAGATTCTATCCACAATGTCACGAAACACAAATCATACTTTCTTGTGTTTCAAAGAACAAGCTTAATTTATCTTCCATTTATTCAGAGAACTGATAGGTTTTTAAGATTCTATTTTGATTTGCTTTGGATTAATAAGGAGTTTTTTGTAGCAAGAAAGTGAAAACAGAGCCCTATGTCCTTGCAAACGTGTTTAATTATGGAACATGCTGAGCCACATTTGACCATTTTGTTGTTGTTGTTTCTAAACTAATGTCAACCTCTCCAGTCTGCTACGAAATGTGTTTTTCAGTTCTACAACAAAGATAAAAATAAAATAAATGGTTTGGAAAGCCCCCTGAGATATCTAAATGATAGACAGCCACACATTAATAGAAGTAATAGGCATTAATAGAATGACAAATTAATTGTGCTTCTTTTAAGTGATAACACTGAAAAATTAATGCACTTAACTGCTTTATTGAAATAGAAAGCTCTTTTGTAGTTTGCAGGATTTCTTTTATGTAATGAGAATGTTCACAAGTTTATAAATGAATGCATGACCTCTGTTTTAGGGGAGTCTTGGTAATGTATTTATGTTTTTAAAATTTTCAGACAGAATTTTTCTTTCTTATTATATACATTCAGAACTGAGTTCCCTAATGAGATAAATTACTATAAATTGTTAATGAGGGAATGGGAAGAGAAATTATTTTTCAGAAATTAATAGCTTTGAATAATTTATTGGTGTTTTAGATTTCATGTTTAATGAATTTTATTTTCAAGACTGTAATTTTTATTTCTTGACAAAATAACCTAAATAAATTTATTGTGAGGAATTTTTAAAAAACTACAACAACACTGAGTCCAGTGGTTTTTAAATTGCATTGGAGGGTTGAAGATTTCTTAGGGTCACCCTGGAACTGGAAGAGGGGTAAGAGAGGTAAGCTGGCAGGGTTCCACACTGTATAACCCATGAGGGTTTTGCATCTCATTGTAATCTGACACTTAGAATGCTCTGTACGTCAGAATAAATGGATGAACAAATTAACCCCTACCCTTCCAACCCTGCTTTAGCTTGAGAGGCACAGTTTTTCTCATTTTCTTCATTGTACTCAGAGTAAGCTTTCCAGATTTCACTAGAGGAGTTCCAGAGTTGATGTAAAATATTCTCTGGGGTGTCCTGCCCTATTGCTGCTACTCATACACAGGAATATCCTGGCTCCTCTTCCAATCATCTGCCTCTTCTTCCACGTTTTTCTCCACCATTGTTCCTAGACCTCCAGCTCTACTGTACCATTTGCCCCAGTGGGAGATAGTGTCCTAAAGTGCTGGTCAAGCATCAGTCTCCATTTCCCCGTTGAACTGGCACAGTGATCAGAAACACTGCCAACCCATTACGGAGATGGGCAAGCTCCCTGAAAACTGTCACGTGCTGTGTAAATGCAAGGTATTAGTAATAGTTTTTTTTTATAGGACTTTTTTGATTTGTCACAGTAACTGATATCATTTTGCCAAGACTGGACACCCTCAGATACCCTGGGACCTTGGCAGTCTGGTCTGCCTTCCTAAGCCTTCATTGACCTCTCTTTCTACCTTTGGTTTGGCGACATTATATGTAAATTTAATCATGTTCAAAAGACTGTTTGACCCTTAGTATTCTGAGACAGAGAAAATGATTCATCCTCTCACAGTGTCTGTGGGTGACGCATTGTGAGCAGGTAGATGATAACAACAGTAAATATTTCATATACTCCCATGACAGGAGAGAATGATTCTTTAGAGGATCTCATTTTACAGTGAATAGCTGACAATTTTTTTTAGGATGTCAAGTATGAATCTAAGTGCTTTACATAATTTGACTCATTTCATCCCCATAATAATCTTCTGAGTTAAGTGATATTGCCCATGTTTCACAGAGGAGAGAAATGGAGCGTAGACAGGTTGAGTCACTTGTTGAAAGCCGTCCAGCTCATAAGTTATGGAACTTGGTTAAGTTTCACTCTAGTCTAGGATGTGAGATGCTTTCAGTTTAATCATCTCAGCAATACTGTAATTTCCTTTTATGTTTTTTTTTTTTCATCCCTGTGGATCCCAGAATGCTTTTCTAACCTTATAAAGCTTACAAGAAAAAAAAAAAAAAAAGAAATCTAGAGCAGTTATGTTGTTATTAAAACATCATTTCTAGGGAATTAGCTATAATATTTATTTGCTAATAAGATAAAAATAATTTCATTTTGTTCTGAATATAAAAGTAATGCGCACTTTTGAAGAAAATTAAAACCATACAGAAAATATAAATGAGAGATCATAATCACTTGAAGTCCCATTACCTAGACGTATTTGGGTGAATACACTTTCTGAAATTTTTCCATGTACATGTGAAAGTGAAGTGAAAGTGAAGTCGCTCAGTCGTGTCTGACTCTGCGACCCCACGGACGGTAGCCTGCCAGGCTCCTCAGTCTTTAGAATTTTCCAGGCAAGAGTACTGGAGTAAGTTGCCATTTCCTTCTCCAGGGGATCTTCCTGACCCAAGGACTGAACCTGGGTCTCTGCATTGCAAGCAGACGCTTTACCATCTGAGCCATCAGGGAAGTACGTATAGCTTTTTATTAAGTAACACAAAACTATACATATTGTTCTGTAACCTATTCCTGGGCTCACAATGTATTAGGGATGTCTTTTCTGTGGCCATGACAGTAAGTATATACCATGTTTTAGAATGGTTATATCATACTGCTTTATATGGGCTTCCCTTGTGGCTCAGCTGGTAAAGAATCTGCCTGCAGTGCGAGAGGCCTGGATTCAATCCCTGGGTTGGGAAGATCCCCCGGAGAAGGGAAAGGCTACCCACTCCAGTATTCTGGCCTGGAGAATTTCATGGACTGTATAGTTCATGGGGTCACAAAAAGTCAGACACGACTGAGCGACTTTCACCTTATATGGCTTTAATATAATATATTTAAGCAGTACCATATTAAAGAACAGTCACTTCCAATATATACGTTATAAACAATATTATAATCATGATTTCCACAAATCTTTTGTTATGTGGACAATTGCTTTTTTGGAAGCAAATTCCTGAAAGTGGGATTGCTGGCACAAAGGGCATTCTTATTTTTATTTGGCTATATAGTGCCAAACCAGAAAGGCTATAACAACTTAACAATCTACCAATATATTTTGAGTATTCTCTTTTGCTTCTTTTCAATGTTGATTTTGTCAGTTTTAAAATAGTTTTGCCTGTTTGAGAGTTGAAAAAATTTTGTTTTTATTTCTGATACTTCAATGATGAGTAGGTTTGAATATATGTATTATACTTATTGACCATTTATACCTGTATATGAAGGGGACGACGGAGGATGAGATGGCTGGATGGCATCACCAACTCAATGGACGTGAGTTTGAGTGAACTCCAGGAGTTGGTGATGGACAGGGAGGCCTGGCATGCTGCGATTCATGGGGTCGCAAAGAGTCTGACACGACTGAGCGACTGAACTGACTGACTGACTGACTGAACTGATGTGTATATTTTGTAAGTTATGCACCTATTAATGTTACCTATCCACTGTTTTTGTTCATGTGTAGTTTCTTTTTCCTAATTTTTTTATATATGAAAGATAATTGTTTATTCAGTGTGTTACAAATAATTTTTTTTCAGTTTGGGAGTTATTTCTTTAGCCTCATTTAATAGTTTATGATTTGTCTATTTATTATTTGCATTAAAATTTTAATATTTATGTGCTCAAACAAGTTTTTAATGGATTCTTCTGGATTTTTAGGCATTCTTAATAAAACCTAATTTACCCCAACATTTATTTTTATTTTTATTATTTTTTTTTTAGGTTTTTATTTTTTTATTTTTTAAATTTCATTTTATTTTTAAACTTTACATAATTGTATTAGTTTTGCCAAATATCAAAATGAATCCACCACAGGTATACATGTGTTCCCCATCCTGAACCCTCTTCCCTCCTCCCTCCCCATACCATCCCTCTGGGTCGTCCCAGTGCACTAGCCCCAAGCATCCAGTATCGTGCATCAAACCTGGACTGGCAACTCGTTTCTTGCATGATATTTTACATGTTTCAATGTCATTCTCCCAAATCTTCCTACCCTCTCCCTCTCCCACAGAGTCCATAAGACTGTTCAATACATCAGTGTCTGTTTTGCTGTCTCGTACACCGGGTTATTGTTACCATCTTTCTAAATTCCATATATATGCGTTAGTATACTGTATTGGTGTTTTTCCTTCTGGCTTACTTCACTGTGTATAATAGGCTCCAGTTTCACCCACCTCATTAGAACTGATTCAAATGTATTCTTTTTAATGGCTGAGTAATACTCCATTGTGTATATGTACCACAGCTTTCTTATCCATTCATCTGCTGATGGGCATCTAGGTTGCTTCCACGTCCTGGCTATTATAAACAGTGCTGCGATGAACATTGGGGTACACGTGTCTCTTTCCCTTCTGGTTTCCTCAGTGTGTATGCCCAGCAGTGGGATTGCTGGATCATACTATTCAACATAGTTTTGGAAGTTTTGGCCACAGCAATCAGAGCAGAAAAAGAAATAAAAGGAATCCAAATTGGAAAAGAAGAAGTAAAACTCTCACTATTTGCAGATGACATGATCCTCTACATAGAAAACCCTAAAGACTCCACCAGAAAATTACTAGAAATAATCAATGACTATAGTAAAGTTGCAGGATATAAAATCAATACACAGAAATCCCTTGCATTCCTATACACTAATAATGAGAAAACTGAAAGAGAAATTAAGGAAACAATTCCATTCACCATTGCAACAGAAAGAATAAAATACTTAGGAATATATCTACCTAAAGAAACTAAAGACCTATATATATAAAACTATAAAACACTGGTGAAAGAAATCAAAGAGGACACTAATAGATGGAGAAATATACCATGTTCATGGATTGAAGAATCAATATAGTGAAAATGAGTATACTACCCAAAGCAATTTATAGATTCAATGCAATCCCTATCAAGCTACCAACAGTATTCTTCACAGAGCTAGAACAAATAATTTCACAATTTGTATGGAAATACAAAAAACCTCAAATAGCCAAAGCGATCTTGAGAAAGAAGAATGGAACTGGAGGAATCAACCTACCTGACTTCAGGCTCTACTACAAAGCCACAGTTATCAAGACAGTATGGTACTGGCACAAAGACAGAAATATAGATCAATGGAACAAAAAGAAAGCCCAGAGATAAATCCACACACATATGGACACCTTATCTTTGACAAAGGAGGCAAGAATAATACAATGGATTAAAGACAATCTCTTTAACAAGTGGTGCTGGGAAATCTGGTCAACCACTTGTAAAAGAATGAATCTAGAACACTAACACCATACACAAAAATAAACTCAAAATGGATTAAAGATCTAAACATAAGACCAGAAACTATAAAACTCCTAGAGGAGAACATAGGCAAAACACTCTCTGACATACATCACAGCAGGATCCTCTATGACCCACCTCCCAGAATATTGGAAATAAAATCAAAAATAAACAAATGGGACCTAATTAACCTTAAAAGCTTCTGCACATCAAAGGAAACTATTAGCAAGGTGAAAAGACAGCCTTCAGA
>NW_011494811.1:8417724-8432944 GCF_000754665.1 Bison bison bison
TGAAAAGACAGCCTTCAGAATGGGAGAAAATAATAGCAAATGAAGCAACTGACAAACAACTAATCTCAAAAATATACAAGCAACTCCTACAGCTCAACTCCAGAAAAATAAATGACCCAATCAAAAAATGGGCCAAAGAACTAAATAGACATTTCTCCAAAGAAGACATACAGATGGCTAACAAACACATGAAAAGATGCTCAACATCACTCATTATCAGAGAAATGCAAATCAAAACCACTATGAGGTACCATTTCACACCAGTCAGAATGGCTGCGATCCAAAAGTCTACAAGCCATAAATGCTGGAGAGGGTGTGGAGAAAAGGGAACCCTCTTACACTGTTGGTGGGAATGCAAACTAGTACAGCCACTATGGAGAACACTGTGGAGATTCCTTACCCCAACATTTAGAAATGACTTCCTCTAACAGGACACAAAACCAAGTTATGTAACTGTCATTTATTAGTCAGTCTCTTTTACTAGGCTTTCACAAACACTTTCTCATTTATTCCAGTTCCTAATATAATGTTACTTTTAATATTTCTCAAATGAGGGAAATCAGAAGAAGGGGGTAAATCACTTACCTCAAATCACACATCTAGTAAGGATTAGAATGTCAATTAGTCTGATGCCAAAACAGTGGAAACACTGTCAGACTTTATTTTTTTGGGCTCCAAAATCACTGCAGATGGTGATTGTGGCCATGAAATTAAAAGACGCTTACTACTTGGAAGGAAAGTAATGACCAACCTAGATAGCATATTCAAAAGCAGAGACATTACTTTTCCAACAAAGGTCCATCTAGTCAAGGCTATGGTTTTTCCAGTGGTCATGTATGGATGTGAGAGTTGGACTGTGAAAAAGGTTGAATGCCAAAGAATTGATGCTTTTGAACTGTGGTGTTGAAGACTCTTGAGAGTCCCTTGGACTGCAAGGAGATCCAACCAGTCCATTCTAAAGGAGATCAGTCCTGGGTGTTCTTTGGAAGGACTAATGCTAAAGCTGAAACTCCAATACTTTGGCCACCTCATGAGAAGAGTTGACTCATTGGAAAAGACTCTGATGCTGGGAGGGATTGGAGGCAGGAGGAAAAGGGGATGACAGAGGATGAGATGGCTGGATGGCATCACCGACTTGATGCACATGAGTTTGGGTGGACTCCGGGAGATGGTGATGGACAGGGAGGTCTGGCGTGCTGCAGTTCATGGGGTTGCAAAGAGTTGGACACTACTGAATGACTGAACTGAACTTAAAGCCACACTCTCAGCCATGGCCCTTCACTATGCCCTCTTACACAGATGAGAAAGCAGAGAAATAAAAAGGTTAAATGGCCAGCCTCCTGCTGAAAAATATTTTCCTCTTTTGATAGAAAGATTAGGAATTGAATCCTTAACTGTTAATATGATGCTTCTTCTAGTAATCGGATTCCATTTGAGTCTTTTGAAAGGAATTTCAGTGGAAAAGCAATTAGACATTAAAAGAAAGAGCAAGAGGAATGTTAAGATAAGAATAATGTGGGGTGTGCTTTGGATTTTAAGAATTAAAAGGATGATGTCCAAATAGTTAAGTGAATTTGTAAAAATGGGTCAATAAGAGAGCCCCCCATTGGAATGCTCGGTCCATTTTCAGGCAGGCGTATTGAGCAAACTCTTCCCTCATCTCATTTCCGGTAAATAGTCAGAGCAAGTATTAAGCAGGATTTTACATGTACAATTAGAAAAGATTTTATCCTGGTATTATGCTGGATTTTGCAGCAGATAAATTTCTCATTCACAGAACATTTTCAGTCTTCAGGTCAAAATTCACTATTTAAGAGGTGTATAGATTTCAGTTGATAGTACATCATTAACTATCAGTACATATGTGAATGCACTGATATTTTCAGCACACACTGTATTTAAGACAATGCAAAAAGTAAACTTTTTTTTTGCCCTTTTGTCCCCTAAGAATACATTTAAATAGGCAGTAGTAAATGAATAATTTCTGTTCTTGCAATGAGATGAACAGAGCTCAGTCTCATAAAAAATGTTAGGGCATTTAATGCAGAACAAAAGAAGTTATATGACAATGTAAAGCCATATCATAGGAGTAAAGCAGATCTTATGCTGATTACAGCAAAACAAAATATAACCTCCTTCATGGTAGTTAAACATATTTTAAACTATAGGGTAGGCTCCAGTTTTTATGCTAGTCTATATCCCTGTTTTATTGGTATGAACCCTCAAAACCGAATTTCTCAGATTTCTAGAAAATGAACCACATTACCTCCCATATGAATTGCTTCTCAGTCTTTCAGGATCCTGCTCAGTGATTGAGTGGATAGAAAATTGCCTCCCTGTACAATGTGGGCTCTGTTATTTTTACCTTCATCTGGACCTCTTCTCTTTCAGCTGAATTGTCGGTTACTTGTTGAGATTGAGAGCCTGAAAGGATGAGAAAATGTTTTCTGAGGCTCAGCATGTATTTGCACCTGTACCGCCTTGTGAGCATATTGGTGTGAGCTTCTGTTGAGTTTTGCTTCTCGCCTGTCTAATCAAACCTTTCAGTTCCAGAGCACCTCTGTGTTCTCAAATCCCATTAGTTGTGTTTTCTAGCCTGGAGGTTTTCAGAACAGAATCCAGAGTTTATATAGCAACAGGGAAAGATTTTTTTCTCATCAGAAAAACAGGAAAGGCACTTCAGTGGTACAAGAAACTTAATTGTTTCAGTGTCCTAATAAAAAGGCTTCATTGAACCAGGGGCTTTCCCCTGAAGTTAATTACTTCTCACATCAGGGTTGTTCTTTCTAATATAATAAAACTGTAACCTTAAGAAGAAGTCTATTTTTTGACATGTTTTAAAAAATAGCATTAAAATTTGGATGCTTAAGAAATGTACTGACCATCTTTTTAGCTATGTCTTCCTTTCAGTAGTGATCCCCTAATCAGTTGATTACTCCAGGCATCGTTGTGGTAGAGAATGTATACATCAGCCACACGTGGACTCAGATCCTGGCTGTGGGCCAAGAATGACCTGGGCAAGTTGCTTGTTTCTAAACCACAATTTCCTCATTTGTCAAGTGGGCATTATAATGCCTTTCTCTTTTGAGAATGCCTCTTCTCTTTCTCTTATTGAAGTTGCAATTTAAGGTTAAATGAGATAATGTACATAAAATGCTTTCATAAAACTTGACGTCAAATAAGTGTTCAATAAAAAAAGATTTAGTACTACGATTAGGTATGATTGTTACCAAAATGGTGGTACTTCCATAGAGAGGTAACCTTTAGAAAATGACTTTTGGAATAATATTTTCCCCATTTACATATACTTTCACTTCAACATCAGTTGAGGATCTGCTATGTTTCTAACACTGGGATATAGATAGAATAGTACATGACTCTTGGAAACTTAGGAGCTTATGAGATAATTCCATGTTTACTTTTACTGCCTACACTTGTTTAAATCAGTTCAGTTCAGCCTCAGTCATGTCCAACTCTTTGTGACCCCATGGACTGCAGCACACTGGGCCTCCCTGTCCATCACCAACTCCCGGAGCTTGGTCAAACTCATGTCCGTTGAGTCAGTGATGCCATCCAACCATCTTATCCTCTGTCATCCCTTTCTCTTCCTGCCTTCAATCTTTTGCAGCATCAGGGTCTTTTCTAATGAGTCAGCTTTTTGCATCATGTGGCCTAAGTATTGGAACTTCAGCCATCAGTCTTGAATATTCAAGACTGATTTCCTTTAGGATTGACTGGTTGGATCTCCTTGCAGTCCAAGGGACTCTTGAGTCTTCTCCAGCACCACAGTTTAAAAGCGTAAGTTCTTCAGTGCTCAGGTTTCTTTACACTTGTTTAAATATCATGTGTAAATTTTTATGGGATTTGTAACCCTTAAAAAGTCTACTGGGAAAGAATTAAAGCCTATACCCCCAAAAGTTCCATTTCTTGCTTTGGGGTTTCTTCTTTAGATTTCGTCTATAAATGACAGTAGTTCTGGAACTTTACAAGCCTTAAATATTCTATTAAATGAAGTATACACCAGAGCACATAGTCCCCACTCTCAAGAAATAGTGGGAGAGTTAGAAGAATATGCATATTTATATAGTGGGTTGATAGCATTAATTCAATGCAGAAAAATTACAAAAGCACAATTAGTTATACCCAAATAATTGATGGGTACCTCACAAGAGTTTTGGCCAGTTACAAAGTTACAGAGTCAATTAGATAAAACAACTGTTATTCTTCATAGACTGCTTAATTGAAGCAAGGAGATCTCTGGTTGAGACGTGCAGTATACTGATCTGATTCCATAAACATTTATTAAATGTTTGTTCTCTGCCAGGAACTGACTCAGCTCTGAATATTAAAAGGTGAATGAGACCAAGAACCTGTTCTCAAAAAATATAAAATCCAATATCTAGTGGGAATTTCCCTGATAATTTATCTCTAAGAATTCACTTCCTGTTATTTTTCACTGCTCAAATGGCAAGATATGCACATTTAAAACTTGAATATTCTCATAAGTATTTTATCAAAGTATTCGTTCTTTGTAGCATCTCACATGGCAGTATTGCGTGTAATTGCCAGATTATGAGGGCCATGTTTGTATGTCTACAAATAAACACTATTGTATTTTAGAAACATCATATTAATACAGTGACAGGGGATTCCTTAAAAAGTTAGGGAAGGGTACATAAAGAAAATATCAAAGCAACAAGTTCCATGATAATTTCTAATAGATATTTTTTCCAGTGGAATCATACTTTGTCCTGAAGCTGAAAAATGACACGAATCAAGAAAGGTCAGGTTAAAAACATGTCATTTATTTCTAGATTGTCAAATTTAAAACTGTCGTATTATAAATTTCAGGTCATTTTCTAGACTAGTACCTACAGACTGGAATAAGAATAGAAGATATCATTTTTCTAAAGAAGAATTAAGGTAGCTAGTAATATATAGGCTGCTCTTATTATGACAGATGGGTTATCCTTCTACTTGACTTTTTTAAGGATGGTGGTTCTGGAAAACTGATGATTAATTTGTAATGTTATTTCCATTCATAGCTTTTTGAAAATCAGAACTGCTGATAATGGATAGGGGTTTTGATCTGTTCCTTCTCCTTCCTTTCTCTGATGTGTTTGAAGTGAAGTGAACTGAAGTGAAGTCGCTCAGTCGTGTCCGACTCTTGGCGACCCCACAGGCTGTAGCCTACCAGGCTCCTTCATCCATGGAATTTTCCAGGTGAGAGTACTGGAGTGGGTTGCCATTTCCTTCTCCAGGGGATCTTCCTGACCCAGGGATCAAACCTGGGTCTCCCACATTGCAGGCAGACTCTTGTTTACTGAGCACTTAATGAACACCGAACAGTGTACTCCTGGGGAAAATGATGAGGCATGCATAGAACTGATGTTATATTTGAGGTCAAAGTAGTAGGTGTAATAATGTAAGTAATAATAATGCAGTAATAATTCTGTACTTCCTGGTTGTGTCACCTTGGATCACTTAGTGGTCTTTATGAGGTTTGTTTTTCATCTTAAATGTGACACCTATCTTATGGGTCATTGTAAGGGTTGGAGACATGTTCATTTGTTCATTAACCAAGCATTTATTGCACACTATTTTTCAGATGGTGCTAGTGATAAAGAATCTGCCTGCCAATGTAGGAGATATAAGAGACATGTTTGGTTTTTTTTTTAATGAATTAATTAATTTTAATTCATGGCTAATTACTTTACAATATTGTAGTGGTTTTGCTATACATTGACATGAATCAGCCATGGGTGTACATGTGTCCCCCATCCTGAACTCCCCTCCCATATCTCTCGCCATCCCATCCCTCAGGGTCATCCCAGTGCACCAGCTTTGAGTACCCTGTTTCATGCATTGAACTTGGACTGGTGATCTATTTCACATATGGTAATTTACATGTTTCAATGCTATTCTCTCAAATCATCCCACCTTTGCCTTCTCCCACAGTCCAAAAGTCTGTGTGTCTCTTTTGCTGTCATGCATATAGGGTCATTGTTACCATCTTTCTAAATTCCATATATATGTGTTAACATACTGTATTGGTGTTTTTCTTTCTGCCATACTTCACTCTGTATAATAGGCTCCAATTTTATCCACCTCATTAGAACTGAATCAAATGCATTCTTTTTAATGGCTGAGTAATATTCCATTGTGCATATGTACCACAGCTTTCTTATCCATTTGTCTGCTGATGGACATCCAGGTTGCTTCCCTGTCCTAGCTATTGTAAACAGTGCTGTGATGAATATTGGGGTACATGTGTCTCTTTCAATTCTGGTTTCCTCAGTGCGTATGCCTAGCAGTGGGATTACTGGGTCATATGGCAATTCTATTTTCAGTTTTCTAAGGAATCTGCACACTGTTCTCCATAGTGGCTGTACTAGTTTGCATTCCCACCAACAGTGTAAAAGGGTTCCCTTTTCTCCACACCCTCTCCAGCATTTATGGCTTGTAGACTTTTGGATAGCAGCCATTCTGACTGGCGTGAAATGATACCTCACTGTGGTTTTGATTTGCATTTCTCTGATAATGAGTGATGTTGAGCATCTTTTCATGTGTTTGTTAGCCATCTGCATGTCCTCTTTGGAGAAATGTCTGTTTAGTTCTTTGGTCCATTTTTTGATTGGGTTGTTTATTTTTCTGGTATTGAGCTGCATGAGCTGCTTGTATATTTTTGAGATTAGTTGTTTGTCAGTTGCTTCATTTGCTATTATTTTCTCCCATTCTGAAGGCTGTCTTTTCACCTTACTCATAGTTTCCTTTACTGTGCAAAAGCTTTTAAGGTTAATTAGGTCCCATTTGTTTATTTTTGCTTTCGTTTCCATTACTATGGGAGGTGGGTCATAGAGGATACTGCTGTGATTTATGGCAGAGAGTCTTTTGCCTGTGTTTTCCTCTAGGAGTTTTATAGTTTCTTGTCTTACATTTAGATCTTTAATCAATTTTGAGTTTATTTTTGTTTATGAAAGTGTTCTAGTTTCAGTCTTTTATAGGTGGTTGACCAGCTTTCCCAGCACCCCTTGTTAAAGAGATTGTCTTTTCTCCATTGTATACTCTTGCCTCCTTTATCAAAGATAAGGTGTCCATAGGTGCATGGACTTATCTCTGGGCTTTTAATTTTGTTCCATTAATCTATGTTTCTGTCTTTGTGCTGGTACCATACTGTCTTAATGACTATAACTTTGTAGTATAGCATGAAGTCAGGCAGGGTGATTCCTCCAGTTCCATTCTTCTTTCTCAAGATAGCTTTGGCTATTCAAGGTTTTTTGTATTTCCATACAAATTTTGAAATTATTTGTTCTAGTTATGTGAAAAATACTGTTGGTAGTTTGATAGGGATTGCATTGAATCTATAGATTACTTTGGGTAGTATACTCATTTTCACTATATTGATTCTTCTGATCCATGAATATGGTAGAAGGCAATGGCACCCCACTCCAGTACTCTTGCCTGGAAAATCCCATGGACGGAGGAGCCTGGAAGGCTGCAGTCCATGGGGTCGCTGTGGGTCAGACACGACTGAGTGACTTCACTTTTACTTTTCACTTTCATGCATTGGAGAAGCAAAGGGCAACCCACTCCAGTGTTCTTGCCTGGAGAATCCCAGGGATGGGGGAGCCTGGTGGGCTGCCATCTATGGGGTCACACAGAGTCGGACACGACTGAAGTGACTTAGCAGTAGCAGCAGCTCCATCTATTTGTGTCATCTTTGATTTCTTTAATCAGTATTTTATAGTTTTCTATATATAGGTCTTTTGTTTCTTTAGGTAGATTTATTCCTATTTTATTTTTTTCATCACAATGTGAATGGAATTGTTTCCTTAATTTCTCTTCTTTTTTTCTTGTTGTTAGTGTATAAGAATGCAAGGGATTTATTAATTTTATATCCCACAGTTTTTCTATATTCACTGATTAGCTCTAGTAATTTTCTGGTGGTGTCTTTAGGGTTTTCTATGTAGAGGATCATGTCATTTGCAAACAGTGAGAGTTTTACTTCTTTTCCAATCTGGATTCCTTTTATTTCTTTTTCTGCTCTGATTGCTCTGGCCAAAACTTCCAAAACTATGTTGAATAGTAGTGGTGAGAGTGGGCATCCTTGTCTTGTTCCTGACTTTAGGGTAAATGCTTTCATTTTTTCACCATTGAGGATAATGTTTATTGTGGGTTTATCACATATGGTTTTTATTATGTTGAGATATGTTCTTTCTATGCCTGCTTTCTGGAGGGTTTTTATCATAAATAGATGCTGAATTTTGTTAAAGGCTTTCTCTGCATCTGTTGAGATAATAATATGGTTTTTATCTTTCAATTTGTTAAAGTGGTATATCACATTGATTTGTGAATATTGAAGAATCCTTGCATCCCCGAGATAAATCCCACTTGGTTATGATGTATAATTTTTTTAATATGTTGTTTGATTCTGTTTGCTAGAATTTTGTTGAGGATTTTTGCATCTATGTTTATCAGTGATATTGGCCTGTAGTTTTCTTTTTTTGTGGCATCTTTGTTTGCTTTTGGTATTAGGGTGATGGTGGCCTCATAGAATGAGTTTGGCAGTTTACCTTCCTCTGCAATTTTCTGGAAGAGTAGAATAGGTGTTATCTCTTCTCTGAATTTTTGGATAGAATTCACCTGTGAAGCCATCTGGTCCTGGGCTTTTGTTTGTTGGAAGATTTTTGATTACAGTTTTGATTTCTGTGCCTGTGATGGGTCTGTTAAGATTTTTTATTTCTTCCTGGTTCGGTTTTGGAAGGTTATACTTTTCTAAGAATTCATCTATTTCTTCCAAGTTATCCATTTTATTGTCATATAGTTGCTGATAATAGAAGAGACATGGGTTTTATCCCTGGGTTGGGAAGACCCCCTGTAGGAGAGAATGGCAACCCACTCCAATATTCTTGCTAGAGAATCCTATGGACAGAAAAGCCTGGGGACTATGGTTCATAGGATCACAAAGAATTGGAAATGACTGAAGTGACTTAGCACACACACACATGTATCAGATACTGTTGTGGGCTTTTGGAATATAAGAGTGAGCTAAACAAAGATTCCTACTCTCATGGGGCCTACATTCTAAAGGGGGGAAGACAGGCAATAAATAATGGACACAGTAAATGAGGGAATTGATAGTATATTGAATGCCAGGCTGGATGAGTCACAAGATGGAGTCAAGATAGGCAGGAGAAACATCAACAACCTCAGATATGTGGATGATACTGCTCTAATGGCAGAAAGTAAAGAGGAACTAAAGAGGCTCTCCATGATGGCAAAGGAGGAGAGTGAAAAGCCTGGCTTAAAACTAAGTATTAAAAAAAAACAAGTTTATGGCATCTGGCCCCATAACTTCATGGCAAATATAAGGGAAAAATTAGACATAGTGACAGATTTCCTCTTCTTGGGCTCTAAAATCACTGTGGATGGTGACTGCAGCCATGAAATTAGAAGACAATTGCTTCTTGACAGGAAAGCAATGACAAATCTAGATAGTGTGTTGAAAAACTGAGACAATACTCTGTCAACAAAGGTCCATATAAGTCAAGGGTCTGGTCTTCCCAGAGGTCACATACGGTTGTGAGAGCTGGACTGTAAAGAAGGCAGAGCACCAAAGATTTGATGCCTTTGAATTGTGGTGCTAGAGAAGACTCCTGAAAGTCCCTTGGGCAACAAAAAGATCAAACCAGTCCATTTTAAAGGAATTCAATCCTGAATACTAGTTGAAAGGACTGATGCTAACACTGAAACTCCAGTATTTTGTTCACCCAATGCTAATGGCTGACTCATTGGAAAAGTCCCTGATGCTGAAAAGAATTGAGGGCAGAAGGAGAAGAGGGCGTCAGAAGATGAGATGGCTGGATGGCCATGCAATTGACATGAACTTGGGCAAACTTTGGGAGATGGAGTGGTGAGAGACAGGGAGGCCTGGTGTGCTACAGTCCATGGGGTTGCAAAGAGTCAGACATGACTGGGCGACTGAACACCAACAAGCAGATAATAATCACTAGGCAGAAAAAGGATAAGTAGAGCAGAAGCTGGGTGTTTGGGAGTGTCGGGGCAGGGACGGCATCAGGTATGTTTGCTAAGATGGTGATGTTCAAGGAAAGCTGTGAAGGTGATGTGGTTACCTGTGCATTTCTTGTGAGAGCACCTTCAAGATGGAAGCAACGGCAGATGGAAAGCCCTTTGGTGGCAATGTGGCTGCGGTGTTAATATCTGAGGAATAATGAAGAGGAAGCCAATGTGACTATAGCAGAGTAAATGGGATAAAGGGAAATTACATATATGCAATCTGCCCAACATTGTATCTGACAAATAACAGGCACTCTTCAATTATATTACCGCAGCAGGAGCCCATGATCTGAGGTAGGCATTGAACTGGTTTTGTGGAATTAGTGGTGTTTAAGATGTAAATTAAGGCACAGATAGAATGTAGATGGGGTGTGCAAATTGTTCTGAATTTTGTTATTTAGTCCTCACAGCAAAAAAGAGGTTAGGACTTTACCCCAAACTGTTTTATCATCCCAGCAACATGATCTAAACCAAGTCTGTGGTTTTCATTGCCAAAAGTTGGGCATTCTACTATTTTTTTCCCCACTGATGCTCTGCATGTCCCTTACATATCTTCAAAGAAACATGTACATGTAATATGTGTAAATGTACACATAACATGTTTTACATACATGTAGATTACATGTGGGGCTTCCCTGGTGGCTCAGTGATAAAGAATACACCTGCCAATTCAGGAGACTCGGGTTAGATCCTTGGTTGAGAAGATCCCCTGGAGAAGGAAATGGCATCCCAATCTAATATTTTTGCTGGGAAATCCCATGGACAGAGGAGCCTGGCGGGTTACAGTCCATGGGGTTGCAAAAGAGTTGGACAGGACTTAGTGACTAAACAACAACAAAGATTACATATAAATGTGAGAAGACAGAAACGAGATTGTTTCCTTTTCTTGAAATGGAAAATTCCCAGAAAAGGAATAATTCTAGTCACTTATAAAGCTACATTGTAACCACCCTGTTAAAATGAGGTTTCATCTAAAACCATGATTCTAATGTTTTCAACTGTGTCTCTATTAGAGGCTAGTTTTATTTAACTTATTCATGAAGTTCTGGATAGCTCATAGCTGACAGTTCCATGGTGATACAGATCCCTATGCCAATCTTTACTTCTTTCCCCTCATTGTATCTCTTGGAGTGATTTGGGGGCCTCCAGAAAATATAATTATGAGTGAGACTATCCCAGACCACATTAGATCAGTATAAATGATGACTCACAATGAGTAACTGGATTGAGATGGTGATTAATGATTTCTATTTTTTAGAGAAGGAATATGGTTAACATCTGAGAGCTCCTTATATATCATTAGAAAATTTAATTTTTATAATAACTCCTAATATGTTTTTCTATTTTAATAAAATAAATTAGTGTTCATGTACTCCTAAAAATCCATTCATTTTTACTCTGCTTATTTCCATTACCAGAATTTCTGTGAATGTGTGTTTTGGTCAGACGTGAGGATGAAGTGAGAACTAATTCCTGATTTTTATACAAGGGTGAGGGATTTTAGTTGGGGAGGTTTGAGGCTAAAATTGTTGCTTCTCTCTCCATGACTCAAGGAGCTTAACATAAGACGAAAGCCAAGAGCAATTTTTTTTTTTTTAAGCCTCGGGGAACTATTACTGCTCTATGGTTACTTGAAAGATGAATAAAATTCTTTGACAAACTACGCTATTTTAGGTGATGATTATGAATCATTAAGAAATCAAAGCTTTTTCAAGTATGCATTAAAAACCATTTTGCCTTAGATTTTATAGTGTTCGTGCTCTTTAACTTCTCCTGAGTGCTATAGTTTTCTAGGTGGTTATATAAATTGAATTTAAAGAATCTCTGTAAATTAGACAAACCATTGCTGTATTACCTATTGAATCAGTTGCCCACCAGTCCATGCCATGTACAGAAGTTTCAAATTTATTTTAACATGCGGTCTGTCCTTGATTTATGTCATTGATCTTTCATGGCTTATTTTATATCCTAAGCCACAAAGATGCATTTGATTCATCCTGTGGCTTCATTTGTCTTGACAAATAACTGCTGTAATCCCTCCTCACTTACATTTTTACTCCTTGGAAAGAGTTTTTTTTAAACTAAGTACCAATTTAGAAGTCATTTTTCAAATAGGTATTATTAAAAAATAGAAATGTATTTGTTAGGTAATTCTCCATAGTTTGAGGGAAGAAAAACTTAACCATTTTGTTCTCGTAGCAATTTATAATCCCAGCAGGGGTTTAGATTTAAGTAGATAGATGTACCAAACCGTGAAACTTAAAGGGAAACATACCTTGCTTCTGTGTCTAAAAAACAAAACAAAAAACAGTTGAAGCTTTCTAGTCCCTCTTAATTTCACACTAAAAATGGTTTTATGTGAGTGGTAAATATAAGATTTAATTGTGTTGTATTTGTGGATGGAAGATTGCTTTTCTAGCTAATTATTAAAGTAAATCAATATATAAGAGAAACTAAAAGATAATAGACCAAGGTAAGAGAATAGAAGACTAGATTCTGATGTAATTCAGCAAACATTCTAAGGACTAAAAAAAATAAGATCTGATTGTTGCCATCCCTCAGTTTTCAATTATTATTATAAAATTATAAAATAATTCTTAATACTTAATTTACAAGCTTTTATTATATTAAAGTCATCTTAATACACTTTATTATTCTTTTATAAGTAGCATTTCATTTGATTCTCACAGTGCTAAGAGGTAGGCAGACTTAGGTATGAATAATCTTTAGTCATATATATTTTTTCAGTATATTTTTATCCCTACCTGCACTGAGATATTGTTGACATATAATATTGTGTAAATTTAAGGTATATAATGGAGAAGGCAATGGCACCCCACTCCAGTACTCTTGCCTGGAAAATCCCATGGATGGAGGAGCCTGGTAGGCTGCAGTCCATGGGGTCGCTAGGAGTCAGACACGACTGAGCGACTTCACTTTCACTTTTCACTTTCATGCATTGGAGAAGGAAATGGCAACCCACTCCAGTGTTCTTGCCTGGAGAATCCCAGGGACGGGGGAGCCTGGTGGGCTGCCGTCTATGGGGTCACACAGAGTTGGACATGACTGAAGCGACTTAGCTTAGCTTAGCTTAAGGTATATAATGTGATGAATTGAAATAAGTATATATTGTGAAATAAACAGAGGAGTATGTAAAGCACTTTATATTTCCTGAATTTTTAAAAAGTACTTAAAAGCCTTTGCCCACTAACCTGAAATGCTGATTCCTCTTACATGAAAGTTACATGAAAGATGCTTACTCCTTGGAAGAAAAGTTATGACCAACCTAGACAGCATATTAAAAAGCAGAGACATTACTTTGCTGATGAAGGTCCGTCTAGACAAAGCTATGGTTTTTCCAGTCGTCATGTATGGATGTGAAAGTTGGACCATAAAGAAAACTGAGCACTGAAGAGTTGATGCTTTCTTTTGAACCACCCCATTGTTCTCTGTCCAGTTCTAACTGTTGCTTCTTGACCTGCATACAGGTTTCTCAGGAGTCAGGTAAGGTGGTGTGACATTCTCATCTCTTTAAGAGTTTTGCACAGTTTGTCACGATCCACATTGTAAAGGCTTTAGGGTAGTCAGTGAAGCAGGAGTAGACGTTTTTATCCCTAGCAATCATTAATCTTTTTTCCTTTCCTAAGAATTTTTATTTCAAAATATTTTTTTTCGCTCAGTATAATTTCCCAAAGATTCATCAAAATTGTTGTGCCTTTCAAAAAAAAGCATCTCTTCTTCCTGGGTGATATTCCATGGAATATATAGATATCTGGCTGTTATGAATGAAATTGCCATGAGCTTTTGTTGACAAGTTTTTGTGTGAATATACATTTTCCTTTCTTTGGGATAAATGCTCAACAGTGCAATAGTTTGGTCTTGTGATAATTGTGTGTTTAGTTTTATAAGAAACTGCCAAACTGTCTTTTGAACTGGTACCATTTTAACTTTCCGTTGGCACTGCATGAATGATGCAGTTTCCCCTCTCCAGCCTTTGACACTTTAATTGTTTCTTATTTTATCCATTCTGATAGGTGTGTGATGATATATTGGTTTTAATTTTTGTTTTCCTGGTGACTAATGATTTTGAACAACTTTTTATATGCTTATTTGCCATCTCTCTTTATTTGAAAGCAACTTATTTCAATAAGTTGATAATTTTATTCTTGATTTAATTAAACTTTTACCTTTATATTTCCTTTGAGTTTACTTTGTTTTTATCTTTAATTGAAAATGTGCATTTTTTTGTTTGTATTTTTATTTTCTTTTAAGCATATCTAATTCTGAAAATTTCTTTGGAGAATCTCTTTGGATATACACCACTGGTTTTGATATGTAATGCTCTCATTATTGTTAAATTTTCTAGTGTCAGTTTGTCTTTAAAATTATTTCTTAATACATGAGTTATTTTAAATTACTTTATCTCCAAGTTAAAATTTTTGCTTTGCTTTTGATGTCTCTTTTAGTTGTACTTTTCTTTTATTCTGCCCATTGATTGTGACTATTATGAAATAGGTTCTTTTGGAGTATGATGTATTCTAATAGCTTTTGAGGCTGTCTCTTGCATGGTTGAAAATGATGCATATCCTCTATTGTTTGTGTGTGTGTGTATACAACTTATTAATGCTAATCAAATTTTCTATATCCTGTTTAAAGATCTTGATTTGTTAGGTATATTGAAATCCCAATATTTATGTAGATTTATCAATTTCTCTTAATTTTATTGCATTTTTTGAAATATTATGTTTCTTGCTTCTTCACGTTTCTTTAATTAATTTAAAATACTCTTTTTAGTTCCTGTTCTTCTTGCTTTTCGTATTGTTAGATTCCCCTCCCTCTTCCCTCTTATTCTGCTTCTTTTTTACCATTGCAAGCTTTCTGAGTTTTATTAACTTTGTAGGTATATCATTTTTCCCCTCTAATTTCTTCACTTGTGTGAAATTTTGCTTGAGGTATATTTGCATTTAACAGCATTGATGAAAACTTGTAGTTTAAAAATTATGTTTAATATAGTTCTGTTTAGTTTGAATTATGCAAAATTGGAATCATTTTATGTTTCTCGTGCTTCTCACACTTTCCCCACATTGTTTCCAGCCTTTTGCTGAATTGACTATCTTGTGTTTGCTATTGTAGTTGTTTTTAA
>NW_011494811.1:8433044-8434178 GCF_000754665.1 Bison bison bison
TTATGTCCCCTTTCATTATTTGAAAGTTTATCTGATTGGCATTCTAAATTTTTATTTTTTTTCCAATTTTATTTTTTTAAATATAAATTTATTTATTTTAATTGGAGGTTAATTACTTTACAATATTGTATTGGTTTTGCCATACATCAACATGAATCCACCACAGGTGTACATGTGCCCCCCGTCCTGAACCCCCTCCCTCCTCCCTCCCCGTACCATCCCTCTGGGTTGTCCCAGTGTACCAGCCACAAGCATCCTGTATCCTGCATTGAACCTGGACTGGTGACTCATTTCATATATGATATTATACATGTTTAAATGCCATTCTTCCTAATCATTCCACCCTCTCCCTCTCCCAAAGAGTCCAAAAGATGGTTCTATACATCTGTGTTTCTTTTGCTGTCCCGCTTACAGGGTAACTGTTACCATTTTCTAAATTCCATATATATGCATTAGTATACTGTATTGGTGTTTTTCTTTCTGGCTTACTTCACTCTGTATAATAGGCTCCAGTTTTATCCACCACATTAGAACTGATTCAAATGTATTCTTTTTAATGGCTGAGTAATACTCCATTGTGTATATGTACTACAGCTTTCTTATCCATTCATCTGCTGTTGAACATCTAGGTTGCTTCCATGTCCTGGCTATTATAAACAGTGCTGCAATGAACATTGGGGGTACACATGTCTCTTTCAATTCTGGTTTCCTCGGTGTGTATGCCCAGCAGTGGGATTGCTGGGTCATAAGGCAGTTCTATTTCCAGTTTTTTAAGGAATCTCCACACTGTTCTCCATAGTGGCTGTACTAGTTTGCATTCCCACCAACAGTGTAAGAGTGTTCCCTTTTCTCCACACCCTCTCCACATGTTGCTTGTTGACTTTTGGATAGCAGCCATTCTGACTGTCGTGAAATGGTACCTCATTGTGGTTTTGATTTGCATTTCTCTGATTATGAATGATGTTGAGCATCTTTTCATGTGTTTGTTAGCCATCTGTATATCTTCTTTGGAGAAATGTCTGTTTAGTTCTTTGGTCCGTTTTTTGATTGGGTTGTTTATTTTTCTGAAATTGAGCTGTAGGAGTTGCTTGTATATTTTTGAGATTAGTTGTTTGTCAGTTGCTTCATTTGCTA
>NW_011494811.1:8434686-8436087 GCF_000754665.1 Bison bison bison
TCTTGCCTCCTTTGTCAAAGATAAGGTGTCCATAGGTGCATGGATTTATCTCTGGGCTTTCTATTTTGTTCCATTGATCTATATTTCTGTCTTTGTGCCAGTACCATACTGTCTTGATGACTGTGACTTTGTAGTAGAGCCTGAAGTCAGGCAGGTTGATTCCTCCAGTTCCATTCTTCTTTCTCAAGATCACTTTGGCTATTTGAGTTTTTTTGTATTTCCATACAAATTGTGAAATTATTTGTTCTAGTTCTGTGAAAAATACCATTGGTAGCTTGATAGGGATTGCATTGAATCTATAGATTGCTTTGGATAGTATACTCATTTTCACTATATTGATTCTTCCAATCCATGAACATGGTATATTTCTCCATCTAAATTTTTTAATGCACATACTTGGTTTCTTTTGAAAGTAAATTTGTTGAAATACATTGACATGTAATAATATATAATATAAAAACAATAAACTACATATATTTAAAATGTAAAATTGTATATTTTGAAATATATTTCCAATATATATGATTTATATAGAATTATATATTTAAGAATTGATGCTTTTGAACTGTGGTGTTGGAGAAGACTCTTGAGAGTTCCTTGGACTGCAAGGAGATCCAACCAGCCCATTCTGAAGGAGATCAGCCCTGGGATTTCTTTGGAAGGAATGATGCTGAAGCTGAAACTCCAGTACTTTGGCCACCTCATGCGAAGAGTTGACTCATTGGAAAAGATTCTGATGCTTGGAGCGATTGGGGGCAGGAAGAGAAGGGGACGACAGAGGATGAGATGGCTGGATGGCATCACCAACTCAATGGACATGAGTTTGAGTGAACTCCAGGAGATGGTGATGGACAGGGAGGCCTGGCCTGCTGCGATTCATGGGGTTGCAAAGAATTGGACACGAGTGAGTGACTGAAGTGAACTGAACTGATATATTTAAATCACAAATATTTGACTTATAATAATATACTTTTATATATGACATATAACCAATTTAGAGCCCTACTATTATGCTAAAGCCTTTGACTGTGTGTATCACAATAAACTGTGGAAAATTCTGAAAGTGATTGGAATACCAGACCACCTGACCTGCCTCTTGAGAAACCTATATGCAGGTCAGGAAGCAACAGTTAGAATTGGACATGAAACAACAGACTGGTTCCAAATAGGAAAAGGAGTACGTCAAGGCTGTATACTGTCACCCTGCTTATTTAACTTATATGCAGAGCACATCATGAGAAATGCTGGGCTGGTAGAAGCACAAGCTGGAATCAAGATTGCTGGGAGAAATTTCAATAACCTCAGAAATGCAGACAGCACCACACTTATGGCAGAAAGTGAAGAGGAACTAAAAAGCCTCTTGATGAAAGTGAAAGAGGAGAGTGAAAAAGTTGGCTTAAA
>NW_011494811.1:8436187-8438538 GCF_000754665.1 Bison bison bison
GCTTAAAGCTCAACATTCAGAAAACGAAGATCATGGCATCTGGTCCCATCACTTCATGGCAAATAGATGGGGAAACAGTGTCAGACTTTTTTGGGGGGGGGCTCCAAAATCACTGCAGATGGTAATTGCAGCCATGAAATTAAAAGACTCTTACTCCTGGGAAGGAAAGTTATGACCAACCTAGACAGTATATTGAAAAGCAGAGACATTACTTTGCCAACAAAGGTCCATCTAGTCAAGGCTATGGTTTTTCCAGTAGTCATGTATGGATGTGAGAGTTGGGCTGTGAAGAAAGCTGAGCGTTGAGAATTGATGCTTTTGAACTGTGGTGTTGGAGAAGACTCTTGAGAGTCCCTTGGACTGCAAGGAGATCCAACCAGTCCATTCTAAAGGAGATCAGTCTTGGGTGTTCTTTGGAAGGAATGATGCTAAAGCTGAAACTCCAGTACTTTGGCCACCTCATGTGAAGAGTTGACTCATTGGAAAAGACTCTGATGCTGGGAGGGGTTGAGGGCAGGAGGAAGAGGGGACGACAGAGGATGAGATGGCTGGATGGCATCATGGACTCGATGGACATGAGTATGAGTGAATTCCGGGAGTTGGTGATGGATATGGAGGCTTGGCTTGCTGCAGTTCATGGGGTCGCAAAGAGTCAGACATGACTGAGTGACTGGACTGAACTGAACTGAAGTATACATTTATTTTTAACATATAATATATTTAAGTATGCAGCTTCCCTGGTGGTTCAGCAGTGAAAAATCTACCCTCTAATGCAGGAAATGCAGGTTTGATCCCTGGGTCAGGAATATCCCTTGGAGTAGGAAATGGCAACCCACTCCAGTATTCTTGCTTAGAAAATCCCATAAACAGAGGAGCTTTGCAGGCTACAGTCCATGGAGTCGCAGAGTTTGACACAACTTAGAAACTAAACAACAACAACAATGATTTTTTTTAGGAAAAAAAATATTTTCTTTCATGTTTAAGTTCAAGTGTTAGTTGCTCAGTTGTGTCTGACTGGGGTGACTATGTGGACTATAGCCTGCCATGCTCTTTTTTGCTTGGGATTCTTCAGGCATGAATAGAAGAGTGGGTAGCCATTTCCTTCTCTAGAATATCTCCCAACTCAGGGATCAAACCCCAGTCTCCTGCATTGCAGGCAGATTCTTTACCATCTGAGCCACCTGGGAAGCCATATGTATATATATAGTACCAGGTCGCACTAATGGTAAAGAACCTGACTGCCAATGCAGGAGATGCAAGAGATGTTGATTTGATCCCTGGGTCAAGAAGATCCCCTAGAAGAGGAAACAGCAACCCACTCCAGTATTCTTGCCTGGAGAATCTCAGGAGCCTGGTGGGCTCTAGTCCACAGGGTTGCAAAGAATGGGACATGACTGAAGGGAGTTACATATATACATATATATTTATATACTTGTATTTATATAAATATATATACATATATATATAGCAGAGCTCAGAATTGATTATATGTTTCTCTGCCTTGTCCAAGAAAAGACCTATAGTATTCTTTTAATTTTCTCCTCTTCTTCCCTATCCCCTGTCAACCACCATGTTGATATTATCTAGAATTTGTTTCAAACTGTCACAGTCATTTCAAATGGTTGTTGCTATTATTAGCAACCTCTCCTTATTTACCACTGTTGAGTTCTAGTCCATTCCTCTGGATGTTCCAGTTTCATTTCTTTCTTTGTTTAGAAGCTGTTTCCTATCTTGGATGGATTCCTGAAAGTTTCCCTGAATATGAGGTTTGCTTAGGTTTCTTCATCTAAGTTAAAACAGGCTATTTTGTAACAGGAATTTGGGGTAGGAAGGAGAGACCATGGCATGGACTAAGGCTGCCATCTTGACCAACAATTCAGGAGGCATTTTTTGTGTGAATAGGAGGTAGACTTGTGAATGGAGGCAGGCAAGTATTTGGAAGTCAGGCTTGTCTGTCATATGTCTGCTCATCTCTGCTCTCCTGACTACTAAAAACGTAGTCAACCCAATTGAGCTTTAGTTTCCTGACCTAAAATGTAAAATGGACATCATAGTAGTCTTGTGGGCTCCAAAATCACTGCAGATGGTGATTGCAGCCATGAAATTAAAAGATGCTTACTCCTTGGAAGGAAAGTTATGACCAACCTAGATAGCATATTCAAAAGCAGAGACATTACTTTGCCAACAAAGGTCCATCTAGTCAAGGCAATGGTTTTTCCTGTGGTCATGTATGGATGTGAGAGTTGGACTGTGAAGAAGGCTGAGCGCTGAAGAATTGATGCTTTTGAACTGTGGTGTTGGAGAAGACTCTTGAGAGTCCCTTGGACTGCAAGGTGATCCAACCAGCCCAT
>NW_011494811.1:8438638-8465545 GCF_000754665.1 Bison bison bison
AGCCCTGGGATTTCTTTGGAGGGAATGATGCTGAAGCTGAAACTCCAGTATTTTGGCCACCTCATGCGAAGAGCTGACTCGTTGGAAAAGACTCTGATGCTGGGAGGGATTGGGGGCAGGAGGAGAAGGGGACGACAGAGGATGAGATGGCTGGATGGCATCACTGACTCGATGGACTTGAGTCTGAGTGAACTCCGGGAGTTTGTGATGGACAGGGAGGTCTGGCGTGCTGCGATTCATTGGGTCACAAAGAGTTGGACATGACTGAGCGACTGAACTGAACTGAAAGAGAAAATGAGTTGAAGAATGACAAATAAGTTTGTATCACCACATATTCAGTGTTTAATAAATATTGATTTCTTTTTAGGTTAAATAAAATGAAATATGATACTTTTATACAAACTAAGTTGTAAACATGTGGAATCTATCACTCCTAAGAGTTTGTTTTGTTTACACAGATAACTATTTGATAATCGTTTAGAGAATGACTTTGTTGATGTATTGGTCAAGGATATACCCTTGGGATGTCTGGGAATGTATCCCCGATATTTTGAAGACAGTGTTGTGGTAGATGACTCTGTCTTTGACAATGCTCTTTTGTGGATCTAGCCACGGGAGGGTACTGACCATCCAATGATCTCTTATTTATGATGCTGCTACATAGGGGAGGTGTCCAGAGTAAGGTCCAGATGCTGCTCTGCTTTGGACCTATCACTTGCCATTCCAGCAGACAGCTCCCTGGAGCTTGAGAACTGCTTCCTGTGTTACAGACAGCATATGAATAAACATGAAATGACAAAAAGATATAACTTAGTATTGAGATCTGACTTCCTTTTAATTTCTAATACTTGTTACTCAGACTTCTCGTTCAGCTACCAATTCTCAGATCCTACATTCTGTAGGCATTCCTGGATTGAAGCTACTTTGCTGCTTGTCCCAGACACTGGTGTCCTTGGATTTCAGGCCCTTTGTTATATACTAACCTTGGCAGTTGCCCTCTACTTCAAGACTTGCATGAAATTATCAATAAGACCATTATGTGGGAGAGAATATGAACGCATGATAAACTAGGAAACAGTGTGGTGCTGTGAAGACAAATCACGGTAGACTTATTTCATTTTCTTCTCCGATAGAGTGACAGTCCTCATAAACAAGGGGGGAGTAGTGGACAAGATCTATGTTGCTTCCCTGTAATTACTCCTGAAACACTCCAGGTATGACAGGCCATATTTTATGTTTCCATACAGTTGAGAAACAGGATCTTTGTCACTAAGCCTGATTAATCTGTCCAGTTTTTCTGAGAGTCTGCATCCGAGCCAATATGCTGAATAAGTTGTGCTAAACAAAAATCAGGGCAACAGAGCTAAATAAAGAATTAAACTAACTCTGTCCATCTAGAAAAGACCATGAGAGGCTTCCTATATGTGGAAGGTTATAGTTAGAATAGCAGGAAGAGGTTGAGATTGTAACATTAAGAAAATATGCTGGGGCTTGAAGATGCAAGGTATATCTGAACAAAGAATCCAGGAAGAATTGAGAGTGTGTTGTAAATTTTTCAGTGAAGGATACAACTTTTGTTTTTGAGACATTTTAGGTAAATTGTCTGAGAATGCTTTGGCGTGGGCTGGCTTTGGGTCCCTTCTTCTATCTAGTGCAGTATTTTTACATACGTACTTTCATGGGGAAATTGGAATGATAAAGAGTATAGATGTCACCGGAAGATGAGACAAGAAAAAAAAAAGTTTTGTTATTAAAGGAAAAAGAAAACAGATTCTCTAATTTCTATCCTACTTGGGGTGCATGAGGAACATGACTTTTACATGTGAAGGGTGGTCTATTCAATTTTTCTTCATGGATTTCACAGTTTCAATGGGAAAGCAAAGGGTAAAAGCCTGACTGAGTTCTGTTTATTGTTTAACAGAGAGATGAATGGGTTTTATATTTTCAGTATTCAACCTTTTTTTTTTTAAAGGGAAGATGGATTATTCTCATTTTTAGTGGAAACTGTGAACAGTGTTGATCCAACTGAAATATATAGATTTGTGTAAAAGATAGGAAAGTGGTTTTGTTACAGAATGAGCTTTGGTGTTTCCTCTACCTCTCAGCTCGATCAGTGTTTCATTAGAGAAGTCTTCTCTGACCTCTGGAAAATGCTGGCTCAGTCTTTCATATATTCATAGCACTGAGTATATGTAGGAGTCTCTGTGTGACACACATTTGTGTACAGAGGTCCTATTTGTGATTTTTTAATTTAATATTCCACAGTAGATAGACTGTAAGCACCTCTGAACATAGGAAATGTGCAAGTTCTGGCTCACTATTTTCTAATCGAAGCCTAGTATCTGACACCTATTAGACTCTCAGTAAATGAATGAGACAATGAACAAGTGGATATAGTCTAGATACTAAAATAATTTGAAAAAGAAAAAAAATAAATTATGAGGATGAAAAGAAATGTGGTCATTGCCCGTGAAAGGAGTTTTCACTTAAAAAGTTTTATAGTAAGTGTGTTACCTTTTGAGTAAGGAAGCAAATTTCCAAACGTGGAAGAGGCAGAGTGGTGGGTAAGAGGCCACGCTGTCATGTGCTGGGTGGGTGGCAGATGGAGGTGAAGTGGGCCTTATTCCAGCCTCTGTCTCAACCCAATTTTGACAACTGTTACTGAACATGTTTCTCTTTCATCGTGCAATTGAAAGCCCCATTAAAAGCACTCTGCAGGTCCTTTTGATATAGCAAGTGAGAGTGATCAAAGCCGGAAGAGAACTAAACCCTGTTGGCTCATCCTGGAAGGCTGGTTTGTTCACGCCCCTCCACTAACAGCTGCTTCACGGAACAGAAAGGTGGTTCATTTACTGGAGAACAGGAAACGTAATAGCAGTTTTCACAGCAGCTGAACACATTTAGCAGAGTAATTTTCTAGCTTTTGGCAACTTCATGAGTTCATGGCTTCGTCTTTGTTGGGAAAGTCCAGGACTCATATCTTTCGTTTGTCATTTTGTTTTCTCCTAAAGTTAAAGAGAAGAAAGGAAAAGAGATCTTAGCAAGAACGGGGAAAATAAGATGGAAAAAATCCAAACTTTCATCTTATAGTCCCTGTGAAATCAAGTCTGGAATGATGGTGATTTTCAGGGCAGACATGCATGATTCCAGCATCCTACAGCCTTTTCCCTGTGACTCATTATTTTCTATATTCACTAATAACTTTTGGTATTAAGGTTATAATGCAAGAGTTGTCACTCTTTTCCCTTTCATTTGAAACAGAGAGTCTTGATTGTCATTCATAGGATCTGATGAACTGGTGAGGTTTTGAGATTTGGAGATAAGGACGGAAGTTGTGGTTATCTAATTGGAGTTCATCAGAAGGTGATATTTTCTAAGTCTAGTATGGGATTCCATCTGAACCCAGGTAATTGGCTTGGTGATTTTTCAGTGACTTCTTAATCTCTTTGATTTTGTGCACACTCTAAAGAAATAAACTGACACTCAGAAGTGCATCTAGATCAGTGGTGGGTAAATTATGAATTTTATAATGAATGTCCTTTACATTATACTCAAATATGTTTCATTTCCTTTTTCTAAAAAATTTTAATTTTTTGGCTGGGCTGGGTCTTCATTGTTGAGTGGGTTTTTCTCTAGTTGTGGAGAGTGAGGTCTACTCTGTAGTTGTGGTGTGCAGGCTCGTCATTGTACATGGGCTTGTCACTGTGGTGGCTTCTCTTGTTGCGGAGCCCAGGTGCTAAACACTTGCAGCCTTGAATAGTTGCGGCTCCTGAGCTCTAGAGCACAGGCTCAATAGTTGTGGAGAATGGGCTCAATTGTTCCTAGGCATGTGGGATCTTCCCAGACCAGGAATAGAACCCATGTCTCCTGCATTGGCAGGCAGATTCTTTACCACTGAGCCACCAGGGAAGCCCCTCATTTCCTTTTAAGCTTCCTTTTATCTCAAAAGCAGAATTTGAACATGTGAACTAATAATTATCACTGGCGGGTTAGCAGAAGTCAAACCTCATCAAATTTCAGATGTAAGACCTCAATTTGGCTTGTTGTTAGGGGCAAAATGAGCTGAGAAATACATCCCAAGTTGGAATTCAGGACTTTTGTCAAAGTATGGGCTAGAGATTGCCACTTAAGCCCCAGTTTAAGATGATTATTATATTATAATGATTAAGATGATATATGTGTAAAAATATAAGAAATGATAAACATGTCTAAAAGAAAACTGTTTTTCTACCTTTGATGAGGGCTAAATTTCTGTAGAGTGGGTATGTGTGTATATGTGCTTGTGTGTGTGAGTATGACAAGTTCTCTAGATCAGAGAAGGTGTAGTTTATGAGGAAACCTTTGAGGACCATGGGGGACCTGCGTAGATTAGTGCGTGGGTTGGATTTTGCTAAGATGAGAGGATCTCTGTGGTTGGATGGGATAAATCAAACATAACACACTCTCCATTATAATTAACTAGGCAACTGCTAACTAGGTTTCCTCCTCTTTTCCTTCTATAATGGTAGCATAAAAGTGGGAGAATGTGCTTGAATTCAGTGTGGTGGAGAACCTTCACAGTGTGGAATAACAGATTCTTGCCAATGAAGGAAAAACATGTATAGTGATTAAGAAAAAATATGCTGATAATCTCATTCTTGATATATAGAGATTGCTTTAATTACTTTTTCAAATGTTATTAATGAAGATGGTGTGCATTTCTGAGGGAGTTGCATCAGTAACAAATTCATCAGGGTGTACTCTTAAGGTATTTTTATAGGAATGCCACCATTCTGAGACATTGGAAAACCCTATTCTCTTAATTGCACATAAATGTTACAATTCCTTAAGAAACTTGTGTAAGAATGGTATTTTTCATTCAACAAAAAAAGACTGTGGTGACCTCACAATATTTTCTGAAAAGTAAACAAGCATGATTTATAGTATAATGAACTTTATATGAGTCTGATCAACTTTTTAGTATTAAACTATTATAATAGCATTAGTAATCATGCATTTTATATAACTTGACAGCCCTAAGAATGGGACCAATCATCCATCTATCTATCCATTTATTATTTTTTAGCTATTTCCTCAGGCCATATGAATGATGCAGTCTAGTTTCATCTTTGTCATTGTGAAACCATCTTTTATTTGTTTATCACTGAAACCCTGGCACTTTCCCTGTCACGTCTAGATGATTTTTTCTGTGTCCACAGGGACTCAGAGTTCTTCATGGGCTAGTAGAGTGTTAGAACTGAAGGAGACCATAATGTGTTGTCAATGAGACTGAGGTCTGGAGATCAAAGTAATAAAATTGGTGATATCCAAACTATTTTTATATTCATTTTAACTGTCTGCATTTCCATCCCATCTTTCCCTTTAGTCTCAGAAAAATAAATGGTTCCTCCTTATTTATTCAGGAACAGACTCAGTTGGTTCCCATTCCTTCTCTCTCTGGGAGAATCCTAATTTCTATATTAAACACTTGACATAGTCTCATCCTGAGAAGATTTTTAGCTAAATGGAAACCAATAATGGATTGAGAATTGGTAGTATAGGAGTATATATGTGTGTGTGTGTATGTGTGTGCCTGTATGTGTGTGTGTGTGTGTATGTGTGTGCAGTGATGATGGTGGTGGTGGTTTGAGGATTCCATCTTTTGACAGGAACATTGTGGGGAGTGAAGAAGAAGAAGGGAGCTCTTTTTTTCCCACTTGTAAAACATTAACTGAAGGACTATAGTATTCTGCTCAACTATTTATTATGCCCTAATAATGATACTGACCGTTTTTAATTTTCATAACTTATGAAAAATCATATAATTTTCATAAATGCATTTTTAACAGTCTTATGAAATAGATATTATTATCCACACCTTTTTCAGATAGGAAAATTGTAGCAAAGAAAAATTAAGTGATTTGTGTTAAGTCCTACTGCTAACTGGTGGCAGAGCTAGGATTTAAATCATGCTTCTCTGACTACAGAGTTGAACTCTTTCTTAAGAAACAGACTACGCTGCTTCTATCAGACCCAAGCTAGGCTGGTTTTAGAGAGGTAATTAAGTCATAGTTTCCAAGAATGAGGAGATAAATATGCAAGTCATAAAGCTAGTATGAAACCTCATGCCCATTGATTAGCAAGATTAAGTTATGCAAAATGAGTAAGTTCTATAGATCTGCTGTACAACATTGCCTGCAAATGGCAATAATTGTGTTGTACACTTAAAAAGCTATTAAGGGTAGACCTCATATTATTTTTTTAAAATTTTGTCTTTGTGTTTATTTATTTTTTAATATAAATTTATTTATTTTAATTGGATGCTAATTACTTTACAATATTGTATTGGTTTTGCCATACACCAACATGAATCTGCCACGGGTATACACGTGTTCCTCATCCTGAACCCCCCTCCCACCTCCCTCTCTGTACCATCCCTCTGGGTCATCCCAGTGCGTATTCTTACCACAGTAAAATTTAAAAATTGTATATGGATTATAAAGTACACATCTGTTTACATGTACTTTTAAGACGTGTTATGGATTTGGATGAGGGAAGAGATTATAAGTACATTATTAAGATTTTTGGTTGTGTGATACAATACATCATACATCTAAAGAATATTTATTAAATATATGTAGGGTATCAAAGCAGTAAATGTACTTAGCATGCAGCTTAAAGAAAAAAAAAAGAAATCTCTACCAATCCTTCAGACTCCCTCTTCCCTAGAAACCACTCTCCTGGTTTTGTTTTCATAGCAAGAATGTCCACATACAATGTCTTGTTTAGTCTTGCCTGTTTTTTGCATTTAGTATAAATGGATTCCTACACTATGTATGACTTGATTATTTGCCTCCACACTATGTGTTTTAGATTCGTCATCATGATGTGTGACATTGTAGTTCATTTTTTTCCCCACTGCTAAGTATTCCATTGTAAGACTGCTGCAATTCTTTTCTTAACCAGTGCAACATGTGGTAGATATTATTATCTCTAGTTCTATTTTTTTGTATAAACAATGCTTATATAAACATTTTTGCACACATCTCTCAGTGAACATGTGTACTAAATATTTATATACCTGGGAGTGGAATTGCCATGTACTTGGTCAATTTTATAAGATGATGTGAAATTTTGCTCCATTACCACCAAATTGCTGGGAATGAAATAGTTGTATTTTCAGATTACATTTCTCCGACTATTAATAAGAATTTTTTAAAAGAGAAGAATAAATTCAGATGTCTCCTACTATAATGGATCTTTTCAAGTCTTCTATTCATTTTCTTTGACCTGTCTTTTTAATTGGTTCATAAGAGTTCTTTCCATATTCTGAGTATTTTCCATATAATTTAGTGTTATAAGCCACAGTATCAAATGTGTATATATATTTACCACATGCCAGACGCTGTTCTAAGCTAACATACACTTTTTATAAGGGAGGTACCCTTAATATCCTCATTTTATAGATGTAGCAGCCATAGTATGAAGGTTAAGTTAACTTATCCAAGGTCACATCCAAAAAGTAGCAGACCCCAGGTCCAAGCACAAGCAGTCTGGCTCTTTACACTATGCTGCCTCTCCAGTGTTTACTTGTTGCCTTTTAGTATTAGAGATTTATGATTCATATTAGTATTAAGTACGGCAGATCTTCCAATCTGGTGCTGCTTATGTCAGAGTGTTATGACCTTTCTTGGTATTTTTCTCTTTCATATAAGTTTTAGAATCACCAAGCAAATTTATACCCCTCCCCCCACAGCAATATCTACAAATTATTTACAAATTTGATTAATAAATTTAATACATTGAAACTGTAGATAAATTGGTAGACAACTGGCATCTCATGATATTGAGCATGGCTTATCTTTCCATGTGTTTATAGTTTTCTTCACAAAAGTTTTACCTGTCTATTGTTAAGTTTATTTCTAGAAACACAAGTTTAAAATATATGATATATTGTATGTTAACTTATTTACTTAGTTTGTGAGCTTCAGAAGGACAGAAATTTTTGTCTTTTATTTACTTATTTTTAACTTACAAAGTTCCAGTACATGAACTAGTGTATTATACATAATGGTTACTTTATAAATACTTCTTGAATTAATAAAATCTAGTAGTATACTTTAAAATTGTGTCCTCTGACCATTTATAGATATTGAATAGGAAAGCCCTTAATCTTTCTTAATTAAACTTATAGCCAATTATAATGACAAACTTTTATCGTTTCTAAATATTTGTCTGAAGGTTCTTTAGTGATTTGTATGTTATTAAGTACAACATAATTTTTCTTTTAAACCTAACACTTCATTTTTCTTTTTATTGGAACCAGATAGAATCTCTAGTTCAGTAATGAGAGTGAATATTCTATCTTGTTCTTGCTTCCGAAAGAAATGCTTCTCTATTTTACCATGAAATATTATGTTTGCTCTAGGGTTTTTAAAATAACCTTTGTCATGTTAAAGAGGGGTTCTTTTCTCTAGTCTGCTTATAATTTTGTAACAAATAGTCAAATTTTATCAAACTATTCTCTGTATTTATTGAGAAGATTATTTTTTTCTCTTTTAATCTGTTAACATAGTGAATTTGAGCAATAAAATTGATAATGATGATTCAATATTGTGTTTTCAGAATGAACTTTAGTCATTTATGCATAATTATCATATAGATACATAAGTTTTTAATAGATTATAGAGTTATTTTTGCTAATATTTTATTGAGAATTTTGCATTTATATTCATAAGTAAGAGTGGCAGTAATTTTTTCTTTTTTACGTACTGCTTGTGTCTAATTTTAAAAAATATTTATTTTTATTTGGCTGTGCTGGGTCTTAGTTGTGGCATGCAGGATCTTTTAAGTGACATGTAGAATCTACTTCCCTGACCAGGGATAACCCAGGCCCCCTGCATTTGAAGCACAGAGTCTTAAACACTGGACCACCTGGGAAGTCCTGTGTCTAATTTTTATATTAAAGGAAACTAGCCTCAGAAAAGACCAGGACTTTTCCTAACTTTTCCAGATTCTGAAGGAGCTAATGATAGACAGCTGCTGATGTTCAGTCACTAAGTTTTGTCTGACTTCTTGCAACGCCATAAACTGCAGCACTGCCAGGCTTCCCTATCCTTCACTATCTCCCAGAGTTTGCTCAAACTCATGTCCATCGAATCGGTGATGCCATCCAGTCATCTCATCCTCTGTTGTCCCCTTCTCTTCCTGCCTTCAATTTTTCCCAGCGTCAGGGTCTTTTCTAATGACTCAGCTCTTTGCATCAGGTGGCCAAAGTATTGGAGTTTCAGCTTCAGCATCAGTCCTTCCAATGAATATTCAGGACTGATTTCCTTTAGGATTGACTGGTATGATCTCCTTGAAGTCCAAGGGACTCTCAAGAGTCTTCTCCAACACCACAGCTCAAAAGCATCAGTTCTTCAGTGCTCAGCTTTCTTTATACCCTAACTCTCACATCCATACATGACTACTGGAAAAACGATAGCTTTGACTAGATGGACCTTTGTCGGCAAAGTAATGTCTCTGCTTTTTAATATGCTATCTAGGTTGGTCATAGCTTTTCTTCCAAGGAGCAAGCTTTTTTAATTTCATGGCTGCAGTCACCGTCTGCAGTGATTTTGGAGCCCCAGAAAATAAAATATGTCACGGTTTCCACTTTTTCCACATCTATTTACCGTGAAGTGATGAGATCGGTTACCATGATTTTAGTTTTTTGAATGTTTGACTGACTTAATCTGTTTCTTGAATGTTTCATAGAATGTTTCTGAAAAACCATCTATACTTGTTGATACTTTGTGTTCTGATATTAATTCTAATTCAATTTTTTTTAAGATTTGTAGTACCATTTATAATATTTATAGTATCAAAGAAGAGTTTCTCTTTTTTTGAGCCACTTTGCTATATTGAAAATGAAAGTGAAAGTTGCTCAGTTATGTCCGACTTTTTGCAACCCCATGGAAGTCCATGGAATTCTCCAGGCCAGAATACTGGAGTGGATAGCCTTTGCCTTCTCTAGGGGATCTTCCCAACCCAGGGATCGAACCCAGGTCTACCACATTGCAGGCAGATTCTTTACCAGCTGAGGCACAAGGGAAGCCCAAGAATACTGGAGTGGGTAGCCTGTCCCTTCTCCAGTGGATCTTCTCAATCCAGGAATCGAACCGGGGTCTCCTGCATTGCAGGCGGATTCTTTACCAACTGAGCTGTCAGGGAAGCCCTTTGCTATATTAAGTTCTGCTAAATTACATTTTGTAATAAATTTTCAAATTTATTATCACACAGTTGTCAACCCTGACAAAAAGTTGTTAATATCTGCTGTACCATCATTTATGTTTGTTTTTAATTTTATTTGTATTCATTTCTTTTTTTTCCTTTGATACTAGGATGTTAGGTACTTTCATTCTTTTTTTTTTCCTCCAAAGAATCAACATTTGGTTTGTTTATTGTCTTCATCCAATTTTTGTTTTCATCTTTGTTAGTTTTTGCACTTAGCTGTTTCATTTACTAAATTTCATTTTATTTTTTTAAACTTCTTCATTTGGATACTGAGCTCATTTTCAGCTTTTCATTTCTGTGTTGTAAGTATTCAATACTTATTTTCTCTTAGCTTTATCTTATAATTTTTATATGTTGTACCATGTTCATCACCTGTTATAAGCATTATTTTATATAACACTTAGAAAAATGCAATGATAACATAATAGCTTTTCATAATTTCTAATTTTTATTTATACTTGTTGAAAGATTCTTTAAATGTTTTAAAATATAAGCTTTCCTACATATGAAAGAAAATGTAAAACTAAATTGGTTAAGATATTTAATAAACTTCTTCACATCCAGATCCAGCTCTTCTGAATCATTTACTGATTCAGAGTCATAGACTCTTATTTTTGTTTGCATTATGTCATCCTCTGTGCTATCAAGAGCTTTTATTAAAGAGTGCTTTACTATTTTCCCTGGAATTTTCTTCCAAAATGTGAGTTTTGATGCAGGTGCTCTTTTGATCTTCCCGGAAGTATGTCACTGGATCATTTTTGGTTAGCAAATAAGATTTGTATTTCTTCCTCAAATGGTTCTAAATATTGTATACACTGAAAAATGGAGGGTACAATTTTCTTAAGTCACCAGGAATAACAGTTAAATGCAATTATGTCATCTGGTCAGGTAAATTGAAAGTCATCATTGATTATAAGATACATTTTGATTTCTGAAATATTAAAATATGAAAAATGTGGATTACATACATGATATGTACATGCCTTATATTACATATGAGATAGTGCTCAGCTCTAAGTATTTTCTAACTTATATTTTGATGTCTTCTTTCTTCTTTGACCAGTAGGTTATGTAAAAGCCATTTTAACATTTCCAAATTCATGAGTATTTTATTTTTGGTATTGGCTGATTATTTGTACTTTTAGTAAGAAATATATTCTGCATTGTATTAGTGTTTTTGAAATTTGTCAAGACTTGTTTATGACCTTGATATAGTCAGTTTTGTCAAACATCCTTGTATGTTTAAGAAGAATGAAGTGCTCCAGCTTTTGTGATTTTTGAATTGTGTTATTCAGTATCTTTACTGATTTTTTTATCTGCTTGATAAATCAGTTTTTTGGTAAATCAGATGTTTAATAACTCCAATTATCTCTGTAAATTTTTCAAAATCTCTTTGTATATTGGCAATTTGCTTTATATATTTTGAAGCTATGTTACAAGGTGCATACCATTTAAAATTATGTCTTCCTAGGTGATTGAAATTTTGATAAATATGCAGTTGCTCTACATATCACTATTATTCATCTAATGTCTATTATGTATTCATTATATGTCTAGCAATAATTTACAATATCTCTAGCAATAATTTTAAATGATTAGATCTCTAGCAGTATTTGCTTTTATCTCTAACAATGATATTTAGATGGATGACTATTTTATCTGTTATTAATACCATAATTATTTCAATTATGCTTTATCTGGCACATAAATTTAGCCTTTAATGTTTAACCTTTCAATGTTCCTATACTCTTTTGAATCTTTTATAAACAATTCATATTGTAGTTTTAAAAAGTTCACTTTAACAATCTTGCTTTTAATCAAAGATTTTTGTTTACTTGCATTATTTTTAATTACCAATATTATAAATTTATATCTATAATCTTACTTTGATTTTTCAATTTTTAATTTTTCTATTTCTTTTCCTTCTTTTCTATTTTCTTTTGGATTGAGTTTTACCCTGTGTACTATTTTGGGAGTTATAATTTCCATGTCTATTCTTTTAGTGATTTCTCTAGATATCTTAATGTGTATGTGTAATGTGTAACAAAGTCTACTATTAATGAGTATCTTTACCTTCTTTCAGTGCAATATAAGGGATTTAAAATCAACTTCACTCATTCCCTTCTGAGCTTTTTACTATTATTCTAGTTTTTTATTTCCATCTATTTTTTAATGCCAGAAATTAGGTATCATAGTCACTAAAATATACAAAATGTGACTATTTTTTCTCTTGATTTCTAAAATGTAACCTTAGAATTTAATCTTTATTTTATTATATGATAGATTATATTCTCCATTCTATGTCTCTAATATATCCTATGTTCCTTAAGACCAGGTATCTGATTTTATTTTTTATTAATTCATAGTGCTTGAGACAATGCCATGTACTTAGTAGGTAGTTAATAATTTACTGTCTCATTGACTTAGCTTCCAATTATACTCATGAGTTTTCATTAACTGAGAAATTTAACATTCAAGTTAAAACATTTAGAGATTTTTTTTTTCCTGCTATGGTTAGTATTGGTTTTTCATGCTCCATTTCCATGGGACTGATTCAACTGGATGTTTCAGTTACCAGGTCAAGTTGGTACTGAAAGTATTGGGTAGAAATAGAGATAAAAAGAAACAATGAGGAATGCACAAAATATTGTTGCATTTTGTGACTATGTGAAAAGCAGTAAAACTCATATGGCTCCATTTTTTCATTTGCTGCTGTTCTTCCTAACTATATTCTATATTTTTTTCTTTCAAATTATTGACCTCTATGAGTTCTCTTAATGTTCCCATGCTGTAGATGAGACAGTGATAACATTTTATTCCTTGGCCTCCTTCTGCATCAAACAAAGCTATGATAGACCCAAGACAAATGTAAATCTCTTTTCTTCTTATCCATAATGTTCTTTTTTTAATATTCTAGCATCTTTCAGATAAAAAGCCTTTTTCTTCATTATGTGATAAACACCCTTGTTAATTTTTTAGCCTTATCTTTTCTACTTGGTTCATCTAGAAAAACATTTCTTTCCCACTAATAGAAATACTTTTCTTGCCTTACAATATCTGATTCAAGAATGGCTTAAAAATAAACCTGAATTTCACTTAAGATAATGTAATAAAGGACTCCAGATCAGACATCTGTTACTCATTATTTATAACCTCTGGCTAAAAGTCATGCTAATCAGGAGTTATTGCTATTTATTTCTCAGACTGCTTGCTCAGAAGACTCATTCATTGTCTTTAGTCATTTTCAATTTGCTTGTGATGTCAGTAAAGTGTAAGTAGAATTTGAAACACCAATTGTAAGTGGGGTACAGGGAACCATCACCATAAAGCAAATTAGTGATCAAAATTTCTCAGTTCTAACCCACTGCCTCAAAGTGACTTTTGTCACCTTATTCAGTTGCTGCAGAGTAATTTGGAATTAGTTGTTGTTGTTGAGTTGCTAAGTTGTGTCTGACTCTTTGAGACCCCATGGACTGCAGCATGCCAGGCTTTCCTGCCCTTCACCATCTCCCAGAGTTTGCAGATGGACTCATGTCCATTGAGTTGGTGATGCCATAAGTAGCTTCAATGATTGTTATTTTTTTTTTTTCTAAAAGAGGCAAGGTGCTTTTTATGTGTATTCCTCATATGTGACCATGTGATATTATCTATATGATCTTAAATTTTAAATCTTTCATTGATATTATTTGTTGCTGTTTTGTTGTTATTTAGTTGCTAAGTCATGTCTGATTCTTTGCGACCCTGTGGACTGTAGCCCACCAGCTCCTCTGTCTGTGGCATTTCCCAGGCAAGAACACTGGAATTGGGTTCCCATTTCCTTCTCCTGGGAATCTTCGCAATTCAGGGAATGAATCTGTGTCTCCTCCATTGTTAGGTGGATACTTTGCAGCTAAGCCCCAGGGAAGCCCAAAGTTACTGGAACTGAAATGGATCAAAAGAGGGCTTCTTAAGGACTCATGAAGATCTTTGTTTAAAACAAAACAAAAAAAAATCTTTGAATTCTGATCAAAATGCCTATAAAAGAAACAGGAATCCATTTCATAGTCTTTAAGTCAATAAAGCAGTTTCTTGTGTAAATTCTATTGATGACTGTGCAACAGATACTATATTGATCATAAAACTGAACTCTGAATGTACCTGAGAAAGATTTTTGAAATGCATGGATCAGTCTACTTTTTATTTTTCCTTTACGGATACTCCCCATAGTAAGAGGAAGGTAGAAGGAAGATTCCCTCACAATGCCTAATATTCATTGGCAATGCAAGATGAAGAACTGAAGTAACTTTAGCACTAGTAGGCCTCCATCTTGAGCTCTCCTTACCTGGAAAAATTTTTTTTTACATTAGTTACCTACCATTTGCTGACAAAAGTAAATCAAACTGTTTCATTGTATTGCTGTAGAGGCCCTTTGCAGTCAAAACAGAATGTAATTCTGGTTGACTCATAGTTTATAATTGCAGTGACCTATTGACATTTCAAATGAAAAAGAAGGATGTGCTTGGTGCCACTAATGACCATGGCTTCTGCCCTTCCCCTCATAGTTCCAGAGAATTGCCATCAGGGAGAGCAACATCTTGAGATTGTTGTTGTAGGCTCCCTGTTTCTGGGTGTACCTACGGACTGTTAGATTGAATACACAGCAGGTGTTTCTATCATTGCTTCCTACTGGCATAACTTGTGATGTGAAAGCAATTTCTTCTATCTATGTCACACCCTTCACCATCTTTTTCCCCACTAGGAGAGTGAATTAAGTCTTTACCCAAATGGAGTAAGGGTTATACCTGCTACAGGAATTCATAGAAAGGAGAACTTGATGTAGGCTATTCGTGTATGCTACAAAGAGGTGTTCTTCAGTAATGCCGATGGATCTTTATAAGACATCTCTTTGGAGCATAGGTTCCATCAGTAGATTTTCGTGAGAAAAAGACATGAGTCTTCTGGTTGTCTGAAATTTCAGGGTATTCTTGTCATATCTCTGAACTCAGAAGACTGTGATCATAAGTGGTACATTTCAATTTGTCCTTTGCTTCCATCCTGACTCAAAAAAAAAATGATTTGCTTTATTCACATCAGTATGTTGAATGAGCAAATGTTGACTAATGAGTTCCTTCATCTGTACTGGTAACACAAGGATTAAATTTGTGGGTGCTAGGTTATCAGAATCTTTGTATAATTTCCTAGGAGACTGAAGTAAATAAAACAACAAATGACATTTATAATTAACATTAGCACTCTAAAATATCCCAAATAGAAAGTAGGAAAAGAACCTTGTCATCTCACATTTCCAAAGATTAAAAGGCTTATTTAAGAATTAACTGAACACATGGGAATTACATGTTACTTGTAATTTTGTTAACTGAGTCTAAAACTATGTAAAGTCAAGTTTCCTTCCATTATTATGAATTTAAGGTATTTTGCTCTGTTTCTCAGTTACCAATTAGAGTAGATTATAGGCTTGGTCATCTATAGATTCCTAGCTGTAGAAGATGAGGAGAATGCATTCATTCAGAATTAAAGAAATTAAATTGAGGAGTTATCTTTTGAAATATCTGAAAAGTTTATTGAGCCTTGGTGAGTTTAATTTCAGCACATTTAATGAAAACCAAAGGTGGATCCATTTAGTTAAGGCCATTAGGTGGAGGAAACTGTTCTGTGCAGAGGCTTAAGAGTGGAAAATGACTTACAATGAACTTTTGGCTTATAATTTAGCAAATAGACAAAAATTATCTAGAGTTGACTGGATGTTAACCAATGTTAGACAGCTTTTGTTATGATATAGGGGAAATCATTAGTAACCTTGACTTTTAGGTATTCTGAGGAGTGTGGTTTGAACATTCAGTTTAAATATACTGATAAAAGTAAAGATAGAAAAATTTGCTGGAATAAGAAACTGAGGTTGATTTAGTGTTGTCGCTACTTGATATGGAGGAAATTTATGAGGTAGTTGAACACAAATGCATTTGCAAACAAACAAGAGGGCAATAAAGTGACTTATACCCCTAAGTTGATGACAGCATTTATTACTTACTGATCTGAGTGCTTCCTTTCCCACTCCCACACCTCCTAAGATACAGATTCCTTCTCTTTGATACTTAGATTCTGTGTGTGTGCATGTTTTGTGTGTGTGTGTGTGTGTGTGTGTGTGTTTCTGAGTACAGGGTTATAGAATTAGGGGCATAATGTTTAGTTTCAATCCTTGGTGACTCATGTTGATTTGGTGATTTGGTGCCCATTTAATCCATGACATTTTTATAACCTTTAGCTTCTAAATTTTCCGCTTAACCTTCTAATGCCTTTTTGAACAACTATCTTCAATACTTGTGGGTAACTAGCTTATCTCCTATGTAGTTATATACTCAACTGAAACACACAGGCACATATGCATGCAGAGTTACTTCAGTTGTGTCTGACTGTGACTGAATGGACTGTACCTTGCTAGGCTCCTCTGTCCATGGGATTCTCCAGGCAAGAACACTGGAGTGGGTTGCCATGCCTTCCTCCAGGGGATCTTCCCGACCCAGGGATCGAACGCACATCTCTTATTTCTCCTGCATTGTCAGGCGGGTTCTTTACCACTACCACCACCTGGGAAGCCCCAAATACATAGGAACTATGCAGGATAAGTTATTACCACACAGAATTGTTACTGTGCAGAATTTGGTACTTAATGAGCCAGTTTTGTCTTATATCCAAAACATTGTGGTATGGAAATAGTCTGAATGTCAGAATTTGTCCTGGCTTCTCACCTTGGGAAGATTTGATTTTCAAGACTCAGAGCAACGGGAACTGCGCCTGCATAAAAACCCAGCCCTGCCCTGTCAGTTACTGTGATCATGGGCTGCTCTCTAGACTACTGTATCATCTTTCCCCCAGATTCTGGGTATCTGACTCTTGGTTCTTGCCTCTCTTTACTTCCTGTCACTTGGTTGTGCTATTCCTGTTATACTGTTCCCCTATGATTGAGTTTCCTTGGTGCAATCTCTGTCTTCCCTGACTGGGTCTGCATGTGATGTTCTGCTAGAATGAAAGCTCCACAAGGGGAGGGTATTTCTCTATTTAGTTTAATACTATGTCTTCAGTGTCTGTGTCAGTGCTTGGCAGGGGACAGACTTTCAATTAATAAGTACACGTTGATTGAAATTTACATTCTTTTGTCTCTATCATTTTGTTTTCCTCAATTCTCTCACCTTTGAATTGCCATGAGTAATCTTTTTCATCTGTTACTGAACTTGTATTATCTATGGGGTAATAGAGGAACTTGGACAAAATCCCCTCTTTCTTACAGCTCATGTACATCTACTAGCCAACTCCTAGCCTGTGGCCATACACTGCATGATATAAACAAAGATGTTAATATGGTAAGGTGTTATCACCCATTAGACTGTGTTGCAATTGGGACCTAAGGATAAATTAGAGTCTCCAAGAGATTCTGGCCTCTCCCAAATTAGTTGTTTTTATGACTAAGAAATTCTTTAGTTCAGTTCAGTCGCTTGGTTGTGTCCAACTCTTTGAGACCTCATGGACTGCAGCATACCAGGCCTCCCTGTCCATCACCAACTCCCGGGGCATACTCAAACTCATGTCAATCAGGTCAGTGATGCCATTCAACATCTCATCCTCTGTCGTCCCCTTCTCCTCCTGCCCCCAATCCCTCCCAGCATCAGAGTCTTTTCCAGTGAGTCAGTTCTTTGTATCAGGTACCAAAGTATTAGAGTTTCAGCTTCAGCATCAGTCCTTCCAATGAATATTTAGGTCTGATTTCCTTTAGGATGGACTGGTTGGATCTCCTTGCAGTCCAAGGGACTCTCAAGAGTCTTCTCCAACACCACAGTTCAAAAGCATCAATTCTTCAGCGCTCGGCTTTCTTTATAGTCTAACTCTCTCATCCCTATGTGACTACTGGAAAAACTATAGCTTTGACTAGATGGACCTTTGTTGGTAAAGTAATGTCTCTGCTTTTTAATATGCTGTTTAAGATGGTCATAACTTTTCTTCCAATGAGCAAGCATCTTTTAATTTCATGGCTGCCATCAGCATCTGCAGTGATTTTGGAGCCCCCTAAAATAAAGTCTGTCACTCTTTCCATTGTTTCCCCATCTATTTGCAATGAAGTAATGGGACCAGATGCCATGGCCTTAGTTTTCTGAATGCTGAGTTTTAAGCCAACTTTATCACGCTTCTCAAGAGGCTCTTTGTTCTTCTTGGCTTGGAGAATTTTGAGCATTACTTTGCTAGCATGTGAGATGAGTACAGTTGTGTAGTAGTTTGAACATTTTTTGGGATTGGAATGGACCTTTTCCAGTCCTATAGCCACTGCTGAGTTTTCCAAATTTGCTGGCATATTGAGTGCAGCACTTTCACAGAATCATCTTTTAGGATTTGAAGTAGCTCAGCTGGAATTCCATCACCTCCACTAGCTTTGTTCATAGTGATGCTTCCTAAGGCCCACTTGACTTTACATTCCAGGATGTCTGGCTCTACATGAGTGATCACACCATCATGATTATCTGGGTCATGAAGATCTCTTTTGTATAGTTCTTCTTTGTATTCTTGCCACCTCTTCTTAATATCTTCTGCTTCTTTTAGGTCCATACCATTTATTTCCTTTTTCCCTTGGTATTTCTAATTTTCCTGAGGAGATCTCTAGTCTTTCCTATTCTATTATTTTACTCTTTTCTTTGCATTGATCACCAAGGAAGGCTTTCTTATCTCTCCTTATATTCTTTGGAGATCTGCATTCAAATGGGTATAACTTTTCCTTTTTCTCCTTTGCCTTTAGCTTCTCTTCTTTTCTCAGCTATTTGTAAGGCCTCCTCAGCCATCTTGCCTTTTTGCATTTCTTTTTCTCAGGAATGGTCTTGATCCCTGCCTCATGTACAATGTCACGAACCTCTGTCCGCAGTTCTTCAGGCACTCTATCAGATCTAGTCTCTAAATCTATTTCTCACTTCCACTATATAATCATAAGGGATTTGATTTAGGTCATACCTGAATAGTTTAGTGGTTTTCCCCACTTTCTTCAATTTAAGTCTGAATTTGGCAATAAGGAGTTCATGATCTGAGCCACAGTCAGCTCCCGGTCTTGTTTTCACTGACTATACAGAGCTTCTCAATCTTTGGCTGAAAAGCATATAATCAGTCTTATTTTGGTGTTGACCATCTGGTGATGTCCGTGTGTAGAGTCTTCTCTTGTGTTGTTGGAAGAGGGTGTTTGTATGACCAGTGCGTTCTGTTGGCAAAACTCTGTTAGCCTTTCCTCTGCTTTGTTTTGTACTCCAAGGCCAAGTTTACCTGTTATTTGGGTAGCTCTTGACTTCCTACTTTTGCATTCCAGTCCCCTATAATGAAAAGGACATCTTTTTTGGGTGTTAGTTCTAAAAGGTCTTGTAGGTCTTCATAGAGCCAGTCAATGTCAGCTTCTTCAGCATTACTGGTTGGGTCATAGACTTGGATTACCGTGATATTGAATGGTTTGCCTTGGAAACAAACAGAGAGCATTCTGTCATTTTTGAGATTGCATCCAAGTACTGCATTTCGGACTCTTTTGTTGACTTTAATGGCTACTCCATTTCTTCTAAGGGATTCTTGCCCACAGTAGTAGATATAATGGTCATCTGAGTTCAGTTCACCTATTCCAGTCCATTTTAGTTCACTGATTCATAAAATGTCAATGTTCATTCTTGCCATCTCCTGTTTGACAACTTCCAGTTTGCCTTGATTCATGGACCTAACCATTCCAGGTTCCTATGCAATATTGCTCTTTACCAGACTTTACTTCCATTACCAGTCACATCCACAACTGGGTATTATTTTTGCTTTGGCTCCATCTCTTCATTCTTTCTGGAGTTATTTCTCCACTGATCTCCAGTAGCATATTGGGCACCTACTGACTTGGGGCATTCATCTTTCAGTGTCCTATCTTTTTACCTTTTCATATTGTTCATGGGTTTCTCAAGGAAAGAGTACTGAAGTGGTTTGCCATTCCATTCTCCAGTGGACTATGTTTTGTTAGAACTCTCCACCATAACCCATCTGTCTTGGGTGGCCCTACAGGGCATGGCTCATAGTTTTCTTGAGTTAGACAAGGCTGTGGTCCATGTGATCAGTTTAAGTTCTTCAGCTTTATCAAAGAGCAATTTAAAGAAATTCTTAGATAAGTGGACTTATTTTTGTATGCTATCTATTTGGTTGGGGTCAGTGATCTTTTCTGTGGTATGAAAAGTAAACATTGTAAACAAGGACACAGATCCAAATGGATTATGTGGATAGGTGACAGGTGTTCTGCAATCTTAGAAAGTCTACAAGTAATAATATTGTTGTGTAGGTCAAGATGTACACTGACACTTGCTTCTAATATCTAGTGGCTCTATTTCTGCCACTGTGAATTTAATGTAGTTAATCTGAGGAGAATTATAGGAATGTATATCGAATTATTTTCCAACTTAAAACCACAGAATTATAGATCTTAGAGCTGAAAGCCACCTTAAGAAATCATCTATTTTAGATGCCTGCCTACAGGCAGGTTAGGTGTAATTCAAATTTCACACAAAGCATACATCTGAGACCCAAATAGGTTGAATGATTTTCCTGCCAAGGGTGACATAGCAAAGCTTTGAAATAAAATAAATCTCACTTATTGGTTATAGTCCAAAAGATAATATATGTTCTCATAATTTATGCTTAAATTTTCCTTTCATAGAAAGCTTCTGAAATAATCTTCAATGTTATAAGTGCATCTTTCTACAACATGTACAGGGCTTTTGAGTCTTTGTAGTTTTAGCTAAATGGGATTAGAGGGTAAAATCAAAGGTTTTCTCCTTTTTTTTTTCATGGCAGAGGTTTTGTGCTCTTGGTAGGACAAAGCACAATGCATCTAGTAAAATACAGAAGATTCAAGATTATCTGCAGAACCTCAGACTCTTGCTTGAGAATGTTCATGCCAGCATTTTTCATCATTCTTAGGTAAAGGAAATGTAAAATGCTCTTAGAAGCATATGCATTAAAATTAGTAGAAAGGTTTAATAAAATTTCATAGATAAGTGAGACTAAAAGCTGTCTCACCTGCAACTTCCTATTTTAAAGAGGAAGAATTGGGTCCTAAAAAGTGATGAGTCTATATATTTGACTGCAATTAAAGAAAAAGCATTGGAGTTTCAAGAGTTTCATGCTGGTCTCTCAAAGGCAAAGCTGATGGTAGAATACACTGGTTCTGACTCCAGTGCCAAGGCTTTTTTCTGTTTTAATGAAGTCAGTTCCCTTCTAGGATCTTCAAACCTTATATCATGCTCAGCGTTATTTTATCTGATGTGTTCAGTACCAAGCTTTAGGTTGAAAGCTTACTTCTATGGTTCTTTTTTTTTTTTTTTTAATATATCCAAATGACTTCTGAAGCATTGATAAGAGGCAGTTTTGTCTTGCTTTTTTTCTCATACTCTGTGTTTTGTCTTCTCACGTTTGGAAATATTCACCACAGAACTTTAAAATTCTAATATTGAATTGTATGGGCCACACAGCGCTAACCTGAAGTCTTGGGCGATCCTTATTTGTAAACTACAGTGTAGTAGCACCAGACTATCTAAATCGTGCTATGTCGCTCTTGCCTTAATCGAGAACTAATTTGGCTTGTATTCCTTTTGTTCTGTTGCCAGAAAGACCACACAAGCAGAGTAGTATTGTTCTGAAGTCTCCCTGGAATCCAGGTTTAGTATGTGGAAATGATTAGATCCATATTTTGTCAAATTTCTTTAATGATAATAGTAAAATAGCCATCTCATTTAACTAAGATAGCATAATAACAATTTATATCAGGAGAAATAGGAGCAAAAGAACTAATTATGTATTCTTCCTAAGAATGCCCTTTCTGTTATTGTAGAGATAGAGGATTAGGTAAGCCAAATGTGGCATTTTCTTAGGTTTAGAAGTATTATTTTAAACCCCTGAGAAGTATAGCTTCCCATGTCTTCACAGTACCAGTTCTCAGTTCAGTTCAGTTCAGTTCAGTCACTCAATTGTGTCCAACTTTTGGCGACCCCATGGATTGCAGCATGTCAGGCCTCTCTGTCCATCACCAACTCCCAGTCTATTCAAACTCATATCCATCGTGTTGGTGATGCCATCCAACCATCTCATCCTCTGTCATCCCCTTCTATTCCTGCCTTCAATCTTTCCAAGCACCAGGGTCTTTTCCAGTGAGTTGGTTCTTTGCATCAGGTGGCCAAAGTATTGGAGTTTCAGCTTTAGCATCAGTCCTTCCAATGAATATTCAGGACTGATTTCCTTTATGATTGACTGGTATGATCTCCTTGAAGTCCAAGGGACTTTCAAGAGTCTTCTCCAACACCACAGTTCAAAAGCTTCAATTCTTCAGTGCTCAGCTTTCTTTACAGTCCAACTCTCACATCCATACATGACTACTGAAAAAACCATAGCTTTGACTAGATGGACCTTTGTTGGCAAAGTAACGTCTCTAATTTTTAATATGTTGTCTAGGTTGGTCATAGTGTTTCTTCCAAGGGGCAAGCGTCTTTGAATTTCATGGCTCCAGTCACCATCTGCAGTGTTTTTTGAGGCCCCCAAAATACAGGCTCTCACTGTTTCCATAATTTCCCCATCTATTTGCCCTGAAGTGATGGTACCAGATGCCATGGTCTTAGTTTTCTGAATGTTGAGTTTTAAGGCAACTTTTTCACTCTCCTCTTTCACTTTCATCATGAAGCTCTTTAGTTCTTCTTCACTTTCTGCCATAAGGGTGGGGTCATCTGCATATCTGAGGTTATTGATATTTCTCCCAGCAATCTTGATTTCAGCTTGTGGTTCATCCAGCTCAGCGTTTCTCATGATGTACTCTGCATATAAGTTAAATAAGCAGGGTGACAATATACAGCCTTGACGTACTCCTTTTCCTATTTGGAGCCAGTCTGTTGTTCCATGTCCAGTTCTAACTATTGCTTCTTGACCTGCATACAGATTCTCAGGAGGCAGGTCTGGTAGTCTGGTATTCCCATCTCTTGGAGAATTTTCCACAGTTTTTTGTGATCCACACAGTCAAAGGTTTTGGTGTAGTCAATAAAGCAGAGGTAGATGTTTTCTGGAACCTTCTTGCTTTTTCTATGATCCAGCGGATGTTGGCAATTTGATCTCTGGTTCTTCTGCCTTTTCTAAATCCAGCTTGAACATCTGGAAGTTCACAGTTCATGCACTGTTGAAGCGTGGCTTGGAGAATTCTGAGCATTACTTTGTTGGCGTGTGAGATGAGTGCAATTTTGCAGTAGTTTGAAGATTGTTTGGCATTGCCTTTCTTAGGGATTGGAATGAAAGCTGATCTTTTTCAGTGCTAAGGATACTGCTGAGTTTTCCAGGTTTGCTGGCATATCAAGTGCAGCACTTTCACAGCATCATCTTTAAGGATTTGAAAGAGCTCAACTGGAATTCGATCGCCTCCACTAGCTTTGTTCATAGTGATGCTTCTTTAGACCCACTTGACTTTGCATTCCAAGATATCTTGCTCAAGGTAAGTGATCACACAATCATGGTTATCTGGGTTGACGATCTTTTTTGCATAGTTCTTCTGTGTATTCTTGCCACGTTTTCTTAATATCTTCTAATTCTGTTAGGTCTGTACTATACGAGTTCTATTCATATTTAAATTTTCTGTTATTGAGTAGTATCATCTAACACTCTTAGCTATTCTGGCATTCGGTTCAGTTCAGTCGCTCAGTCGTGTCCGACTCTTTGTGACCCCATGAACCACAGCACACCAGGCTTCCCTGTCCCTTTCTTCCAGTTCTGGCCTTAAGTCCTCACAATTTTTGGTTTATTTTTTTTTAATGCAAAGATGTAATAATTTACCCATTTTGTGTTTTTTCAAAATGCTCCATCAACTTCACAAGCTTATTCCATTAGCCAAGTATTTGGAAGCAAATACATTTTCAACCAGGTGTATATATTATCTTAATGCTCATGTTGAGAGGAACCATATTTTTTCCTGAAAAGCATGATTGAAGAAGCCAGTTTTGCAAAGAGCTCATGATCAGTTTCTTTCAAGGTTCAACTCAAGTTTGACAGCTTGAAGAATTTCATGGAGCAAATGGCAAATTATTCTTTTAAAAATTTCAAGTGGTATTATAATTATTGTGAGTTTCCAAACATACTCTCACTCCACTCCCAGTTAAAGCCATGGGAAGCCTTGCTGTGCCACAGCTTTTGTGCAGCACAACCATGAAGGATAATATGTGGTCATGTTCTTGAAAACCTGTATCCAGCAGGATCCTGTTTTATTTTTTTTGTTAGTTTTTCAAGCAGACCACATGACATACTACAAAAATGAAAGCTCAGATTTTACATGCAACAAGTATGCTGCTGCTAAGTCACTTCAGTCATGTCTGACTCTGTGCGACGCCATAGACAGCAGCCCACCAGGCTTCCCTGTCCCTGGGATTCTCCAGGCAAGAACACTGGAGTGGGTTGCCATTTCCTTCTCCAATGCATGAAAGTGAAAAGCAAAAGTGAAGTCGCTCAGTTGTGCCTGACTCTTCGCAGCCCTATGGACTGCAACCCACCAGGCTCCTCCACCCATAGGATTTTCTGGGCAAAAGTACTGGAGTGGGGTGCCATTGCCTTCTCTGCATGCAACAAGTATAGTTTTTGACAAAATCCCTTCATGCTTGGATATTAATTTTGGTTTGGTGGGTTCCACAGGAAACCAGTTTATAATTATAGATGTCTTGGCATGTCTGTACCAAAGTTGTTGCAGCCTAAGGATGTTCAGAAGAGAGATATTCTTCTGTGTGTGTGTGTGTGTGTGTGTGTGTGTATGTTTTCTCTGCAGGTGCTTAATTTTCAAGGAGAGAAATGTTCAGCTTGAGCAAACATGACTAATAATTGTGAGATGTTTATCTGCAAACAGTCAAGTGTTGGCAGCACAGAATCCAAAGCAGAAATTATTACATTAGAGAAATGCTGTGGGATTTAGGGCTTCATTTTCCCTTTTCTTCTAACAGTCTTTCTTTGGAACTTCAACATTTTATTTATTTTTATAAAAATACTATATGATATATATTCTCCATCTAACTTTGTATTTAATTATTTCTCCCTTCTACTCTGTGATGATAAATAACAACTCTGAAACACAAAGGGATACTTTGACAGTGATCTTCACCATTCTGTCAACAAACTTTATACCCATAATATTTTAAAGTATTTACTTGTTTAACTACTTGCTACTTCCACTGGACTCTAACACTCCTTAAAGCACAGGCCATGTAATTTTGTCATTGTCTCCTGTCAGAAGTGTTTTTAACTATGATTTTTAAATTATTATATGTGAGCCTGGCCAATAATAGAAATTGATAATCTTAGTTATAAATCTATCTTCTTATTGCAGTCTGGAAAAATACTTTTCCCTTATATAGTCTCCTGTAACATTATATGCTTACTATATTCTGGAAATTCGGGATATAATAATAATTATAACCAACATAATTGTTTTAGAACTTAAAAGAACTTTAGATAGCATGTAATCCAAGGGAAAAACATGAAAATAAAGTACACAGAGATGACCCGATTTGTCTAGTACCATATGGGTACTAACAGTTGTGGATTGTTTGATTTTATGTATTATATATATTTAGTCTGGTGGTATTTCAAGAATCTTTTCCTAAGCACCAAGGTCAAACATGGAAATATAATTACTACCATTATCCACTTCATTCTTCAAGACCTAGTCTTTACATTTTTATTCCTTAAAGTACAATACTTGTTTTTTAAGGATTTGTGATAATCTTTGTTTGTTTGTTTGTTTGTTTTTGTATACTGGCATCCTACAAAGCCGTACAAATAATTCATAAATTGATTATGTGTCTTTTTCAGTGCTTTTTATAAAATCATATAGTTTGTTTCAAAATGTACTCACTTCATACTGGAATTGATATAATTGTGTATTATAGAATTCAGATGAAACTTTTCTGGACTGTAAACTTGTAATAATTAAAGATTAGAATTTTAATGTTTCTGTCATCAATATTTTTCACTTACTAGCTTATTATTTAGTTTTCTATTCTTTTGTATTTGTCATTTGCGTTTTTAAAAACATCTGGCATATACATGGCATATTTATATTCTCTACATATATGTACCTTAAAGCTGAGTAAATGGCAAGCCTTGAGTAATAATTTTGATTTCTAAGTCAGTTGTTTGGAATGCAAATTACAGACTCAGGGAAATCAGATTTTTAAGTGTATAAATATAACACATTCTGAATGTTATTAGTATTATAGATATCAGTTCAGTTCAGTTCAGTCCCTCAGTCGTGTCTGACTCTTTGTGACCCCATGAATCGCAGCTCGCCAGGCCTCCCTGTCTACCACGAACTCTCGGAGTTCGCTCAGACTCTGGTCCATCGAGTCAGTGATGCCATCCAGCCATCTCATCCTCTGTCGTCCCCTTCTCCTCCTGCCCCCAATCCCTCCCAGCATCAGAGTCTTTTCCAATGAGTCAACTCTTCGCATGAGGTGGCCAAAGTACTGGAGTTTCAGCTTTAGCATCATTCCTTCCAAAGAAATCCCAGGGCTGATCTCTTCAGAATGGACTGGTTGGATCTCCTTGCAGTCCAAGGGACTCTCAAGAGTCTTCTCTAACACCACAGTTCAAAAGCAT
>NW_011494811.1:8465645-8472930 GCF_000754665.1 Bison bison bison
TTCATGGCTGCAGTCACCATCTGCAGTGATTTTGGAGCCCCCCAAAATAAAGTCTGACACTGTTTCCACTGTTTCCCCATCTATTTCCCATGATAGATATATTACAAGTTAAATGGGATTTTGTGAGCTATTGTCCAATTTTATTATAATTTCAATTAGAAAAAATACTTTTTAATTCTAAAACAGAACTTTATAAAATGCCTTTTCTTCAGTATTGGCGACTCTCCAAGTGGCAAGAAGGACCATGGTTATCAGGTAGATTCTCTTGGGATAAAACTTGTTAAATGTCTGTGTCTGGGTAAGAGAAGGCAGATGGCTATGTATATATCCAGATATTCTAACTTGGGAGCAAAGGACATTATCCTCCATGGCTTAAAGATTCTTTGTGCTTACTCCACCACATTTGCTCTTTACACCCATTTTTAAGTTATTGTAATTATTATTGCTGTAATACATATCTATGGTAGAAAAAGAACAGCAGGGTGTAAAATGAAATGTTAATGTTTCCCTCCGTCATTCCAGTCATTGAATGCAATTAGTGTGATTAATAGCTTTCTTGTGTATTTAATAGAGTTTTTATGTACCTACAAGTACCTTTCATTAGATTATCTCAGTCTCAGTTTTTCTGTTTGAATATACCATTTACAAGTCTAGTCTTAATGAACCAGGCATCTCAAAGTATACTAGAATTTTGATGTTTTAAAATTTACATTCCATATGTCAAAGACCTTCCCTGGTGGCTCAGTGGTAAAGAGTTCGCCTACCAAGCAGGAGATATGGGTTTGATCCCTGGGTCAAGAAGATCCCCTGGAGAAGGAAATGGCAACTCACTTCAGTATTCTTAGCTGGAAAATCCCATGCACAGAGGAACCTAGTGGGCTACAGTCCATAGGGTCACAAAGAGTCTGACACAACTGAGCGACTTAGTATGTACACACGTTTGTCAAAAGCTCAGAAATAGCAAAAGTAACGTCAGGGAATTACTGAAGTAGTAATTAGTAAAATTGTATTTTGTTTTATTATTTTATTCATAATATTGTACACATGCCAAAGAGACAATTTGCAAACTGGGAGCACTCAAACCAAAATGTAGGAGGCTTGGGGATATATGGTTATCAAGCAGCTTATATAAGAAAGCAGTCACTGTTTAGTATTCCAATGATTAGTTATAATATTAGAATTATCTTAAATGATAGGGAACTGGCTAGTGGTCACCTCATATCAATCTTGGGAAGCTGTTTACTTATGATCTCCAAAGGCATAAGCAAGGCTAAGTTAGTCTTGCAAAAAAAGAAAATAAGCTAAATTAAACTTTGCTTGTTTGATTAAACTGGTTTTGTCTGCTTAGGGAGTTATTCAAGTCTGGTCTCTATTGGTGATTTTAAAAATCCCACCCTCTTTTGGTCATTCTCTCAGGACACTGAGAGTAAGACCAACCAGTGTAGCCTTACTCTCAGTTACCACTGTGGATGTAGTCAGACCCAAGAATCACATAGTTGGTTTTTCCATTAGGTTGAGTCATTAGGCCAGAGGGCTGTCTAGTCACCGTCTTCATCATTTATGTGTTTTCTGTTTTTTGATCCAGTTGTCTGATTGTAATAGATACCATTTCACGTGTGAGTGGCTGGAGACAGGCTTTTAAATCTTTGAGCAAACACAACACACTAAAAAGGTTAATATGATGAGTAAAAGGAAAACAATAGCCAAGAGTCAAAAAATTTCCTGGAGCAGAGATTCCCAGGAGCCAAGATTTAACCAATTAAATAACTTAAATGGGTTATAACTCCTTAAAGTTATTTACATGGGCACAGCCTGATGTATTGGCAGTTACATGTACTCATGATTACTTAGGACAGGATGAATGTGAAGATACTTTATTTCAGGAGGTGATGATGCAGATAAGCTTCCACCTCAATTAGGCTTCTGTATGATGTGAATAGTCAGATAATTTAATAAGAGGTGTTTCTATGGTAACAAAAGAAAAACAAAGCTTGGTAGTTTGAACAAATCATAAATTCAGCTTCAGAGTTTGGAGAGAAGTTAGTTTAAAAAATTTCTGGATTGAAGTTCTAAGCATCTCTAGATGGTGGAATAAAGATGACAGTTTCTGTCTGATGAATTTTTCTGGTTTGCAGTTTGAATGTCTTTGATGATGTCATCACGTGTTCTACAGAGCTTACTTGAGTGGCCCATACAGCAACAGGGATAAAGCTTGTCCATATGTAACCTGTTGTGTTTTTTTTTTTTTGAAGTTTCCAAGTAGATAAAACCTCAAAGACAGGATTAGAATTTGATAATGGATACACTATAGTTTTTAATTAAAATACAGTTTTTGATATTAATTCCATTTTTATCAAATAATATTTATAATGAAACTGATTTGTTTATGAAATAAGCCTAGTCTTATTGAACTGACTTGATTATATACCTAAGTGGATTCAGAGCAGTAATTCTATGCATGTTCTCAAATATGACATTTCAAAGTTTTGATAATATACAAGAGGTTTCAATTCACTCTATAAAGTCAATTTTGGCTCTTTAAAATTGCTTGATAATAGGGAAGCTCAGATTACACCTTCAGCATCCCTTTATGCTAAGAAAGTCATTGAGGACTTGTCCAATAGAGTTTTTAAAATAGGAGAATATGTTCTTATTGAATTCATGTAAATATCTATATTGTCATGAACAATATGAATATTTAATAAGTTTCAGAAATCTAGAAGTGTCAGGTAAAGAAAAAAGATAAATGTTTCAATCTTTGTTGCAAAGACATACTTTACCAAATTGTTGTAAGCTATAGAAAACTTAAAAGGCCAGAGAAAAAGAGGTTATTTAAATCTGGAAAATAAAACATTAAATTAACTAGCAATGTTTTAAATGAAGTCACAAAAATTATAATCTTTTTTATCTGTTCATTTAGTGTTATGTAATTAATTCTTATTTTCCTTGACCTTGGGTTAGTGGCTTTATGAATCAGTTTTCCATTAAAGACTCTTTCCCTATGGATCTCTTTGAAGATGAAGCATTTTTGTAGGAATACTTTTGCAAATGCTTCAAAAGAAAACAATAACTGTGAGTGTCAACAGAACTAAGAATAGCCATGGTTAAAGATCTGGTAAGAGTTCCTGATAATGCAATTATCAAGGACATTTGGTTACTTTTGTGATATAAGAATATTTCAAGATAAAGTTTAAATTTTAAGATGGAATTATGATATGACATTATATTAGAACATCTCAGATTCTAAGAATTTCATGTAATTTCTGAATTTATTTATAAGGTAGTGATGGAGAAACAGACATAGAGAATAGACTTATGGACATGGGGAGAGGGGAGGAAAGGGTGAGATGTATGGAAAGAGTAACATGGAAACTTACATTAACATATGTAAAATAGATAGCCAACAGGAATTTGCTATATGGCTCAGGAAACTCAAACAGGGGCTCTGTATCAATCTGGAGGAGTGGGATGGGGAGGGAGACAGGAGGGAGGTTCAAAAAGGAGGGGATATATGTATACCTATGGCTGATTCATGTTGAGGTTACAGAAAACAACAAAATTCTATAAAGCAATTATCCTTCAATTAAAAAAAAAAAGTTACATAGTTCTGGAAAAAACCTTAGTTCTCTTAATATTGAAAACATCATTTTTTCCTAAGTACCCAAAGGCCTACGACATAGACAAGGTGAAGCATAGGAATTTTTTTCCATGAGATACAGAATTTTCTGTTTCCTAGGCAGGTTACATTAAAGATAAAGAAATCTTTTGTTTATAATTTCTGATTAAGAGCAGATCAATAATTTAAAATATCTGGGATTTAACAGAGAAAATAAAATTCTAATTTTGCTCCAGTATACTTTCAATATTAAAACTTTTTAAAATTGAATATAGCTCATTTACAATATTATATTAGTTTCAGGTATACAACATAGTGATTCAATGTTTTTGTACTTTTTAGTTAATTTAAAGTTATTAAAAACAATGGCTACATTTCCCTATTCTATACAATATATCTTTGTTGCTTATTTATTTTATACAGAGTGCAATTCAGTTTAGTGGCTCAATGTCTCCAACTCTTTGCAACCCCATGGATTGCAGCATGCCAGGCCTCCCTGTCCATCACCATCTGCAGTGATTTTGGAGCCCCAAAACATAAAGTCTGCTACTGTTTCCACTGTTTCTCCATCTATTTGCCATGAAGTGATGGGAACGGATGCCATGATCTTAGTTTTCTGAATGTTGAGCTTTAAGCCAACTCTTTCACTCTCTTCTTTCACTTTCATCAAGAGGCTCTTTAATTCTTATTCACTTTCTGCCTTACGGGTGGTGTCATCTGCATATCTGAGGTTATTGATATTTTTCCCGGCAATCTTGATTCCAGCTTGTGGTTCTTCCAGCCCAGCATTTCTCATGATATACTCTGCATGTAAGTTCAGGGTGACAATATACAGCTTTGATGTACTCCTTTTCCTATTTGGAACCAGTCTGTTGTTCCATGTCCAATTCTAACTGTTACTTCCTGACCTGCATACAGATTTCTCAAGAGGCAGGTCAGGTGGTCTGGTATTCCCATCTCTTTCAGAATTTTCCACAGTTTATTGTGATCCACACAGTCAGAGGCTTTGGCATAGTCAATAAAGCAGAAATAGATATTTTTCTGGGACTCTTTTTTGATGATCCAGAAGATGCTGGCAATTTGATCTCTGGTTTCTCTACCTTTTCTAAAACCAGCTTGTACATCTGGAAGTTCACGGTTCACATATTGCTGCACCATGGCCTGGAGAATTTTGAGCATTCCTTTGCTAGTGTGTGAGATGAGTGCAATTGTGTCATAGTTTGAACATTCTTTGGCATTGCCTTTCTTAGGGATTGGAATGAAAACTAACCTTTTCCTTTCCTGAGGCCACTGCTGAATTTTCCAGATTTGCTAGCATATTGAGTGCAGCACTTTCACAGCATCATCTTTTAAGATTTGAAATAGCTCAACTGAAATTCCATTACCTCCACTGCTGCTGCTGCTGCTGCTAAGTCACTTCAGTCATGTCCAACTCTGTGCAACCCCATAAATGGCAGGCCACCAGGCTGCCCTGTCCCTGGGATTCTCCAGGCAAGAACACTGGAGTGGATTGCCATTTCCTTTTCCAGTGCATGAAAGTGAAAAGTGAAAGTGAAGTCGCTCAGACGTGTCCGACTCCTAGTGACCCCATGGACTAGCTTTGTTCATAGTGTCCAACTCCTAGTGACTCCATGGACTAGCTTTGTTCATTGTGATGCTTCCTAAGGCCTACTTGACTTCACATTCTTGGATGTCTGGCTCTAGGGGAGTGATCACATCATCGTGAATATCTGGGTCGTGATGATCTTTTTTGTACAGTTCTTCTGTGTATTCTTGTCACCTCTTTGTAATATCTTCTGCTTCTTTTAGGGCCATACCATTTCTGTCCTTTATTGAGCCCATCTTTGCATGAAATGTTCCCATGGTTTCTCTAATTTTCTTGAAGAGATCTCTAGTCTTTCTCATTCTATTGTTTTCCTCTGTTTCTTTGCACTGATCACCGAGGAAGGCTTTCTTATCTCTCCTTGCTATTCTTTGGAACTCTGCATTCAAATGGGTATATCTTTCCTTTTCTTCTTTGCTTTTTGCTTCTCTTGTTTTCAAAGCTATTTGTAAGGTGTCCTCAGACAGCCATTTGGCTTTTTTGCATTTCTTTTTCTTGGGGATGGTCTTGATCCCTGTCTCTTGTACAATGTCATGAACCTCCATCCATAGTTCATCAGGCACTCTGTCAGATCTAGTCCTTTAAATCTATTTCTCACTTCCACTGTATAATCATAAGGGATTTGACTTAGGTCATACCGGAATGGTCTAGTGGTTTTCCCTACTTTCTTCAGTTTAAGTCTGAATTTGGCAATAAGGAGTTCATGATCTGAGCCACCATCAGCTCCCAGTCTTGTTTTTTCTGACTGTATAGATCTTCTCCATTTTTGGCTGTAAAGAATATAATCAATCTGATTTTGGTGTTGGCCATCTGGTGATGTCCATGTGTATAGACTTCTCTTGTGTTTTTGGAAGAGGGTGTTTGCTATGACTAGTGTGTTCTCTAACTAAACTATTAGTTAGTTTCAGGCTAACTCTATTTTCCTTTGCCCTGCTTCATTCTATACTCCAAGGCCAAATTTGCCTGTTGCTCCACGTATTTCTTGACTTCCTACTTTTGCATTCCAGTCCCCTATAATGAAAAGGACATCTTTTTTGGGTCTTAGTTCTAAAAGGTCTTGTAGGTCTTCATAGAACCGTTCAACTTTAGCTTCTTCAGCATTACTGGCTGAGGCATAGAGTTGGATTACTGTGATATTGAATGGTTTGCCTTGGAAATGAACAGAGATCATTCTGTCATTTTTGAGATTGCATCCGAGTACTGCATTTTGGACTCTTTTGTTTTACAGAGTTAGTTTTGTCTTTTAATTGCATACCCCTATACCACCCCTTCCTATATATCTATTTTTAAATTTAAATTCATTTCACTTTTAGCTTTACCATGCATAAGATTTCATTTCTTAAGATTCCTATTCCACAAACCTTCTGTCACTTTCTATATTCATTTAGGTTTATTCTTTTTCCTTTCTTATTCTAGAATAATTATTTTAATTTAGGACAAAATATTTTCTTTTTTGTCTTAATAAAAACAAAGAAACAAATAAACCCCAAACCCTTGTCTTCATACCTTTTCTTATCAAAATAACACATTCTACTTTTCTTACCTACTTTTTATATAATGCATTTTCTTTTCTTTATTTCTTTTCTTTGCTTTCCAGTGAAAACAAGGAAGGAAGAAATTTTGAACAATCATCATCATCCTGTATCAGATTAGCAAATTCTAAATATGTAATTATAAAAGCATTTTTCAAAGACATGTTTTTATAGTATAATTTTCTAATGTGACAAGAGACTTATGTATTAATAGACTCAGATAGCCTTTATCTCTCTATAAAAATTAAGAGGCCCAGTCTTATGGACTCTGTGGGAGAGGGAGAGGGTGGGAAGATTTGGGAGAATGGCAATGAAACATGTAAAATATCATGTAGGAAACGAGTTGCCAGTCCAGGTTCGATGCATGACGCTGGATGCTTGGGGCTGGTGTACTGGGACGGCCCAGAGGGATGGTATGGGGAGGGAGGAGGGAGGAGGGTTCGGGATGGGGAACACATGTATACCTGTGGCGGATTCATTTTGATATTTGGCAAAACTAATACAATTATGTAAAGTTTAAAAATAAAATAAAAT
>NW_011494811.1:8473030-8493480 GCF_000754665.1 Bison bison bison
AAAAATTAAGAGGCCAAGGTGGATAAATTTATCCTGACTAATTAATGTTTCAGTATTTTATCTTATTTGAAATTATTAGATGTTCAATGAATATATATATATTATTTAGTTTAACTTAGCATAAACTTTTATCTAATTTCCACTTACATAAGTTACTTGTTTTTTAACAATTATGCTTGGATCAGAGATTAAACAGCTATCATCTTATTTTTGTAGTGGACAAATTTGAAGAAATGCCTGCTTTCATTAAGCCAACAAACATAAACTAGCTTTCATTCATGAAAAATTACCCCAGATCATGTGAACTTGAAAGAAATTTGTGTTATTTTCTATATTTCTGAGAGTTTTAGGAATACCAAATTTATATAAAATTTTTTTCTTTAAGCCAATTAAATGGAGCTCTTTAGAAATTAGTTTTGACAATATCATCTGAAGGTAGAACAATATCACATATCTAAAACATGGACATAGACACACATAAATACAGGTATAGATGCAAGGAGGAATCCTGTTTTAAAATTCTAGCCATTTCTTAGATATAAAACTCAATTATACTTGGATCCAAATTATATTTCTTATAGATGCACTAAAGTTAACTTTACCTGCTTAGATAGCCAGAAATTTTAACTGAAGATTTTTATTTGCATACTGAGCTGTTTTTGGAGTCATTTTGTCTTTTATAAGCTTCTGTATGTATGTGCTCATTTGTGTCTGACTCTTTGAGACCCCATGGACTGTAGTCCATTGGGCTCCTCTGTCCATGGAATTTTCTGGGCAAGAATACTGGAGTGAGTTGCCAGTTCCTTCTCCAGAGGATCTTCCAAACCCTGGGATTGAACTCATCTATTTCAGGTTTGCCTACATTGGCAAGCAGGTTCTTTATGACTGTGCCATTAGGGAAGCTCTGAGAGGTTTGGAATCCTCTCTTTGAAGGGTGTTCTTTAAGGTGGTTTTACCTAAGATAAAGGTTCCCAAACAGCTACTACAGCTCCTGAAAGGTCACTTGTTTCACCAAAGGCACAAGAGTCTTGCCCATAGACCAGGTGGAACCCAATTTTGTCTTTAGATTTTCTAAGACATCTAACTGTGAGGGGTTTTTTTGTTTGTTTGTTTGTTTTTTTCCCCAACAGCAGTTCCAAAACACAGGGAATCACGTGTTTTTTTCCCTTTTTGAACAGATTAGGATGACTTACCAAGAAACAAAATACAGGTGTGTATAATATAGTCTAAGCATTCAAAACAAAACGAGAGCAGAGAGCTCACATCCAAGAGACTTACTCTCAAATTCTGGAGTCACTGAGAAAGCTGTGAACTCAGTGAGCCCTGTGGATATCAGGACCTGTTAGCTCACTGCTCCAGAGTCATTGAAAGTCTTCTTTAGATCTCAATTCTGATGCCTTAAAATGTCAAAAGTTTAAAAATAACAGAGGTAAAACCAATGAATTTACCAAATAGTAATTAGTGAAACTTTATTCTGCATAAACCAAAAAAAGGACAGCTTGCAAACCAGGAACACTCAAACCAAAACGTGGAAGGAGGCTCAGGGGTATATGGTTCTAAGACAGTTTATAAAGTAAGAAAATAGTCATTGTTTAATTCTTCACAGTGATTGGTTATAATACCAGAGTTTTCTTAAATGATGGGAAATTTTTTTGTGGTTACCTCTTATCAACTTTGGGAAGCAGTTTAGGTTAGCTTATGATTTCAGAGGTATAAGCAAGAAATGACCCAGGCTATGTTCAGTTCAGTTCAGTTCATTTCAGTTGCTGAGTCCATTCTAAAGGAGATCAGTCCTGGGTGTTCTTTGGAAGGACTAATGCTAATGCTGAAACTCCAGTACTTTGGCCACCTCATGCGAAGAGTTGACTCATTGGGAAAGACTCTGATACTGGGAGGGATTGGGGGCAGGAGGAGAAGGGGACGACAGAGGATGAGATGACTGGATGGCATCACTGACTTGATGGACATGAGTTTGAGTGAACTCCGGGAGTTGATGATGGACAGGGAGGCCTGGTGTGCTGCAATTCATGGGGTCACAAAGAGTCGGACATGACTGAGCGATGTTAGGCTTGCAAAATAAGCTAAATTGAGCTTTGCTTGTTTGACTGGTTTTGTAAGATCGGGGAATGTTTCAAGGCTGTCTTCAGTTGTTTTTTTATTTTAACATGAAGTAGCAGAGTTATCAGCAGAGTTGTCCTGAACTTAGAAGCGGTCTCTAGTTAATCACGATACTCCATACTGAGAAAACTTCTGGTTTTTTTCAGGTGAAATCATTACATTTCATGGAGTACCTAAGGAACTAACTCATTTACGAACTTTCTAAACTGGGCAGCTAAATTTTCCTAGATGAACTTGGAGATACATCTAATTCTTACTCACAAAGTTGTCCTGATTGGATCAAATAGTTATATGGACAAAAGGATGTGGGAGAAGAACCATACTTCAGAGAGCAGAAAGCAAGCATCTGCTGTTTATCTCCCAGATTAATGAGTGCAGCTCTATTGGTAGAGTGAGTACTAATTAACTCATTAAACAGTTCCCACTGTGATTCCTCAGTGTAATTTCAGGCTAATCTGATGTCAGAGACTTAAAACCTAACCGCAGAAGCTTATCCTTGTAAACTATTGATAAAACTTTCAGGCACATTAGGAAAATTTCTTAGGCCATATAGTAGAAAGGAAGTAATAGAAAGTTACAAACTCTTGTTGTCCAGAAGGTACTTAAATTTTTTCTTTAGCTTAGTTTCCTAAATGTTAATTCATTTGACCAATATGAGGCCGAAGTTTCGTGTTTTATTGATAAAAGCCTTGATTGGCTGTAAATTTGCATCTGTGTCTAATCCTGAAGCCTTAAATGCTGCTCAGCTAAAATCCACCCAAGAAGCATGTATTTTAATAGTAAAACAGATTTATTGGGCTTCATGAAGAAAGAAAAGGCAAGAAAACGAACACTCGAAACTGAGTTTTGAAGTGACTGTTGTGTGAGTGAGAACAGTGGCACTGTTACTCCAGGGCACATATTACACTATCAATTACAGCCACGAAGGCGTGCGGCCCTGCTCTATAGTCTAGGGCTACACTGTGAACACTGTCAAGTTATTAGTGTCACACATGAAGCATGAGGCTGGTTGGTGAGTGTGTAGCACATTGTTTGTTGTTGGATCACAGCAAACTGTGGAAAATTCTTAAAGAGATGGTGACACCAACCCACCTTACCTGCCTCCTCAGAAATCTGTATGCCGGTCAAGAAGCAACAATTAGAACCAGACATGGAACAACCAACTGGGAGAAAAATCAATAAACTCAGATATGCAGATTTCACCGCCCTTAAGGCAGAAAGTGAAGAAGAACTAAAGAGCCTCTTGATGAAAGTGAAAGAGGAGGGTGAAAAAGCTGGCTTAAAACTCAACATTTAAAAAACTAAGATCATGGCATCCAGTCCCATCACTTCATGGCAAATAGATGGGGAAACAATGGAAACAGTGAGAAACTTTATTTTTTTGGACTCCAAAATCACTGCAGACGGTGATTTTAGCCATGAAATTCAAAGATGCTTGCTCCTTGGAAGAAAAGGACCAACCTAACAGCATATTAAAAAGCTGAGACATTACTTTGACAACAAAGATCCATCTAGTCCATCCATGGTTTTTCCAGTAGTCATGTATGGATGTGAGAGTTGGACCATAAAGAAAGCTGAATGCCGAAGAATTGGTGCTTTTGAACTGTGGTGTTGGAGAAGACTCTTGAGAGTACTTTGGACTGCAAGGAGATCAAACCAGTCAATCCTAAAGGAAATCAGTCCTGAATATTCATTGGAAGGACTGATGCTGAACCTGAAACTCCAATACTTTGGCCACCTGATGCAAAGAGCTGAGTCATTAGAAAAGACCTTGATGCTAGGAAAGATTGAAGGCAGAAGGAGAAGGGGAGTACAGAGGACGAGATGGTTGGATGACATCACTGACTCGATGGACATGAGTTTGAGCAAGCTCCTGAAGTTGTTGATGGATAGGGAAGCCTGGAGTGCTGCAGTCCATGCAGTCTCAGAGTTGAACATGACTGAGCGACTGAACAGAACAAAACTGAGCACATTGCTTATGAGACCTGGCTAAAGTCCCATGGTGTTGCATGCCATTGAATATAGAAATAACAGCATGAAGCTCAGCACTAATTCTGTAACTCACATTCACTCCCCTTAGAAGCAATGATTATTTTCCTGAAAAAGACTTTTAATGTCCTGTCCTCCCAAGCTGACTTAGCTGGAAAATAAGATTGAAGAGTTTTCAGTGGATTCCAGAATGTTCTTAAAAGATGATTAAATGTCTAAAATAAAAGGTTTTGAGGGGGTAAAAATATAGTGAGCCACCAGAGTTATTTTAGAAGAATATATCTGATCAGGAGGCAGGATTTTGAAAGTAGCCTGAAATTAATTTGAACCCAGCCTTCACTACTCACTAACAATGTAACTTTGAGAAGTTATTTAATCTACTGAATATCCTTCTTCTTCATCTACATCTGTAAAATATGGATATTTATATCAACTTCACAGAGTATTGTGATACAAAGTGCTTCTTAAATGGCACTATTACTAGCAATATATACAGTGATAATGAGCTATTTTCCATTTATTACAGCACAAGTCATTTCAGAGATTTCAGAAGTGAGACATTCTTGTCATGAGAATTTATCAACAGTGGAACTAATGCAGTCTTTCATGGACATCTTTAGACAAGTGATATGTATTTAGTTTCTTTTGTTCTTGTGTACCTCACTGTTGCTTATTTTAGAATATAAGCTCTTGAAAGCTAAGCACCATTTCAGTGTATCATTGATCACCTATACTGCCAAATATGAGTAGAAAAATGTGCTCTGTTAGGACGTCTTATACTTGTGCATGCTCAGTTGTGTCAAATTCTTTGAGACCCTATGGAGTGTAGCCCACCAGACTCCTATGTTCATGGGATTTTTCAGGAAAGAATATTGGAGTGGGCTGTCATTTCCTCCTCTGGGGTATCTTCCCAACCCAGGGATCAAACTCACATCTTCTGCATCTCCTATATTGGCAGATATAGGCTTTACCACTGAGCCACCTGGGAAACCCATTCAGTTCAGTTAAGTTTCTCAGCTGTGTCCAACTTTTTGCCACCCCATGGATTGCAGCCTGCCAGGCTTGCCTGTCCATCACCAACTCCCAGAGTTTACTCACACTCCTGTCCGTTGAGTCAGTGATGCCATCCAACCATCTCGTTCTCTGTTGTCCCCTTCGCCTCCCGCCTTCAATCTTTCCCAGCATCAGGGTATTTTCAAACGAGTCAGTTCTTCACATTAGGTGGAAACCCATTAGGCAATGCAAATATCCCCTAATACATATGAATTTTACTGATGCCTTAATGGTGTTTCTATGCAGTGTCAATTCAACTGTTGAAAAGTGACAAATTTACATATGTCAATATTTCTTAATTCACCCCCCCTGTCCTTCCCCCACTGTGTCCACAAGTCCATTCTCTACATCTGCACCTCTTTTCAGTTCAGCTTAGTTCGGTCGCCCAGTCATGTCCAACTCTTTGTGACCCCATGAACTGCAGCACGCCAGGCCTCCCTGTCCATCACCAACTCCTAGAGTTTACCCAAACTCATGTCCATTGAGTTGGTGATGCCATCTAACCATCTCATCCTCTGTCATCCCCTTCTCCTCCTGCCTTCAATCTTTCCCAACATCAGGGTCTTTTCAAATGAGTCAGCTCTTCACATCAGGTAGCCAAAATATTGGAGTTTCAGCTTCAACATCAGTCCTTCCAATGAACACCTAGGACTGATTTCCTTTAGGATGGACTAGTTGGATCTCCTTGAGATCCAAGGGATTCTCAAGAGTCTTCTCCAACACCATAGTTCAAAAGCATCAATTCTTCGGCCCTCAGCTTTCTTTATAGTCCAACTCTCACATCCATACATGACTACTGGAAAAACCATAGCCTTGACTAGATGGAACTTTGTTGGCAAAGTAATGTCTCTGCTTTTTAATATGCTATTTAGGTTGGTCATAACTTTCCTTCCAAGGAGTAAGCATCTTTTAATTTCATGGCTGGAATCACCATCTGCAGTGATTTTGGACAAATTCAGACTTAAATTGAAGAAAGTGGGGAAAACCACTAGACCATTCAGGTATGACCTAAATCAAATCCCTTATGATTATACAGTGGAAGTTAGAAAATAGATTTAAGGGACTATATATGACAGACAGAGTGCCTAATGAACTATGGATGGAGTTTCATGACATTGTACAGGAGACAGGGATCAAGACCATTCCCAAGAAATAGCTGTGAAAAGAAGAGAGGTGAAAAGCAAAGGAGAAAAGGAAAGATATACCCATTTGAATGCAGAGTTCCAAAGAATAGCAAGGAGAGATAAGAAAGCCTTCCTCAGTAATCAATTCAAAGATATAGAGGAAAACAATAAAATAGGAAAGACTAGAGATCTCTTCAAGAAAATTAGAGATACCAAGGGAACATTTCATGCAAAGATGGGCTCAATAAAGGATAGAAATGGTATGGACCTAACAGAAGCAGAAGATATTAAGAAGAGGTGGCAAGAATACACAGAAGAACTATATGAAAAAGATCTTCATGACCCAGATAATCACGATGGTGTGATCACTCACCTAAAGCCAGACATCCTGAAATGTGAAGTCAAGTGGGCCTTAGGAAGTATCTATGGACAAAGCTTGTGGCGGTGATGGAATTCCAGTTGAACTAGTTCAAATCCTGAAAGATGATGCTGTGAAAGTGCTGCCCTCAATATGTCAGCAAATTTGGAAAACTCAGCAGTGGCCACAGGACTGGAAAAGGTCAGTTTTCATTCCAATCCCAAAGAAAGGCAATGCCAAAGAATGCTCAAACTACCGCATAATTGCACTCATCTCACATGCTAGTAAAGTAATGCTCAAAATTCTCCAAGCCAGGCTTCAGAAATATGTGAACTGTGAACTTCCAGATGTTCAAGCTGGTTTTCGAAAAGGCAGAGGAACCAGAGATCAAATTGCCAACATTTGCTGCATCATCGGAAAAGCAAGAGAGTTCCAGAAAAACAACTATTTCTGTACCTCTGTTCCTGCTCTGTAAATAGATTCATCAGTACCATTTTTCTATAATGCATATATATACATTAATATGTGATATTTGTTCTTCTCTTTCTGATTTAGTTCACTCTGTATGGTAATTCACACAGGGAGCTCAACTTGGTGCTCTGTGATGACCGAGAGGGACAGAATGAGAATAGGCTTAAGAGGGTGAGGATGTACATATACGTATGGCCGATTCACGATCTTGTATAGCAGAAACTAACACAACATTGTAAAGAAATTTTGTTCCAATAAAAAGGTGACAAAGTTCAATAAACTCAGCTCTTATAAAGTGGCTGCTGAACTGAATTGAACATAGTTTCACAGTCATGTCTGATTTTGAGATCCCATGGACTGTAGCCCACTAGGCTCCTCTGTCCAGGGAATTCTCCAGGCAAGAGTACTGGAGTGGGTAGCCATTCCCTTCTCCAGGGGACCTTCCTGACCCAGGGATCGAACCCAGGTCTCCTGTATTGCAGACAGATTCTTTACCAACTGAGCTATTGCAGTTTGTAGCAATTTTTGCCACTCCATGTCAATTAAAGGAAGGACTGAGCCATATAGTAGTGGCTGGCTGGCTCTGTATGTGGAACCTTTGTTAGTTCCAAGTTCAACTTGGCAACAAACATACCCAGAACTTATTTTCCATCCTTTTCAAAAAATAGATCTAGGTTTCTCAGATATTTTAAAATGGACAAAAAGCACACCAAATCCGTAATGGCTGTTTCTTATTTAAAAAAAGAGGAAATAAGTGAAAGTTGTGCACAGTGATAAAATTGCCACTAATGTTAATGGAATTCTTCAGAATCTTCTCTTTTCTGTCTGCCTACAACCCAGTTTCTTTTATCTCTTGCCCTTGTCCTCCAGAACATCTATACATCATTGTTTTAATATCAGCCTAAAAACTTGCATTTGCGTGTAGTTCTGGATCATAGTACTAAATACTTTTTTTTTTTTTTTTTTTGTGAGAATCTCCTTTCGGTTGTAGAATGCGACAGTACCCTAACAGGTGTGCCGAATGAGATCAAACAGTTTCTCATTATACCAGCATTGAAAACCAGATTCTGCTTTCTAGTTTTTTACATTCTGAAATGATTTTTTATACTCTGATAATTAACAGTATGCAAACAGAATGTAAATTCCAAATCAAATTGGCGAAGTTGCAATAAATTTTAATGCCTGATACTGGGTAGAGAGAGAATGAGATAGCTGTATCACACTACAGATGGGAATATAAATTGCTACAAGTTTCTTGGATAGTATTAGGAAATATGCTTCAAAGAACTTAAAATGTGCTTAAATTACCAGAAATGTGATTGAAGGTAAAAGTTTACCTTTACATTGAAAATAAACTAAATGTTCAATAATAATGAACTTGTTAAAGAAATGCTTTCATTTATTTAGTAAATATTTGTCTATATTCACTATATGCCTCACACTGTTCTAGTCTCTGGGGGTATTGCTGGGGACAGATGACATGTGCGTGATTTAATACTACACATTGATTAAAATCTTAGAGTTTGATCACATGGATTACACGATGTCGCTGGTTGTATGGTAAATATGAGACTGCCAAACTCGTTTTTTCCCAGTAGTTGTACCACTTTGCATTCCCATTGGCTGTGTATGAGAGTTTTGGTTGTTCTATGTCCTTTTCAACATATTGTGTAATTAGTCTTTATAGCTTTACCCATTCTGGTGGGTGTGTAGTGATATCTCATTGTGATTAATTTGTATTGGCCTAGCTGTTAATGGTTTTGAGAATTAGTTTTGTTCTTATTAATCATTTTTTTAAATTTTATTTTATTTTTAAACTTTACAATATTGTATTAGTTTTGCCAAATATCAAAATGAATCTGCCACAGGTATACCTGTGTTCCCCATCCTGAACCCTCCTCCCTCCTTTAATTTTAGTTCACCTATTTCTCCTAACCCCATCCCCACCTCTAGCAACTACCAGTCTGCTCTCTCTATGAACTTGTTTTTTTTTGTTTATTTTTTTAGATTCCACATATAAGAGAGATTACATGTTATTTGCCTTTCTCTGTGTGACTTATTTTCTTAGCAAAATGTCCTCCAGTCCATTCATGTTGTCATAGATGGCAAGATTTGATTCTTTCTTCTGATTGAATAATATTCCAGGGTATACACATACCATATTTTCTTACAAATTTATCCATTGATAGGCACTTGGGTTATTTCCATGTCTTGGCTCTTTTAACAATGCAGCAGTGAACATGGGGGTGCATATAACTTTTCAAGTTAATGTTTTTATTTTCTTTGGGTGAATATTTAGGAATAAATTTAGTGATCTTAAATTTATATTTTTAATTTTTTGAGGAACCTCCATACTGTTTTCTACATGACTGAGCCATTTTGCACTCTCACTAATAGTGTACAGGGCTCCCTTTTCTCCATGTCCTCTCCAACACTTGTAATTTACTGTCTTTTTGATAATACCCAGTCTAAAAGGTGTGAGGTGATATTTCACTGTAGTTTAATTTGTATTTCCCTGATGATTACTGATGTTGAGCAATTTTTTTTACATGCACCTGTGGACCATCCATATTTCTTCTTTTTATTTATTTATTTATTTTTAAAATTTATTCATTTTAACTGGAAGCTAATTACAATATTGTATTGGTTTTTGCCATACATCAACATGAGTCCACCACAGGTATACACGTGTTCCCCATCCTGAAGCCCTCTCCCTCCTCCCTCCCCGTACCATCCCTCTGGGTCATCCCAGTGCACCAGCCCCATATTTCTTCTTTGGAACAATGTCTATTCAGATCTTTTGCCCATTTAAAAAATTGTATTGTTTGTTTTTTACTATTCAGTTGTATGGGGTCTTCATGTATTTGGGGTATTAGTCCCTTATCAGATTGATGTGCAAATATTTTCTCTCATTTCGTATGTTGCCTTTTCATTTTGCTAAGGGTTTCCTTTGATGGGCATAAGCTTTTTAGTTTGATATAGTCCCACTTATTTATTCTTTCTTTTGGTGTCAGAATAAAAAAAAAAAAATCATTGCTAAGATCTATGTCAAGGGGCTTACCACGTATGTTTTTTCCTAGGGGTTTTATGGTTTCAGGTCTTACATTCAAGCCTTTAATCCATTTCAAGCTCATTTTTGCATATGGTCTAAAATAGTGTTGATTCTTTCTTTTTACATGTGGCCATCTAGTTTTCCCAACACAGTTTATTGAAAAGACTGTCTTTTTCTCATTTTATCTTCTTGGGTACTTTGTCAAATTTACTGACCATATATGCATGAGTTTATTTCTTGGGCTCTGTTCTATTCCCATTGCTTTAATACCAGTGCCATTCTGTTTTAGTCATTATAGTTTTGTAATATACCTTGAAATCAGGGATCATGATTATTATTCATTACAATATATATATATATATTTTTAATGAAAGTTTTATAGGCTGAATTGTGCCCCCCAAATTCATAAGCTGAAGTGTTTAATACCTCAGAATGTGGCCTTATTTGAATATAGATTCTTTAAAGAGGTAATTAAGTTGAAGTAAGGTAATTATGGTAGGCTCTAATTCATTATGACTTATATCCTTGTAAGAATAGAAAATTTGAACAGAGACATGCACAGAAGGAAGATCATGTGAAGACAAGGGATGACATGATGTGTAGACCAAGGAGAGAGGACTGCTAATATCTTGATCTCAGAATTCTAGCTTCCAGACTTGTGAGAAAATAAATTTCTGATTATTTTTAAGTCATTCAGGTTTTGGTACTTTCTTATTGGCACCATAGCAAACAAGTACAAAGGGGCTTTGAACTTTTTGACCCTTTTAAGTTAAGATACTGGATTAAAACATATTCTTTATATGTTTTGAATATACATATATCCACATACACTTGTATATATGTATTGGGAACATTTTCTCCCTGTTTGTAATGTGAATTTTTATTTTCTAATGAAAATACTTTGGAGTGCAGAAGGTTTTAATTTGTAAGAAGTGCAGTCTATCAATTTTGAAAATATTTAGTGCTTTTGGTGTTCTGTAGAAATACTTTTTTAACCTTAATGTCAATGGCGATGGTACCCCACTCCAGTACTCTTGCCTGGAAAATCCCATGGATGGAGGAGCCTGGTGGGTTGCAGTCCATAGTGCTGCGAAGAGTCAGGCACAACTGAGCGACTTCACTTTTGCTTTTCACCTTCATGCATTGGAGAAGGAAATGGCAACCCACTCCAGTATTCTTGCTTGGAGAGTCCCAGGGACAGGAAAGCCTGGTGGGCTTCCGTCTATGGGGTCGCACAGAGTTGGACACAACTGAAGTGACTTAGCAGCAGCAGCAGCAGCAATAAGATTTTGTCTGATGTTTACTTGTAGTAATTTTGTAGCTCTAGTTTTACCTTTAAGTCTATGATTATACTTTGAATTTAAAAAAAAATATGATGTATGGTAAGAGTCAAGTTTTTTTTTTCTTTTGTGTGAAAATGCTATTTTTCCACCTCTATTTACTGTGGACTACTGTCTCTTCTCTGTTTAAATACCTGAACAAACATAAACTAACTTTCTGGACTCTATTTTGTTCCATTAATCTATATAACTTACCCATATGGCAATACAATGTTATCTTGATAAAGATCACTATATAGTATGTAATATATAGTATGTTTGTGGAATTTTATTGTTCAGTACATATATTTAAACTTATTTTTAAGTATTTTACACTATTTGATATTGATTTTTAAGTATTATTGCTTTACAAATTTAATTTTTGTGTTATTTATTGGTAGTATATAGGAATACAATTAGATTTTTGTTTATTCTTTTTGTGCCTTGCACATGACTAGATTCACACTTTTTTGTTCTAATAGCTTTTGGTAGATTTCTTGGGATTTTCTATTTGTATGATCATGTTATTTGCAAATCAGCTATCCTTCACCTTCCCAACTACTGTGTCTTTTCTTTTTCCTGCCTTATTCCACTGGTTAAGATTTCAACATAATATAAAATACAAGTGTTGAGAGTCAATATGCTTTACCTCTCATCTTAGAGGAAGATCTTAAATCTTTTAATATTAAATATATCACCTACGTTTTTGTAAATTACTTCTATCCCTTTGAAGATATTCCCACCAAATTCTACTTTTCTGAGCGTTTTCATTATTAATGGGTATTAAACTTTATAAAGTGCTTTCTTGGAATCTATTGAGATGATTGTATGATTTTGCTGCTTTAGTCTGTTATTACGGTGAATTAGGTTAATTAATTTCCCAAATGTTATATCAACATTACCTTTCTAGGATAAATCATACTTGGTTGTGATACTTATCTTTTAAAAATATCGCTGAATTAAATTTGCAAATATTTTATTAAGTGCTTTTGTATTAACGTTTATGAGAGTTACTGGTTTGTAGTATTCTGTAGTGCATGCTTGATAAGTCACAAAGTTGTTTCCAATTGTTTGCAACCCCAAGAACTGTAGCCCACCAGGCTTCTCTTAGCAGCAGTAGCAGTAGCAGGCTTCTCTATCCATTGAATTTTTCAGGCAAAAATACTGGTGTGGGTTGCCATTTCCTTCTCCAGTTATGTAGTATTAGTATTCTAACACATCTGACTAGTTTCAGTGTCAGGGCAATGCTGCTGCTGCTGCTGCTAAGTCGCTTCAGTTGTGTCCGACTCTGTGCGACCCCATAGACGGCAGCCCACCAGGCTCCCCTGTCCCTGGGATTCTCCAGGCAAGAACACTGGAGTGGGTTGCCATTTCCTTCTCCAATGCATGAAAGTGAAAAGTGAAAGTGAAATCGCTCAGCTGCGACCCCATGGACTGCGGCCCACCAGGGTCCTCCATCCATGGGATTTTCCAGGCAAGAGTACTGGAGTGGGTGCCATTGCCTTCTCCTTCATCATGAAGTCAGAAATTATTTTTTAAGAATCTATTTTCTGAAAAAAAACCTTGCTTAAGATTCCAAACATCTTTTCCTTAAATATTTGAGAAATTCCCTAGAAAAGCCGTCTGGGTAGAGTTTTATTTGTGGGAAGACCTTTAATTTCAAATGTCATATCTTTATTTTTTTTAAATTTTATTTTGTTTTTAAACTTTACAATATTGTATTAGTTTTGCCAAATATCGAAATGAATCCGCCACAGGTAATATCTTTAATATGCTATTCAAATTTTCTGTTTTCATGGCAGTGTGTTAGTTTGTGTCAGTCATGATTAGTTCATTGTATGGTGTATGGTCTAGCCAGGTAAATATTTCATATATACCTGAAAATTTTGTATATTGTAGCATTGTTTGGAGTAATGTTTTGTAGTTAATTAGGTCAAGTTGCTTGATAGTAGTGTTCAGGTTTTGCATTTTTTAAATTGATTTTCTCATACTTGTTCAGTGAATTCCTGAGAGAGGAGAATTAAAATCTCTATTTGCAATGTTGACTCTTTCCAAGTTTAATTCTTATAGTTTTTGCTTTATTTATGTTGAAACTCTTTTCTAGATGCATACACATTTAAAATTTTTATGTATTCTTAATAAAGTAATGAGTTAATTATCATAAAGTATTCCTCTGTTAGTATTTCTTGTACTGAAGCCTCCTTTGATAAATTTATCCCACCTAGCCTTCTTTTTTAAAATATAAATTTATTTATTTTAATTGGAGGCTAATTACTTTACAATATTGCATTGGTTTTGCCATACATTGACATGAATCCGCCACAGGTGTACACTTAGCTTTCTTATGTTTACTGTATTTTTGGTCATTTTAAAGTTTCAAGCTATGTCTTTATATTAAAAGTGCACTTCTTATAGTTTGGTCTTGCATATTTATTTAATGTTACTTTCTCTGCTTTTTAGTTGGAATGCTTAAAATATTTTCTTTTAATGTGTTGTCACTATGGTTGGGTTTATATGTACTATTCTGCTATTTGTTTTTGCTGTTTTTCTTTTTTCCTCCCCTCTGCCTTGACATTTAGTGAGTATTTTTACACATTCAATTTTACTGCTTCTGTTGGTTAATTAGCTAAACCTCTTCGTTCTAATTTTTAATGATTCTTCTATGGTTTACAACATGTAACTTTAATTTATCACCATATTTTACCTTCACATGATGCTTTATCACTTTACATATTGTGTGTGTGTGTGTGTGTGTGTGTGCACATGCACACGTGCAAATGCTCAGTTGCTCAACTGTGTCTGACTCTTTGCAACCTGATGGACTGGACTGTAGGCCGCCAGGCTCCTCTGTCCATGGAATTTTCCAGGCAAGAATACTGGAGTTAAGTTGCTAGTTCCTACTCTAGGGGATCTTAGTGACCCAGGGATTGAACCCACATCTCTCCTCTCTCCTACACTGGCAGGAAGGTTCTTTATGATTGTGCCACCTGGGAAGGCTCCTTTACATATAATGTAAGATGTTCAAATTCTATCACTTTAAAAGTTAAATTTAAATTCTATCACTATTCTTTTGCTATGGCTATAATATGTTTTTAAATATGTTGTGAACTCTACAATGTATTATTGTTTTATTTTAAATAGTCACTTTCCATTAAATAAATTTAAAAATGTGAAAATGTATTTTATACTTACCATCCATTTATTCTTTCCAGTGTTCTTCATTCTTTTATATAGGTCTGATTTTTCATCTGCAGTTATTTTCCTTCTGCCTAGAAAGCTTTCTTTAATATTTCTTGTTGTGCAAGTTTTCTAGTGATGAATTCCCCCGTTTTTATTTTTGTGAAGATATTTTTGTCTTTATTTTTCAAGAATATTTTCATGGTATATAAAATTAGATGTTGACAGAGTTTTCTTTTACCAATGGTTTTACAATTTGATTATATATAGTTTTTTTTTTTTTTTTTTTTTTTTTTTTGTATTTTATCTTGTGTCCTGTGCTTACTTGCTCAGTCATGTCTGACTCTTTGCGACCCCATGGACTGTAGCCCACCAGGTTCCTCTGTCCATGAGGATTGTCCAGGCAAGAATACTGGAGTGGGTTGCCATGCCCTCCTTCATGGGTATTTTATCCTGCTTGGGGATTATTGTACTTTTTCAATCTATGTCTTTTGAATTTTCATTAAATTTGAGAGCATTTCATCTCCCTTTCCTTAAATATATTTTGCTATCTTCATTGTCTTCCTAGGACTCTAAGTAATGCACATAAAAGGATTTGCCATGTCTCATGGGTTATTCATGTTCTGTTTATATGTTTAAGTCTTTTTACTCATTCTTCAGTTTGGATAATTTCTACTGCTATGTCTTCGAGCTTACTGTTTCTTTCTTGTGAAAGAGTTTAATCAGCTATAAACCCTACCCAGTACATTTTTTATTCTAGATTTTGTATATTTCTCTCTAGAAGTTCTGTCTGGTTGTTTGTATACCTTCCCTTTCTCTCCACTTTATGCTCATATTTTTATTTAAATCCTTAATCATATTTATAAAAGTCATTTTAAAGTTACTGTATGCTAGTTATATCATCTTTTTAAATCTATTTATATTGACTATTTTTTTTCTGTCTGTATATCATGTTTTCTTCTTCATGTATCTAGTAATTTTTGAACAAATGTTGAGCATTATCAGTTTTATGTTATTGATTAGGTTTTCTTGCCTTCACTTGAAGTGTTTTGAATATTGTTTTTATACATGGCTTGGTAATTTGAAGATAATTTTTATCCTTTTAAGGCTTGTTTTAAAAGCTTTATTGTTGTCGTTTAGTTGCTAAATCATGTCTAACCCTTTTGTAACTATATGAACTGCAAACCACCAGGATCCTCTGTCTATGGGATTTCCCAGGCAAGAATACTGGAGTGGGGCTGACATTTCTTTCTCCAGGGAATCTTCCTGATCCAGGGATCAAACCCGTGTTCCCTGCATTGGAAGGCCAGTTCTTTTCAGTTCAGTTCAGTCGCTCAGTCGTGTCGGACTCTTTGCGACCCCATGAATTGCAGCACGCCAGGCCTCTCTGTCCATCACCAACTCCCGGACTTCACTCAGACTCACATCCATCGGGTCAGTGATGCCATCCAGCCATCTCATTCTCTGGCGTCCCCTTCTCCTCCTGCCCCCAATCCCTCCCAGCATCAGAGTCTTTTCCAATGAGTCAATGCTTTGCATGAGGTGGCCAAAGTACTGGAGTTTCAGCTTTAGCATCATTCCTTCCAAAGAAATCCCAGGGCTGATCTCCTTCAGAATGGACTGGTTGGATCTCCTTGCAGTCCAAGGGACTCTCAAGACTCTTCTCCAACACCACAGTTGGAGAGCATCAATTCTTTGGCACTCAGCTTTCTTCACAGTCCAACTCTCACATCCTTACATGACCACTAGAAAAACCATAGCCTTGACTAGACAGACCTTTGTTGGCAAAGTAATGTCTCTGCTTTTCAATATGCTATCTAGGTTGGTCATAACTTTTTTCCCAATCTTTAGATGAGTCTAAAAGACTCCCCTTCATGGATCACTGCCTTGTTGTTATGAAGGGGCTTACATTACCTCATTGAAGCTATAAGCCATGCCCTTCAGGGATACCCAAGATGGACAGGTCATAGCAGAGAGTTCTGACAAAACATGATCCACTGGATGAGGGAATGGCAAACCATCCCACTATAAATTCCCCCAGGTCTGAAGGTGTCCAACATGGTACTGGGGAAGAGCAGAGAAGAATTATCCATAGCCCCAGAATGAATGAAGCAGCTGGGCCAAAGTGGATACAACACTCAGTTGCTGATGTGCCTGGTGATGGAAGTAAAACCTGATGCTGCAAAGAACAGTACTATATGGGAACCTGGAATGTTATGTCCATGAATCAAGGAAAATTGGATTTGTCAAGCAGGAGATGCTAAGAATAAACATTGACATCCTAGGAATCAGTGAACTAAAATGAATGGGAATGGGCGAATTTAATTCAGATGATCATTTTTCTACTACTACCACCATTCTGTGGGCAAGAAACCCATAGAAGAAATGGAGTAGCCCTCATAATCAACAAAAAGAGTCTGAAATACAGTACGTGGGTGTAACCTCAAAAATGACAGTATGATCGCAGTTTGTTTCCAAGGCAAGTCATTTAACATCAAGTACTCCAAATCTATGCCCATACCAGTGATGCCAAAGAAGCTGAAGTTGATCAATTCTATGAAGACCAAGGAGACGTCCTAGAACTAGCGCCTGAAAAAAGATGTTGTATTTGTATTCATCATCGTGAATTGGAATGCAAAGTAGGAAGTCAAGATATATCTGGAGTAAACCCCAAATTTGGCCTTGGAGAACAAAATGAAGTAGGGCAAAGGCTAACTGAATTCTGCCAAGAAAATGCACTAGTTGTAGCAAATACTCTTTTTCAACAACACAAGAGATGACTTTACACATGGACATCATCAAATGGTCAATACTGAAATCAAATCAATTACATTCTTTGTAGCCTAAGAATTGTATACATTCAGCAAAAACAAGACCTGGAACTGACTGTGGCTCATATCATCAGCTTCTTATAACAAAATTCAGGCTTAAACTAAAGAAAACTGGAAAAAACACTAGGCCAGCCAAGTATGACTTAAATCAAATCCTGTATGAATTTGCAGTAGAGGTAAAGAATGGAGTCAAAGGACGAGAACTAGATAACAATGTGTCTGAAGAACTATGGACAGAGGTCCATAATATTGTACAGGAGGTGGCAAACAAAACCATCCCAGAGAAAAAGAGAAGCAAGAAAGCGAAGTAGTTATCTGAGGAGGCTTTATGAATAGTGAAAGAAAGAAGAGAAGTGAAAAGCAAGGGAGAGAGGCTAAGATACAAGCAATTAAATACAAAGTTTCAAAGAATAGCTAGAAAAGACAAGAAGGCTTTCTTCAATATACAGTATTTAATAATAGAAGAAAACAGCAACAGCGGAAAGACTAGAGATCTCTTCAGGAAAATTGGAAACATCAAGGGAGATTTCCACCCAATGATGGGCTTGATATAGGATAAAAATGGTAGAGACCTCAGAGATGCTGAAGAGATCAAGAAGAGATGGAAGGAATACATGAAAGAATGTATAAAAAAGATCTTTATGAACCAGATTATTACGATGGTGTGGTTAATCACCCAGAGCCAGACATTCTGGGATGGGAAGTAAAGTGAGTGTGAAAGTGAAAGTCGCTCAGTCTGTGTCTGACTCTTTGCAACCCCATGGACTGTCCATGGAATTCTCCAGGCCAGAATACTGGAGTGGGTAGCCTTTCCTTTCTCCAGAAAATCTTCCCAACTCAGGGATCGAACCCAGGTCTCCCACATTGCAGGCAAATTCTTTACCAGCTGAGCCACAAGGGAAGCCCAAGAACATTGGAGTGGGTAGCCTGTCCCTTCTCCATGAGAGTTTCCTGACTCAGGAATCAAATCAGGGTCTCCTGCATTGCAGACAGATTCTTTACCAACTGAGCTATCAGGGAAGCCCTAAGTCAAGTGGGCCTTAATAAGCACTGCTGTTGATAGAGCTAGTGAATGTGATGAAATTCCAGCAGAACTATTCACATTCCTAAAGGAGGATGCCAACAAGGTTTTACATTCATTAAGTCAGCATATCTGAAAGACCCAGCAGTGGCCATAGCACTAGGAAAGGTAAATCCTCATCCCAATTCCCAAGAAGGGTAGTACCAAAGAATGTGCTAACCACTGGACAATTGCACTCATCTCCCATGCTAGTAAGGTCATGCCTAAAATCTTGCATACTAGGCTTCAGTATTATGTGAACTAAGAACTTGCAGATGTCCAAGCTGGGTTTAAAAGGAACAGGAATGAGAGATTAAATTGCCGACATTTGTTGGATTATAGAAAAAACAAGGGAATTTCAGAAGAACAACTATCTCTGTTTCTTAAATACACTAAAGTCTTTGACTGTGTTCAGTTCAGTTCAGTCACTTAGTTGTATCTGACTCTTTGTGACTCCATGGACTGCAGCACGCCAGGCTTCCCTGTCCATCACCAACTCCTGGAGCTTACTGAAACTCATCTCCATCGAGTTGGTGATGCCACCTAACCATTTCATCCTCTGTCGTCCCCTGCTCCTCCTGCCTGCAATCTTTCCCAGCATCAGGATCTTTTCAAGTGAGTTAGTTCTTTGCATCAGATGGCCAAATATTGGAGTTTCAGCTTCAGCATCAGTCCTTCCAATGAATATTCAGGACTGATTTCCTTTAGGATGGACTGCTTGGATTCCCTTGCAGTCCAAGGGACTCTCAAGAGTCTTCTCCAACATCATAGTTCAAAAGCATCAATTCTTCAATGCTCATCTTTATACTCCAACTCCCACAACCATACATGACTACTGGAAAAAACATAGCCTTGACTAGATGGACCTTTGTTGGCAAAGTAATGTCTCTGCTTTTTAATAAGCTGTCTAGGTTGATCAAAGCTTTTCTTTCAAGGAGCAAGTGTCTTTTAATTTCATGGCTGCAATCACCATCTGCAGTGACATTTGAGCCCAAAAAATAAATAAATAAATAAAGTCTGTCACTGTTTCCATTGTTCCCCTACCTATTTGCCATGAAGTGATGGGACCAGATGCCATGATCTTAGTTTTCTGAATATTGAGCTTTTTTTTAAATTTTTTTTATTTCATTTTTAAACTTTACATAATTGTATTAGTTTTGCCAAATATCAAAATGAATCCATCACAGGTATACATGTGCTCCCCATAAGCTTTAAGCCAAATTTTTCACCCTCCTCTTTCACTTTCATCAAGAGGCTCTTTAGTTCTTCTTCACTTTCTGCCATAAGTGTGGTGTCATCTGTATATCTGAGGTTATTGATATTTCTCCCGGCAATCTTGATTCCAGCTTGTTCTTCATCCAGCCCAGTGTTTTTCATGATGTACTCTGCATATAAGTTAAACAAGCACAGTGACAATATACAACCTTGACGTACTCCTTTCCCAATTTGGAATCAGTCTGTTGTTCCATGTCCAGTTCTAACTGTTGCTTCCTGACCTGCATACAGATTTCTCAAGAGGCAGGTCAGGTGGTCTGGTATTCCCATCTCTTTCAGAATTTTCCACAGTTTATTGTGATCCACACAGTCAAAGGCTTAGGCATAGTCTATAAAGCAGAAATAGATGTTTTTCTGAAACTCTCTTGCTTTTTTGATGATCCAGCAGATGTTGGCAATTTGATCTCTGGTTCCTCTGCCTTTTTGAAAATCAGCTTGAGCATCTGGAAGTTCATGGGTCAAGTATTGCTGAAGCCTGGCTTGGAGAATTTTGAGCATTCCTTTGCTAGTATGTGAGATGAGTGCAATTGTGTGGTAGTTTGAGCATTCTTTGGCATTGCCTTTCTTAGGGATTGGAATGAAAACTGACCTTTTCCAATCTGTGGCCACTGCTGAGTTTTCCA
>NW_011494811.1:8493580-8498406 GCF_000754665.1 Bison bison bison
TTTCCAATCTGTGGCCACTGCTGAGTTTTCCAAATTTGCTGGCATATTGAATGCAGCACTTTCACAGCATCATCTTTTAGGATTTGAAATAGCTCAACTGGAATTTCATCACCTCCACTAGCTTTGTAGTGATGCTTGCTAAGGCCCACTTGACTTCACATTCCAGGATGTCTGGCTCTAGGTGAGTGATCACACCATCATGATTATCTGGGTCATGAAGATCTTTTTTTTGTATAGTTCTTCTGTGATTCTTGCCACCTCTTCTTAATATATTCTGATTCTGTTAGGTCCATACCATTTCTGTCCTTTATTGAGCCTATCTTTGCATGAAATGTTCCCTTGGTATCTCTAATTTTCTTGAAGAGATCTCTAATCTTTCCCATTCTATTATTATCCAGTCCCATTACTGCATGGCATATAGAAGGGGGAAAGGTCAAAGTAATGACAGATTTCCTCTTCTTGGGCTCCAAAATCACTGCAGACGGTGACTGCAGTCATGAAATCAGAAGACGATTGCTTCTTGGCAGGAAAGTGATGACAAACCTAGACAGTGTGTTTAAAAGCAGAGACATTACTCTGCCAACAAAGGTCCATATAGTGAAGGTTATGGTCCTCCCAGTTGTCACGTACTGGGAGTTTTTTCATGATAAGAACCCAGTGGTTGTGAGAGCTGGGCTGTAAAGAAGGCAGAATGCCAAAGAATTGATGCCTTTGAACTGAGGTGCTGGAGAAGACTCCTGAAAGTCCCTTGGACATCAAGGAGATCAAATCAGTCAATCTTAAGGGAGATCAACCCTAAATATTCACTAGAAGTTCTGATTCTGAAGTTGAATGTCCAGTATTTTGGTCATTTGATGTGAACAGATGACTCATTGGAAAACTTCCTGATGCTGGGAAAGATCAAGGGCAGAAAGAGGAAAGGGCATCAGAGGATCAGATGGCTGTGTGGCATCATTGATGCAATGAACATGAACTTGGGCAAATACTGGGAGATGGTGAGAGACAGGGAGGCCTGGAGTGCTGCAGTCCATGGGGTCGCAAAGAGTCAGAAACAACTGGGCGACTGAACAACAACAACAATAAAATATCCTTTATTCTTTTACTAGTTTAACCCTACTCCCAAGACATGACTCTTCTGCGTGCTCTAGTGAGTGTCCTATATATGCAATAAGGTCTCTTCTTTCTGGCTGTTTGGAAGTAAGTCTAGGATAGCTTTATATGATATCTAGATTCAGCTTACATATTCAACAGCTATTTTTATTTGGTCTCTAGGAGTTTTTATCTGTCCATACACAGTATAATATTCAGACAAAAACTCAAAATGGGTGTTTATGTATATTTCTGGAGCTTTATCCTTTGATTAGCATATTCATTTCTCATATTTAATCACAAAAATCTTAGTTTGCTTAGCCTTCCCCAAATTCTGATCTCAGTCTCATCAGCTTAGCCTGATCACCCTCAACTTGAAATCCATTTTCTCTTCACTCTCCTCCACCCAATTCTTTTGTCTCCAAAAAGATATTCAAAGTAGTTGTTTGGCTCATCTTATTTACTTCCTGTCCCTCAGTGTAACAGTTATGTGCTTTTCCTTCCCAACTTTTAAATCAATTGTTTCATGTTTTTGTTTATTTTTGTTCTCTCTTTATTTACAATGAGAGGATATGTCTGTTATGAATTTCTTTATTATGGTTGGAAGGAGTTCAGGTTTCATTTTTAGGAAATCTCTTAATTTTCCCTAAAACATATCTACCATAATTTCAATTTGTTCAGAGATGAATTTAATGGGAAACAAGAATTACAAAAAATAAATCTTTCTAGTCTAAATTAGCCTTATTAGCTTTTCATCAGGCAATACTTCTAAAAGCAGACTTGATACCTTGCCATCTTGTTTATTTGCTTTATAGAATTTTTAAAACAATAGGTTACTATTTAAGACTAATAAATTAAAAAATCAAAAATGCATTTAAGATATCAAGAAAATCTTAGAACTTGGGATTTTGCTGATCACCTGCACTCAAGTTCTTGTCATGAAAATGCTTAAGAAGTATTTTTCTGGCTTCCCAAATCTTTATGTATGTCAATATGATATTAATGTCAGATTTCAATTTTCTCATTTAACAACATACAAATAGCTGACTTTTGGACTCAGTGGGAGAATGAGAGGGTGGGATGATTTGAGAGAATAGCATTGAAACATGTACATTACTATATGTAAAATAGGTAAGCAGTGCAAGTTCGATGCATGAAACAGGGCACCCAAAACCAGTCCTCTGGAACAACCCAGAGGGATAGGGTAGGGAGGGAGGTGAGAAGAGAGAAGAGGGTTCAGGATGGGGGTGACACATGCACATCTGTGGCTGAATCATGTTGATGTATGGCAAAAATCATCTCAGTATTGTAAAGTAATTATCCTCCAGTTAAAATAAGTAAATATTAAAAAATTTTTGCTATTTCTTATTTTAGAACTATAGCTCACTTCTGCTGAGTGTTTGCATGTGGCAACCTCTGTACAGACCATTTTATACACATCATGTCATTAAATTCACTCCCCAAATGATATAGAAAAGGCAAGGCATATTATTATTGTTGTCATTTTTTATCTGAGGAAACAGTTTAGAAAAATTGAATAAATTTAACAAGATTAGAAACTAGTCTGTAGTAATTTTGCAACTTGTACCCATATTTACCTGATTCAAAAGTCCCATACTCTTAATCTTACCAGCCATTTAAAATGAAATAAGCACATTTATACACAACATTTTTATAAATTTTTATTATGAACTACTTTGTGAAGTTCAGGTCTTCTGTGGTAACAAACACACAAGCAGAGTCTCCAGAAAAAAAACCTTATGTCTTCAGAAATGAAGTATAGGAGATAAGCTTTAGTCTGTACTCTGCTCCTTCTTCTATGAAAGGATATTTTTAGTTTAATTATGTTTATAATTTAGTTTGATTACTTTTCCAGGAGTCATGTAGGAATGTGGGAGTTTAAACATAGAGAAGGACCCATGGACGGAGAAGCCTGGCAGTCCATGGGGTCGCTAGAGTCGGACACAACTGAGCGACTTCACTTTCACTTTCATGCATTGGAGAAGGAAATGGCAACCCACTCCAGTGTTCTTGCCTGGAGAATCCCAGGGGCAGGGAAGCCTGGTGGGCTGCCGTCTATGGGGTTGCACAGAGTTGGACACGACTGAAGCGACTTAGCAGCAGCAGCAGCCCCTTAAAATACCCTCTTATGTTAGAATTCTGAGTTTAAAATTAAAAATAGAAAGCTCAAAATGTACCAACCCTTGGAGCTAAGCTGTCAGTTGACATCCACAGAGAGAGAAATCACTTTGCATCTGTCGGAAGCAGACTGGTGACAGTCACTCCTGTGCTTTGCAAAGTCTAAGGGCTGTTCTCATCTCTAGCTACTTCTATACCCTGCCACCTGATCCTTTTAACTGGGAGAAAATATTGAGTAGGATTTTTAGATTTATGATAAATAGGTAAAAAATTGTAGTATTTTCTTCTATTCCAAATCTCAAAAAAGAAAATATTAGTGTTCACTTTTTTAAGTGCCTCCAAACAATTGTTAAAGAAATTCAAAATATGGGACATTAGACAATCATCCTCCCCAAATATACAGTCTATGATTTAACCAGTTGGACAACTCATTTTTATCAAGGGCCCAAAGCTGTATAGCATACAATATGTGTTTGAATCTCTGATTTGTGTATAGTTTTTATTATCAGATAATTCTACAAATTTGCCTAATGACTTAAACAATTACAAAAGGCATTTGTTTCATTCAGAAAGAGCCAAGTTATAGGCCTTTAGGCTGGTAACAACACAGAGAACTCTGTGATCCACATCCACCCTGTAGTTGTGAACTACAAGTGAAATTTGGTTATTGTTAAGCAACTGTATTTTCATATTCTTTTCTCCCCTCAGTTCAGTTCACTTCAGTCGCTCAGTTGTGTCTGACTCTTTGTGACCCCATGAATCACAGCATGCCAGGCTTCCCTGTCCATCAGCAGCTCTCAGAGTTCACTCAAACTCATGTCCATTGAGTCGGTGATGCCATCCAGCCATCTCATCCTCTGTCATCCCCTGCTCCTTCTGCCCCCAGTCCCTCCAAGCATCAGGGTCTTTTCCAATGAGTCAACTCTTCCCATGAGGTGGCCAAAGTATTGGAGTTTCAGCTTCAGCATCAGTCCTTCCAAAGAACACTGAGGACTGATCTCCTTTAGAATGGACTGGTTGGATCTTTTGCAGTCCAGAGGACCCTCAAGAGTCTTCTCCAACACCACAGTTCAAAAGCATCAATTCTTCGGCCCTCAGCTTTCTTCACAGTGTAACTCTCACATCCATACATGACCACTGGAAAAACCATAGCCTTGACTAGATGGATCTTTGTTGGCAAAGTAATATCTCTGCTTTTTAATATGCTGTCTAGGTTGGTCATAACTTTCCTTCCAAGGAGTAAACGTCTTTTAATTTCATGGCTGCAATCACCATCTGCAGTGATTTTGGAGCCCAAAAAAGTAAAGTCTGACACTGTTTCCACTGTTTCCCCATCTATTTCCCATGAGGTGATGGGACCAGATGCCATGATCTTTGTTTTCGGAATGTTGAGTTTTAAGCCAACTTTTTCACTCTCCTCTTTCACTTTCATCAAGACTTTCTGCCATAAGGGTGGTGCATATCTGAGGTGATTGATATTTCTCCTGGCAATCTTGATTTCAGCTGTGCTTCTTCCAGCCCAGCGTTTTTTATGATGTACTCTGCATAGAAGTTAAATAAGCAGGGTGACAATATACAGCCTTGATGTACTCCTTTTC
>NW_011494811.1:8498758-8499758 GCF_000754665.1 Bison bison bison
TTGACCATCTGGTGATGTCCATGTATAGAGTCTTCTCTTGTGTTGTTGGAAGAGGGTGTTTGCTCTGACCAGTGTGTTCTCTTGGCAAAACTCTGTTTTCCTTTGCCTTGCTTCATTCCGTACTCCAAGGCCAAATTTGCCTTTTACTCCAGGTGTTTCTTGACTTCCTACTGTTGCATTCCAGTCTCCTATAATGAAAAGGACATCTTTTTGGGTGTTAGTTCTAAAAGGTCTTGCAGGTCTTCATAGAACTGTTCAATTTCAGCTTCTTCAGTGTTACTGGTTGGGGCATAGGCTTGAATTCCATGGTATCGAATGGTTTTCCTTGGAAATGAACAGAGATCATTCTGTCATTTTTGAGATTGCATCCAAGTACTGCATTCTAGACTTTTTTGTTGACCATGGTGTCTACTCCATTTCTTCTAAGGGATTCCTGCCCACAGTAGTAGATATAGTGTTCATCTGAGTTAAATTCACCCATTCCAGTCCATTTTAGTTCACTATTCCTAGAATGTCGACATTCACTCTTGCCATCTCCTGTTTGACCACTTCCAATTTGCCTTGATTCATGGACCTGACATTCTAGGTTCCTATGCAATATTGCTCTTTACAGCATCGGACCTTGCTTCTATCACCAGTCTCATTCACAACTGGGTATTCTTTTTGCTTTGGCTCCATCCCTTCATTCTTTCTTTAGTTATTTCTCCACTGATCTCCAGTAGCATATTGGGCACCTACTGACCTGGGGAGTTTCTCTTTCAGTATCCTATCATTTTGCCTTTTCATACTGTTCATGGGGTTCTCAAGGAAAGAATACTGAAGTGGTTTGCCATTCCCTTTTCCAGTGGACCACATTCTGTCAGACCTCTCCAACATGACCCGCCCGTCTTGGGTGGCCCCACACAGCATGGCTTAGTTTCATTGAGTTAGACAAGGCTGTGGTCCATGTGATCATATTGGCTAGTTTTCTGTGATTATGGTTTCAGTGTGTCTGCCCCTG
>NW_011494811.1:8499858-8500577 GCF_000754665.1 Bison bison bison
TGTAGTGATGTTTTCTAAGGCCCACTTGACTTCACATTCCAGGATATCTGGCTCTAGGTGAGTGATCACACCATCGTGATTATCTTGGTCATGAAGCTCTTTTTTGTACAGTTCTTTTGTGTATTCTTGACACCTCTTCTTAACATCTTCTGCTTCTATTAGGTCCATACCATTTCTGTCCTTTATCGAGTCCATCGTTGCATGAAATGTTCCCTTGGTATCTCTAATTTTCTTAAAGAGGTCTCTAGTCTTTCCCATTATATTGTTTTCCTCTATTTCTTTGCACTGATTGCTGAAGAAGGCTTTTTTATTGCTCCTTGCTATTCTTTGGAACTCTGCATTCAGATGCTTATATCTTTCCTTTTCAACTCCTTTGTTTTTCACCTCTCTTCTTTTCACAGCTATTTGTAAGGCCTCCTCAGACAGCCATTTTGCCTTTTTGTGTTTCTTTTCCATGGGGATGGTCTTGATCCCTGTCTCCTGTACAATGTCGCGAACCTCCGTCCATAGTTCATCAGGGACTCTGTCTATCAGATCTAGTCCCTTAAATCTATTTTTCACTTTCACTGTATAATCGTAAGGGATTTGATTTAGGTCATACTTGAATGGTCTAGTGGTTTTCCCTACTTTCTTCAATTTCAGTCTGAATTTGGCAATAAGGAGTTCATGATCTGAGCCATAGTCAGCTCTCGGTCTTGTTTTTGCTGACTGTATAGAGC
>NW_011494811.1:8500677-8514237 GCF_000754665.1 Bison bison bison
TTCGGGCACCTACTGACCTGGGGAGTTTCTCTTTCAGTATCCTATCATTTTGCCTTTTCATACTGTTCATGGGGTTCTCAAGGAAAGAATACTGAAGTGGTTTGCCATTCCCTTTTCCAGTGGACCACATTCTGTCAGACCTCTCCAACATGACCCGCCCGTCTTGGGTGGCCCCACACAGCATGGCTTAGTTTCATTGAGTTAGACAAGGCTGTGGTCCATGTGATCATATTGGCTAGTTTTCTGTGATTATGGTTTCAGTGTGTCTGCCCTCTGAAAAGCTTTTCTCCCCTAGAAAAGCTTAATATTATCCTGTTCTTACAACTGGAACATGATCTTTGGCAAGGCTGTCAGGCAGGGGGCTGAGAGGTGATAAGTGCTTAACCACAGCAGTGGTAGTTTGGGTGGGGCAGATTTCTTATCTGTAGATGGGGGAGTAATGCCCAGGCCCATGTTTGTTAGAAGGATTAAATGGGATTGTGAAAGCACATGTAAACTGTGAAAGCCAGGGAATCTTAGGTAGCATCTTTCTTCTTCAGAATGTTAATCAGCCGTCAGCCTCATTTTCCGACCTTTTCATAAGTGTTCAGTTGTAACCCACTGTCAGGTTAGGTACCACCTGAAGATCTTTTTTATCACGTGTTTATTATAGCTGACGTTTCTGCCACAGTGATGTGCCCAGTAAAATGAACTTGGTATGGCTTTATTCCATACATGTCAGACTTTGGCAGTATGATTTATTGAAAAAGGGAACATTTCATACCTAGTGTTATTAGAAAAAAATGAAACCTAGTCATGTGGGGGATAGAGAAGTTTAGTAATAATCATGCACTGTTTTATGGGTACACAGTGTTTCATGGGCCACACCATCTTGAAAATTAGAAAGAGGAAGATAATTTTATATTATCAAGAATTAAAACCTTTGATATGTTTTAAATCAATGCCATTTTTATAGACCTAACAGGTTTGTGTTGACTGCATTCATTATAAGCACTTAACTCTTACTCTTTAGCCAGCTCCTAATGAAAAGACAGAGGTTACAAAGTTTCTGTAGATAAAATGCTCAAAGTTTCTAGGAATGATAGTTCCTAGGAATCATAAGTGAAGTAATACATTCTGCTTTTTAAGTTTCCAGCTGATGAATTTTTTCATGTTTTCATATATTATTACATGAATTTGTTCTTTTAATTTGATGATGATATGACTGTCTCACACATTATAATCTCTTGGTGATTACTCACTGAGAGATCCAATCCTGTCTAAATATAGGATGGGATTATATCATTAAAATAAGTCAGGGAAGTACCCTATCATATATAAAATACATACTTACAGTGCTTGCTTAACATCAGTTTATTTGTTGTTGCAATCAGTGTACAAGATTCTCCTGGGAAATGTGCGATTCATGGAAAATATATTTTCTTATGCCTAATCAATTTACACTTATGTGGAGATGCTAAAGATATACAACTGAAGTGATTTACCAAAAAAAAAAAAAAAAACTTAGAAGATACAGATCAACATAAAGGAAAAAACAGACAGATTAGTATCAAGTTATGGCCAACCTTTCTCAGGTTCTCCAAGACTGCAAGAACCTAACTGTGTTAGAGTCCACTGACTGACATTCAGTTGCTCTGCATTGCTGAATCTTCTTCATGTCTTTTGGTTTATCATCTTGTAGATCCTCATCATTTTCGCTTCACAGAGATGGTATCTAAGCTGGTAGCTTTTTTGCCTGTTGTAATCTTTTTCCCACTCTAGTAAGCTTGTCTAAAATGATAAAAATATGCCTTTTTTCAATTTGCCTTTTATCCATTATTCACCAAATATTGACTCAAGAGTCAATTAAGGAATGCCACTTTAGAGACTCACATAGCATAGTGACAGAGGACTGCAGGAAGTCTATGCCTAAAACTTCAAAAAGCCTTGGCTAGGGAAAGTAAGGAGCCCAGTCAGCTCACATATACTGTTCTTCACCTTGCTCTCTGCCACTTGCCTAGGTTATTTTTTGACCAAATTCAAGTTTGACTTCATCACGTGGCACTTCTACTCTTGCTTTTCCTACAGATTGGTGTTACCTTTCATGACTAGTTCCTTCTCTCCATCAGGCTGTGACATGGGTTGATGCAGCACATCAGTTTTTAGATTTGCTAAAATGGGTTCCTCAGTTGCTGGCATGCATTAGCATCCTGGGATTGTGGCAACAGTTTCTCCTGTGCTCCAATGCCTGCATCTGCTTCTTCCTGTCTACTGCAATGATTGTGAAATGGTTTGCATGGAGATCTGCAAAATGTTACAAGGTTTTTAATGAAGAAAAAGGGTTCTAAGAACAAACTAGTATGAAGAATGGTGTCTTTACTGCAAGGCTTCTTGAAGCTTTTGATATGCTAATATGCATTGTGATATGCTAATGTGAATTGGGATTTTAAGAGGGAGAACTAATATAAAACTTATTTGATCCAGAAACTTTTTTTTTAAAGACAAACATCTGTCACCATCACAGGGAATTATAGTGTTCCAAAGAATAAATTTTGCAAATTTTTGACATGGACTGCATGTCAAATCTAATTCCTTATACCTTGACCAAGTCATCATTCCTTCTCTAGAAAATATTGTTTTTGTATCACTCATATTAAAAAAAAATTTCACTGTTCATTTTAAACTCCCATGGTCAGTTATATTAGTCTGTATACAGTCTCAGCAAAAAAAAGCAGCATAATGGTTTTAGCTTCTAGAGCCTTGGTTTTATGCTTCATGCCCATTCCAATGAGTGTAAAGAGCAGTTTGGGGAAGAGTAGTATTCTAGGCTAGGAGGAAATGGCATGATTCCTTTTAGGCATTGCATCAGGCAGTTTGATAGATACAGTTATCCAAATAAGGTGATTGTGTAGGCTCTTAATGTCATGAGATGATACGGCATGTAATCAGGGAAGACATATGAGTTCAGATGTTAGTTGAGATCCCATGAATGAACAGAAGTTCTTAGAGTGAGCTGTGACGCAAGTCATCATTACAAGCCCACAGACCTTGTCTCTTGTAACAAGGGAAGGGGCCTTGGAGAAAGGAATTGGAATAAACATGGAGTCACCCATGGTGTGTCTGGTTTACCTGGGATACCTTTCCTTACCCTTGTTGTCCCAGCATAACTAATAAGATTGCTGTCTTTCACTCTCAAGAAAGTGTTGGTTTGATTGATTAATTCTATAGACGGTTAAGATAAGGGAGAAGATAAGAATCAGTGTGTCCTAAATGTGAAGGAAATAAACATTACTTAAAAGGAAGAGAATAATGAAAGTTGTTAAGGGCAATGTTAAGTCAGCGATGATGAGGCTGACCTAAGATTTTAATGTAGAATAGTTGCAGTAGGAAAGTAACTTGCCTGTTTAGTTTTGACCTTATTGACCCTTCAGAACATTTTGCCAACTGTATTATTATTAAATGATCAGACCTCTTATTGTCGTGATATTTTGTCAGATTTCTGATACATTGTTTGGAAGATTTTTAAGAAATAAGAGAAAATTCATAATCATTCTTGAGCATCAGTTCAGTTCAGTTCAGTCGCTCAGTTGTGTCTGACTCTTTGTGACCCCCTGAATCGCAGCACACCAGGCCTCCCTGTCCATCACCAACTCCCGGAGTTCACCCAGGCTCACGTCCATCGAGTCAGTGATGCCATCCAGCCATCTCATCCTCTGTCGTCCCCTTCTCCTCCTGCCCCCAATCCCTCCCAGCATCAGAGTCTTTTCCAATGAGTCAACTCTTCACCTGAGGTGACCAAAGTACTGGAGTTTCAGCTTTAGCATCATTCCTTCCAAAGAAATCCCAGGGCTGATCTCCTTCAGAATGGACTGGTTGGATCTCCTTGCAGTCCAAGGGACTCTCAAGAGTCTTCTCCAACACCACAGTTCAAAAGCATCAATTCTTCAGCTCTCAGCCTTCTTCACAGTCCAACTCTCACATCCATACATGACCACAGGAAGAACCATAGCCTTGACTAGACGGACCTTTGTTGGCAAAGTAATGTCTCTGCTTTTGAATATGCTATCCAGGTTGGTCATAACTTTCCTTCCAAGGAGTAAGCATCTTTTAATTTCATGGCTGCAATCACCACCTTCAGTGATTTTGGAGCCAAAAAAAAATAAAGTCTGACACTGTTTCCACTGTTTCCCCATCTATTTCCCATGAAGTGATGGGACTGGATGCCATGATTCTTGAGCATAGACTTTTACAACTAAATTGCTTTAAGTATTAGTCAAAAAATAAAATTATATATATAAAACTGTGCATCTCTTTATCTTCCATAGTGCTTCATATTGCATTTACACACAGTAAGCACTTAATAAATGTGTACTTGACATGTTAATGCATAATCTAATTATTGGCTAATACCAAAAAGACCTAAATATAATTATAAAATAGCTAAAACACCTTTTTAAAAGTTTTGGCAATGTGCATACAATTTAAATGAATTTAAATTTGGATGGACTGTTCAAACTACTGCACAATTGCACTCATCTCACACACTAGCAAAGGAATGCTCAAAATTCTCCAAGCCAGGCTTTAACAGTAAGTGAACCATGAACTTCCAGATGTTCAAGCTGGATTTAGAAAAGGCAGAACCAGAGATCAAATTACCAACATCTGCTGGATCACTGATAAAGCAAGAGAGTTCCAGAAAACATCTAACTACTGCTTTATTGACTACACCAAAGCCTTTGACCGTGTGGTTCACAACAAGCTGTGGAAAATTCTTCAAAAGATGGGAATACCAGATCACCTGACCTGCCTTCTGAAAAATATGTATGTAGGTCAAGAAGCAACAGTTAGAACTGGACATAGAACAACAGACTGGTTCCAAATCAGAAAAGAGGTACGTCAAGGCTATATATTGTCATCCTGCTTATTTAACTTATATACAGAGTACATCATGAGAAATGCTGGGCTGGATGAAGCAGAAGCTGGAATCAAGATTGCCAGGAGAAATATCCATAACCTCAGATGTACAGATGATACCACTCTTATGGCAGAAAGCAAGGAAGAACTAAAGAGCCTCTTGATAAAAGTGAAAGAGGAGAGTGAAAAAGTTGTAAAACTCAACATTCAGAAAACTAAGATCATGGCATTGGGTCTTAACAGTTCATGGCAAATAGATGGGGAAACAATAGAAACAGTGACAGACTTTATATTTTTGGGCTCCAAAATCACTGCAGATGTGACTGAAGCCATGACAGTAAAAGATGCTTGCTCCTTGGAAGAAAAGTTATGACCAACCTAGACAGCATATTAAAAAGCAGAGACATTACTTTGCCAACAAAGTTCCATCTAGTCGAAGCTATGGTTTTTCCAGTAGTCATGTTTGGATGTGAGAGTTGGACTATAAAGAAAGCTGAGTGCCGAAGAATTGATGCTTTTGAACTATGGTGTTGGAGAAGACTCTTGAGAGTTCCTTGAACTGCAAGGAGATCCAACCAGTCATTCCTAAAGGAAATCAGTCCTGAATATTCATTGAAAGGAGTGATACTGAAGCTGAAACTCCAATACTTTGGCCACCTGATGCAAAGAACTGACTCATTTGAAAAGACCCTGATGCTTGGAAAGATTGAAGATAGGAGGAGCAGTGGATGACAGAGGATGAGATGGTTGGATGGCATCACCAACTCAATGGATATGAGTTTGAGTAAGCCCCAGGAGTTGGTGATGGACAGGGAAGCCTGGGGTAATGCAGTCCATGGGGTTGCAAAGAGTAAGACACTACTGAGTGACTGAACTGACTGATGCAACTTAATGTCTTTCGTGGAGACACAAACTAGTTTAACCATTTCACCATAAGGTACAGAGTGTAGGCTAACTGTTTTAATATTTTCATGTTAGTTGACTACTTTTGTCAGTAACCCACTTAAAAAAATAATTTATTTTAATTGGAGGATAATTACTTTACAATATTGTGATGGTTTTTGCAATACATCACCATGAATCAGCCACAGGTACACATGTGTCCCCCCCATTCTGAACCCCCGTCCCACCTCTCTCCCCATCCCACCCCTCTAGGTTGTCCCAGAGCACTGACTTTGGATGCTCTGCTTCATACATTGAACTTGCACTGGTCATCTATTTTACATATGGTAATATACATGTTTCAATGCTATTCTCTCATATTGTCCCATCCTTGCCTTCTCCTATATAGTCCAAAAGTCTGTTCTTTACATGTGTTTCTCTTTCTCTGCCTTGCATATAGGATTGTCATTACCATCTAGTTATTCTTAGGGATTATGAAGGAAATTGATATTACTGGCTCTGCATTAAAGAGCTTAGAGTATAAATTTATTTAAGGATTATATTGCCTGTCCTTTTATGAATTGTCTGCTATGCATTACATGAAATTTTGTTAGGTGTTAAGATTATTCATGTACCATACAGGCAGTTGGAGAGATTGCTGTTATTGTGTGCAGGGAAATGAGTGCAGATAGGGAAATGATAAATTAGCTTATAGAAGAAATATCAGTACAAAGTGCTGAGTCTGGTAGGTAGAAACTTTCCTCCATTGAATAGATCCCATAGATTCTTTCAGAGTGCCCTTACCTTAAAGGCTGTTTGTATACACTAAGTATTTTTTACGGAGAAAATAAGATCACAACATTTTAGGAAATTTGCCAAATAGCCGTGTGCCAACTGTATTCCAACAGAGACTGGAGACTGAACAGCAAGGAAGCTGTTGTGCTAACCTATCCATAAGTTGAAATAACAGATTCTAGGCTCTTAATTGAAAGGAGGCTATCGGTCTGAGACATTCGGAAGGCAAAATGAAAAACTCTTGGTAATTAATTTTATAAAGGGGTCACACAGAGATTGGAGACAACAACAGACCGGAGAAGATCAATGGTGCTGTTGCTCATCTCAGGTTTCCTGATGATCTTTTATGTATGTGTCACCTGGGGATTGACCTAAATGTTCTCTAAAGAGATTTATAGCTTCTACCTTTCTAAGGAATACAAATAAATTATTCTTTTTAAAAAATTTGGAATTTCTTTTGTTTATTGCAAACATTGCATAATGCTGAAGTTTAAAGAACATCAAAATCATTACAAATCATATTTGCCAAATATACATATGAATTAATAAATGTCCCTTTTATAATTAAAAATATGCTGTTAATCTTTTCATATCTCTCCTAAGAGATCCCGTTCATCATCTTAATGGTCACCTAGTTTTCAATTGTGTTGTTTTGCCATCATTTGTATTACCCAACCTTTATTGTTGAACATTTTACTCTTTCTGCATATTATAAAAAACACTTCAGTTATCCTTTTTGTGTGCTTATTTTATAATGTCATGGTGTAACTTCCAAGAAATGGGATAATTGGTCCAAACAGTGTGCCCATTAAAACTTCAGCTGAGACCACTGAATAACTAAATCTCACCATCCTTGCTGTCTGCTGGTACATCCCAGGTTTCTTCAGGAATCATGATCTCAAGACAACATTCTACAATATGCAAGTCCCCTTAATGTCTGACTCTGGAAATTGCATAATATCATCACTGCCATATTCTATTGGAAGTCATAAACCAGCCCATATTAAAGGAAGCATATTCCACCTTTTGGTGGGAAAAGCAATAAAGTCTTATTGCAAAATGATGTACATACCAAGATAGGAAAAATGTATGGTCAGATTTTGAAATCTACCACAAAGGAACTTAATGACAAAGATTTGGAAGCAAGAGTAAACTGTTTGGAGGCTCAACAAGAAGATAGGTTATGACACTATTTTTCAGAATATATGAGAAACTTTTGTCTGTCCCACAGATACCATTCTTAGTAGCCTCAAGAGTTTATTTAGGTTGTTGGCAGTACCATTTCACTCTGAGTCTTGGATCAATAATACTCATGTTTTGGTAAAGATGTATTTTAATATTATTTCAAGTTTTATATTTAATGCTTCCATATTAATGTAAGTATAATAGTAACACCCACTTTATATAGAAAGAATAAGTGATCTAATGTTACCTCCCTCTATTGTGTCTTTTTACATTCTGGTGCTGAAGATTAGAGAAATGGCTTGCAGGTATAATTAATGAAAATTACATTTAAAATGTCTATTTAGGACAAAATAAACAGAGGAGAGTTATAAATAAATTTATTTTTTCACCGTAGTGGATCCATTCTGTATTCACCATACTTTTTCTTTTACTTTTTTCTTTTCTGTAGCTGATAAAACTAGATGTACAGCTTGGTATAGTGAATTGATATTTTCATTTTATAATTTGAAGAGAAAAGGAAAATCTCTGCATCAAATCATTGAACTACTGCAAGACTATCTGATCTCATCATTGTAGTTGGATTATTTTGTGTTTTAAAGTTTTTTTTAAATAAAAAGGTATAAGAATATATATGAATACCCTGAAAAATATAACTAATAAATGAATTCAGTCAAGTTGCAGGACATAAGATTAATATGCAGAAGTCTGTTATCTTTCTATATACCAATAATGACCTATAAGAAAGAGAAAATTATCCTATTTAAGATCCTATCGAAAAGAGTAAAATACCTAGGAATAAAATTAACCAAGGTGGTAAAAGAACTGAGCTCTGAAAACAACAAAACAGTTATGAAAGAAACTGAAGATGATAAAAGTAAATTTAAAGATAGCCCATTCTCTTGGATTGGAAGAATTAATATTGTTAAAATGGTCATTCTACCCAAAGCAATCTACAGATTTAATGTAATCCCTATCAAAATACCCATGAAAAATTTCACAGAACTAGAATGAATAGTCCTAAAATTAATATGGAACCACAGCAGATTCTTAACTGCCAAAGCTATATTGAGAAACAAGGACAAAGCTCTAAGTATCAGACTGTTTTCAAACTATATTACGGCCTCCCTGTCATATAGGCTCTTTGTTTTCAGACAGTGTTACAAAGATATAATAATCAAGACAGTATGATTCTGTCACAAAACAGACACATAGATCAACAGAATAAATAGAGCTTAGAAATTAACCCACACACATATGGTCAATTAATCTTAGACAAAGGAGACAAGAATATACAATGCAGAAAAGACTCTCTTCAGGAGGTGGTGCCAGGAAAATATGACGGTTAAAAGAATGAGACAAGAACATTTCTTCATGCTATATACAAAAATAAATTCAAAATGGACTAAAGACCTAAATGTAAGACTAGAAACCACAACACTCCTAGAAGAAAACAGGCAGAACACTTCTGGACATATTTTTTTTTTTGGATCTGTCTCCTAATGTAAAGGAAGCAAAAGCAAAGCTAAACAACGGACCCTAATTAACCTTAAAAGCTTTTGCACAGCCAAACAAATCATTGACAAAATGAAACAACAACACACTCAATGGGAGAAAATATTTACAAATTATATGGCTGGAAAGGAGTTAATATCCAAAGTATATAAATAGCTCACATTGTAGTGAGCAGTGAAAGTCACTCAGCCATGTCCAAGTCTTTGGATCCCTATACAGTTCATGGAATTCTCCAGGTCAGAATACTGGAGTGGGTAGCCTTTCCCTTCCCCAGAATATCTTCCCAACCCAGGAATCGAACTCAGGTCTCCTGCACTGCAGGTGAATTCTTTACCAGCTGAGTCACAAGGGAAGTCCAAAAATACTGGAGTGGGTAGCCTATCCATTTTCCAGTGGATCATCCTGATCCAGGAATTGAATCGGGTTCTCCTGCATTATAGGCAGATTCCTTAACAACTGAGATATCAGGTAAGCTTGCATATCTGAGAGTATTATGTAAATGAATTACACTTCGATAAAAAATAGTAAGCATTGCCATATAATTATTGCAGGCTTCTCAGGTGGCTCTAGTGATAAAGAAACTGCTTGCCAGTGCAGGAGAGGTAAGAGACACTGGTTTGATCCCTGTGTTGAGAAGATCCCCAGAGGAGAGCAAGGCAACCCATTCCCACATTCTTGCCTGGAGAATTCCATGGACAGAGGATAATGGAGGGCTACAGTCCATGGGATTGCAAAGAGTCAGACACAACTGAAAGGACTTAGCATGCACACATGTAATTATTGAAACTAGTTTGATATAGTCAGTTTTCATGATGATCATGGTATCGGCTGAAAGCTATGGAAATCTTTCCAATATCTTGCTATAACTTGATAAAAAATATTTTGTTCTCTGTGACAACTTATCTTACTAGTTGAGCATTAATTCTAATAATGATTCCCAGGGCTGATCTCCTTTAGAATGGACTGGTTGGATCTCCTTTTTCACTCTCCTCTTTCACTTTCATCAAGAGGCTTTTTAGTTGCTCTTCACTTTCTGCCATAAAGGTAGTGTCATCTGCATATCTGAGGTTATTGATATTTCTCCTGGCAATCTTGATTCCAGCTTGTGCTTCTTCCAGACCAGCGTTTCTCATGATGTACTCTGCATACAAGTTAAATAAGCAGGGTGACAATATACAGCCTTGATGTACTCCTTTTCCTATTTGGAACCAGTCTGTTGTTCTATGTCCAGTTCTAACTGTTGCTTCCTGACCTGCATACAGGTTTCTCAAGAGGCAGGTCAGGTGGTCTGGTATTCCCATCTCTTTCAGAATTTTCCACAGTTTATTGTGATCCTCACAGTCAAAGGCTTTGGCATAGTCAGTAAAGCAGAAGTACCTGTTTTTCTGGAACTCTCTTGATTTTTCGATGATCCAATGGATATAACATCAAGTAATTAATGAAATTAATTTCTAACAAGATAGTTGGCATGGTTCGGGTACTAGGTAAATGGGACATGGATTAAGTGAATACTGGGAAAGAGGAAATATCTGGTTCATAACTGATGCCTGGAGGGTGCTTTCTTTTATGGGTCATTGCAAAAGAGCATCCAAGGAAACCTGAAGCCATTATGAGACAGCTGGAAGGAGAATAAAACTTGGAAATTGGAGGCCTGATTTTCAGCTTCACTTTGTTCAGCCACTTGGAGTGATTTCAAGTGTTTTAACAGGCTATGTGATACATATACAATCATATTTTGGTGGAACATTTTCCTTCCATGTCTTAAATTTCATTTATTAAAGGTAGACTTTAGTAAATAGAAATAGAAATGGAAATGATGGTTGAACCACTTATGTGGCTTTAATGGTTACCAAAATGCATTCTTATATAAGTATTTTAAACTACATAGTCTAAGGCTAATGATTACTTGCCAAGATTTATAAAAGAAAGATAACTAGGAAAAATAAATGTTTGATGTCAACATGAATGGGCACAAAAAGTCTAAAAAATATAAATTGTTATAAGACAGTGAATGGCTGCAGTGTGACCTAAGGAGCAAACAAAATGAAGTGACTGAGAACATAATTTATTCAGAGAACTAGATATCATCATCTGATCTGTTATTCTGTGCAACTTTTAAGAGTTTAGGTAAAGTTACAATTAATTAGCTCGATATAGATTCTGTTTGACTCTGCCAGTTGTTTAATCATGAGAAATAAACTATACTTAATTTATATACTTGATATCGGTATAAGCTCATTTGTGTATTTTTGTAAACTATGAAAAGGATATGATGATCACTAGTTTTCTTTCAAAGACTGTGGTTTTGGAGAATTAAGGATGAACACTTTTCCCTTGGAAGTAGTGAGTACTACTTGAGAACAGAGATTATGTTTTATCCTTAGTGACTATTTTAGTGGGGGCATATAATAGATGTGCAATAAATATCCATGGAATTAAACAATGCATGAATGAAATCTGGGATTAAGTTATATGACATTATTCAATCATTTAAACTTTGTTTCTTTTTGAAAGCATTCATTCATGACTTCAATGTTTATATTATAAAAATAATAGATGTTTTTGAGTATTAAGATATATTCAATAAAATATATTAAAGTTTTTTTTCCCTAAATATGCTATTAGACTCTGATGTGTATCATAAGGAACTCACTCCTCTCCTCTCTCAGATTTACTAATCAGTTGAGAATCAACTATTCATAAAACTGTTTATTAGAACATTAAGAGTTACATAACTAATCAAAATTAGTGGTTTAAAACAAGAACAGCCATTTATTTCACTCACAAATCTGTAATTTGTGCAGGGCTAGGAAGGCATGACTTATTTCTGGCACATATGTTATCGCTGCGTTTGCTTGACTGGGTCTGAAAAATTCACTTATTAGTTGGCTCAGCCACATACATGGCTAGTAAGCTGATGTTGTCAAGCTGTGTGCTGCATACGGAATCATAGATTGATAGGACATTTTGCTTCCCATCTTAACTATAATTATTAAATATCAGTATAAATAGAAGGGGAAGTTGAACCATCCACCCTGCCTTAAGTCAGAAATGTCTTCTTATATCCATAGTTAAAATTGTTCAGCCTAAGGCCAGTGTTTAGCTGGGAGCTCAGCCAAGACTCTTGGCCAGGGGCCTTGATTTCTCTCCATGTGGACCTTTCCAGAGGAATATTCAGGCTCCTTCACAACACAGAAAATATATTCTAGTTATTTTAGCAGGTATTTTAGTAGTGAGGAATTAGAAACTTCTAGTTTCTTAAGGCATGGGCCCAGATATTGGCATGTGATTATAGTTACCATAGTCCATTAGGAAAATAGTTAATAGAGTATGCCTAGATTCAAGGGAAAGGAAAAAAGACCCTTGCTGTATATGGAAGGAGTGTCAGAAAATTATAGCCATCTTTAACATAATTTTCTTTAAAATAATCCCCTTGTGGTGAATAAGAGAACTATAGGACTTTTAGCTAAGACATTTACCAGTATATATGTCAGAATTACCAAGTCTTTAAATATGATGTGAAAGTGAAAGTCACTCAGTTGCGTTCAACTTTTTGTGATCCCATGGACTATACAGTTCTTGGAATTCTCCAGGCCAGAATACTGGAGTGGGTAGCCTTTCCCTACTGCAGGGGATCTTCCCAATCCAGGGATTGAACCCAGGTCTTCCATATTGCAGGTGGATTCTTTACCAGCTGAGCCGTGAGGGAAGCACTTAAATATGATAAGCCAGTAAAACTGGGCTTGTCTTAAATTTTCTTAAACTTAAAAGGCTGCTGCTACTGCTGCTAAGTAGCTTCAGTTGTGTCCGACTCTGTGCGACCCCATTGATGGCAGCCCACCAGGCTCCCCCATCCCTGGGATTCTCCAGGCAAGAACGCTGGAGTGGGCTGCCATTTCCTTCTCCAATGCATGAAAGTGAAAAGTGGAAGTGAAGTCGTTCAGTCGTTTCTGACTCTTCGCGACCCCATGGACTGCAGCCTACCAGGCTAACCCGTCCATGAGATTTTCCAGGCAAGAGTACTGGAGTGGGATGCCATCGCCTTCTCCAAAAGGCTACAGGAAAGCATATAAAAAGAGGCTTAACATATTTTAACTGGTCAATCAAATTATTAGTAGTAAAGTAGGAAAATTACCTCTATGGCATCCCATTCAAAGGAAGTAAAAGTGAAATTGAAGTCACTCAGTCATGTCTGACTCTTTACGACCCCATGGACTGCAGCCCACCAGGCTCCTCCATCCATGGGATTTTCCAGGTAAGAGTACTGGAGTGGGTTGCCATTTCCTTCTCCAG
>NW_011494811.1:8514415-8518072 GCF_000754665.1 Bison bison bison
ATCTCCTTCAGAATGGACTGGTTGGATCTCCTTGCAGTCCAAGGGACTCTCAAGCGTCTTCTCCAACACCACAGTTCAAAAGCATCAATTCTTCAGCGCTCAGCCTTCTTCACAGTCCAACTCTCACATCCATACATGACCACAGGAAAAACCATAGCCTTGACTAGACGAACCTTTTTTGGCAAAGTAATGTCTCTGCTTTTGAATATGCTATCTAGGTTGGTCATAACTTTCCTTCCAAGGAGTAAGTGTCTTTTAATTTCATGGCTGCCGTCACCAAGTTATATAATAGTCCCCTACAAACCTTGCTGGGCCAAGCAAGAGCATTCATGTTTGATGAATGACAATAGGCCTTCCCAATTCATTTACTATCTTAATATGGCCAGGACATGTATCACCTTGGTTTCTCAACATTTTATTCTCTCACATGCATTAATAATGTGTACTTCTGCGTTTTTGTGTCACCAGTAGTGAAACTTTGATTTGAAGAAAAGAATGTTTCTGGAGAAAATGTTTCCTAGGTTTTTGGTGTGTCCGTTTACTGAAAGAAAATATTTAAATGCCTATAATGTTCCAGGAACTAATCTTTGTTCTGGAAATACAGCAGTGAGCAAAAAAGAAAAGACAAGGCCCAGGCTAGTATTTATGGATTTTGCATTTCTAATTGGGGAGGTAGATATCAACAGATAAATATGTCATATAAATTAAAGTAGTGATATGTAAGTTTAGGAACAAAGACATAATATGGGTAGAGACTGATGCTGAAGGAAGGGGATGTTTTTTCTGCTAAGTGAAAGTCAATTGTTTGGAAGCTATTTCCATGATGATGCTGCTGATATATACGTAACATTTCATGGATGCTTACTCCGTATTGGACTCTTTTAAAACCATTTTATATGAGTTATCTTATTTAGCACAACTCCTTTGTAAAGTCTAGAGTAACTGTAAAGTTGTAAGACAGGAAATAGAATCATTGAGAGCTCTAGTAACTGGTCCAAAGACACATAGCTAGTCAGTGGGAAAGCATGTACTCTTAAAGGAGACAAGGATGCTGGTAGAGGTGGTGAGAAGAAATAGAATTGAGGCTCTATTTTGAAGGTAGAGCCAATAGGAATTGATAATGGAGTAGATTAGATGAATCAAGTGAATTGAAGAAAGGCTCTGTAGCTTTAGTCTGAGCAAATAGGTGTGGCTTTGCAATTTAATGAGATGAAAAATGCACTTGGTTGTTGAAGAGAAGGTAGTGTTAAATAAAAGTTTTCTTTTGAACATGTTAGATTTGAATGGCATTAGACATTCAAGAATATCTGTGTATCTGTAATTCAAGAGAGAGGTTATTACTTTGGGAGTTAGCAGCATAGAGCTAGTTTCTACTGAGACTGATTTCTTTCATTGTCGGGTGTCATGTTCCACGGTCACTTCCCTTAAGGTTGTACTTTTTTATCCTGTGAACACAAACTGTGGTGGGAAGCAGTATTGTTGCTTGCCATGGAATGTCATACTTGCTGTCACCATATTTTATGAAATATGCACTAGTCTTAAATGTTGAAAATATTTTTAAAGAAGAAGTGATTTCTCTTTTTAAAAATATACATATATTACATAGATTTGTACAGATGATAAAACTTTTATAAAGTTGTATACCCCCAAAATGACTGCATGTAAAATACTAGTTAAATATAATGTCTATTTGTTTTTGTTGTTCAGTCACTAAGTCATGTCCAAGTCTTTGTGACCCCATGGACTGTAGCCCTCCAATTCTGTCCATGGGATTTTCCAGGCAAGAATATTGGCTTGGGTTGCTATTTCCTCCTCCAGGTGGTCTTCTCGACCCAGGAATTGAACTTGCATCTCTTACATCTCCTGCATTGGCAGGCAGATTCTTATAGTTCTGTAGGATGTCATAATTGAGAGAGCTACATGTGGGTATATGTGAGCTTTCTGTTGATTTTTATAACATTTCAAAGTAAAAAACTTTATACATAATTATGTATGTATTATATATGTATATATAATTATGTATATATTATATGTATTACAAATATGTATGTATGTACAAATATACATACATATTTATACATATAAATTACATATATATACATATATGCATGCACATAATTATATATATATATAGTTGAATGTCTTACCTTAAATTATGACCTTGATTAGTCTTACTCAGTATAGGACACCACACTCACATGAAAGCTGGAGGCAGAAGATATCTTTGTAATATACCCAGCTTAATGGGATGTTGATTATATCCTTCATTTATTAGTGATGAAAACTGTAAATACATTGACAGTTTTATTCATATTTCAGTGCTTAAGCTGTTCATATGAATAGAATGTGTGCATATTTAATGTACCCCAAAAGATGAAATGTGTGGTAATTTGTTTAACTAAAAGGCAGTAGTAAGACACTTTGGCAAATATAGCATATTACAAGCATGTTAGGGAGCCAAACAAGTTGAACATGTCAAAATAATGGTTCTGTAATATTCACTGACATTTTAAAATAGCTGGAGGCTATTCAAAAGCATGACTGTAGCATTATTTAATTAACCTGTAAAAAGCTCATTATGTAAAAAACAAATTCTCTTCATGTCACTTTCTTGGAAATTCAAAATTCCATGTTTGTTATATGATTCTTCTACCATCAATTTGTTCACATTATTTCTGTGCTTGTCTTTCTTAATACCGAAAATGAGGAATAGAGTTTTAAGTTTGTGATTACCTCTACTTTTTGTTTGTTGGTCTGTGCTGACACCAACATCCCAAAATAATAGCAACGCCCCCCATAAAAACAAAATAAAAACCCTAAAAAGTGATTTAAAAAAGAACCCGAGTAACTGCTTGTAAAATCACAACTCCCTATTTTGAAATTTTAATTTGTTATGCCCAAAGAGCCACTATTCTTAAAGAAAACAAGTGATTTTCTGAAAATAGATTGAGGATCTTAAGCTGCTTCACTGGTTTGATGTTATACTCTTTCCATCAAGTGGAATTTGATTGATGAAACTGTGAAATGAAACAGTTCATACATTTTGTTCAGAGGAATTATTTTTTCAAATGCTTAGAGGAACAAGAGTGGAAGTGATCATTGTCTGATATTCTATTTATTTGTTAAATGCTTTTGCAATGAGTATGGTTATTAACTATAGTGTTCACTGAATATTAAAGGGAATAAAATACTGCCTTCTTTTTAAAAGAGCTTACTGTTAAGGGATAAAACTAAAGGGACAGGATAGGTTAGGAGTGGTATGTGATTGAAGATGTATTTATTTGGCTCTGAACTCAACTGCTTTTAGAAGTTTTTTCAAGATCAGGTTAACATTAGTAACCTGATAGATCTGGAGAAAGAGGAGTTGGTAAATTATTGGTTGATGGAGGAAGTAGCAATCAGGGGCATTAAAACACCTTATACTTTTCTTTAGCTACTGTAGATAGATAACAGAGGTTTGCAGGTTACAAGTTACTTTATTCTTAAAATAATGAAGTAAAAAAATCTTTACAGTACTGTATTACTGACATAAATTTAATAAATAGAAATTATCAGATCAGATCAGATCAGATCAGTCTCTCAGTCGTGTCCAACTCTTTGCGACCCCATGAATCGCAGCACGCCAGGCCTCCCTGTCCATCACCAACTCCCGGAGTT
>NW_011494811.1:8518301-8522083 GCF_000754665.1 Bison bison bison
TCCAACACCACAGTTTTTGCTTTGGCTCCATCCCTTCATTCTTTCTGGAGTTATTTCTCCACTGATCTCCAGTAGCATATTGGGCACCTACTGACCTGGGGAGTTTCTCTTTCAGTATCCTATCATTTTGCCTTTTCATACTGTTCATGAAGTGGTTTGCCATTCCCTTATCCAGTGAACCACATTCTGTCAGATAGCTGTTAATTCCAATCCTGTTTCTTCCTAGAATCTTCTAGAAATGAAACACCTTGATTTATCTTCTCATCCTATATTTTTGATATTCTGTCAAAAATATTGATAAGGAAGGAAATATTCCAAAAGCTGGAAAAAGCATGCAATGAGAATGAGCATATATTTCTAAACTGAATCATCAATTCCTCAAAATTTTGAATTGATTAAGCTTCATTCAGGAAGTCAGGGCTGGAGGATAATTTTAGTGATAAGGCTAAGAGGCAAATCATTAACTCGGATCATCTAATTCTTCATGAACTCTATTGATCACCATCATGTTTTACCAAATTGACTAGCTGGTGGTCACTCATAAAATCATGTTTATCATACTAAAGATAAGATTTACTGAGTGAACACCAAATTCTAGGCACTCTTCTCAGGGGGTTATCATGTATAATCCTGAAAAGTTTATTAAGGTATCTCTGTCAGATAATTTATTGATCTGGCCAGTATTCATATAATTCATTTTCACTTTGGATATTTGTTTTATTTTCATCATTTCTTCTCTTTCAGCTCTTCTTTATGCAACTATTTTTGGAAATGTTACCACAATTTTCCAGCAAATGTATGCCAACACCAACCGATACCATGAGATGCTGAATAATGTACGGGACTTTCTGAAACTCTATCAGGTCCCCAAAGGCCTTAGTGAACGAGTCATGGATTATATTGTCTCAACATGGTCCATGTCAAAAGGCATTGACACAGAAAAGGTATGGATTATTATAACCATTTTTGTTACTTATTTTATGTTTCAATAGGATCTTCAGATGCATGAAACTTGGTCACTCACATATTACTTGTATATTATTGTTATTCTGTATTTCACAAGCAAATATCAATCAGTCATATTACTTAGCACTTAGAAGGTAGAAAGCAGTCAACCATTAATCATCAATTAGTACTAGTAGCCATCACACTTAATTTAGGGTTTGTGGTTCCTGAAAACAACTAATTACTTCATTTGCCTAAAATGCTCTCATTACCACTCAGAATAATTTTCCAAATTCCTCAAAAATGCTAACAGTGTTGCCATTTCTCCTGCTAGATTTTATTCCAGATTTCTCTTTTGACACTTTGCTCATTTAAAATTTAGAAACATCCTTGCTTATAACTAAAAGGTTATATGTCTTCTATTTTACCCTCTACTTAAATTCATCTTCTCTCATTTCTGTTTTATAATGCAACTTAAAATTCTTTGTTTTCCCCATTTCCTTACAAAACATGAAATGAATACCACCTCTGTAATCCACCTGACATTCCTAATTTCTTTCTTGTCTTTTTATGGAATCTGTAAATTTTTACCATCTAACATATACCAGGGTGAAAGAAGAAATCAAAGTCCTTTCATGATAAATAAAGTAAAATTAAAAAGTCCTCACTTCCTATACTCAGCTGATTCACATCAAACTTAGAGAATGACATGTAAGGCTTGCATATAACAATTTTAGAGAAAACTGATCTTGAACTATTTCATTTTATAAGCATTGATGAAGGCTTTATTTTTAGTTACTGATTTTTGACATATGGTAATCAGCACATAACTTGGCCAACAAAAATCCATAGTCAAAGCTATAGTTTTTCCAGTAGTCATGTATGGATGTGACAGTTGGACCATAAAGAAGGCTGAGTGCTGAAGAATTGATGCTTTTGAACTGTGGTGTTGGAGAAGACTCTTGCAAGTCCCTTGGACTGCAAGGAGATCCAACCAGTCCATCCTAAAGGAGATCAGTCCCAAATATTCATTGGAAAGACTGATGCTGGAACTGAAGCTCCAATACTTTGGTTTGACTCATTAGAAGAGACCCTGGTGCTGGGAAAGATTGAAGGCAGGAAGAGAAGGGGATGACAGAGGATGAGATGGTTGGATAGCATCACTGACTCAATGGACATGAATTTGAGCAAGCTCCAGGAGATGGTGAAGGACAGGGAGGCCTGGTATGCTGCGGTTCATGGGGTCCCAAAGAGTTGGACATGACTGAACGAATGAACAACAACAAATCAGCACATAATATTCCTTGCCATTTCCCACAAATTTTGTGTTTTTAATCATAGGAGGTTGACATAGTATTTCTTTCAGACCTTCTCAACAAGCACCTTTCAGTGTCATGGTGAAAGAATCAACAAACAAAATAGATTTTTAGTTAGGGGAATTTCATGAAGTAAGTAGGAAATTTTCAGCCAGAACAGGTGTTGTTAGGGGCAGAACGGCTGAGGGGAGTTGAAGGGAATGGACTTGAAAAGTAAGAGTAGAAGGAGGGAGGTCTGCAGAGAGTGAAGTGAGATTCTGGAGGATAGCTGTGTGGAAGAATTATGAAAGAGGGTGATATTTGCTCATTTTTCCACAGTTTGCAAGATGCAATTAAATGGTCCCTTAATGTGGAATATGTGACCACAGAGGGGAAAGGACAAATTGCACATCTGTGGAATTTGATTAATGTGTGCCTGAACTGATATAAGGTTATTAGTGAGGGAATCCAAAGAAGGAAAAGAATCTTCCTCAGAGGTGCATGTGAGAATCAGTGTTTAAATTGCCAAATGCAGGATATTCTTTGAGGTCCACACTCAGTGAAACTGAGCTCAGAGGCAACCATCTACCTTGTCAATCAGTATCTTGGTCAGAAGCTTTTCTTTCCAGAAAATTCAGGGGGGTCTTATGGTAGCTGACAGAAAACATCAGTAAAATGTTGGAATGATAGCTCTTTACATAAACCCAGAGCCTATGCCACAGATCTGATGCAGATCTGATCTTTGAGTTCCTTTCTCTTTCTCTGAATTCCCAGATGCTAGGTTAGTGCAATAATGGAATCAACAGATTCTCACAAGACTCACCTGTCTGCTTCATGATACAGTTAGGGTATAATACACTGGCATTGGGTGCATATGGAAGTGCATCCACAATGTAGTTTTAGTATAGACATTTTTTTGGTTGTTTGCTATTCACTATTTGTGGTCACAGGAATGTACTTCTGATTGGTAGAATATTGATGGAAAATAGATGTTAGGGAAAAAACATGAAGTTAATATTAAAATCGAAATAGAATTTTTATTCACATGAAAATATTTTTAAAGAAATAAAAAAAAATATTACAGTGAATTCAGTTCAGTTCAGTTGCTGAGTCGTGTCCTACTCTTTGCGACGCCATGAACTGCAGCACTCCAGGCCTCCCTGTCTATCCTCAACTCCCGGAGTCCACTCAAACCAATGTCCATTGTGTCGGTGATGCCATCCAACCATCTAATCCTCTGTTGTCCCCTTCTTCTGTCGCCTTCCATCTTTCCCAGCATCAGGGTCTTTTCAAATGAGTCAGCTCTCCGCATCAGGTGGCCAAAGTATTGGAGTTTCAGCTTCAACATTAGTCCCTCCAATAAACACCCAGGACTGATCTCCTTTAGGATGGACTGGTTGGATCTCCTTGCAGTCCAAGGGACTGTCAGGAGTCTTCTCCAACACCACAGTTCATGCTTTGGCTCCATCCCTTCATTCTTTCTGGAGTTATTTCTCCACTGATCTCCAGTAGCATATTGGGCACCTACTGACCTGGGGAGTT
>NW_011494811.1:8522183-8527844 GCF_000754665.1 Bison bison bison
TCACATCCATACATGACTACTGGAAAAACCATAGCCTTGACTAGATGGACATTTGTTGGCAAAGTAATGTCTCTGCTTTTTAATATGCTGTCTAGGTTGGTTATAACTTTCCTTCCAAGGAGTAAGTGTCTTTTAATTTCATGGCTGCAGTCACCATCCGCAGTGATTTTGGAGCCCAGAAAAATAAAGTCAGCCACTGTTTCCATTGTTTCTCCCTCTATTTGCCATGAGGTGATGGGACCGGATGCCATGCTCTTAGTTTTCTGAATGTTGAGCTTTAAGCCAATTTTTTCATTCTCATCTTTCACTTTTATCAAGAGGCTCTTTAGTTCCTCTTCATTTTCTGCCATAAGGGTAGTGTCGTCTGCATATCTGAGGTTATTGATATTTCTCCCGGCAATCTTGATTCCAGCTTGTGCTTCTTCCAGCCCATCGTTTCTCATGATGTACTCTGCATATAAGTTAAATAAGCAGGGTGACAATATACAGCCTTGATGTACTCCTTTTCCTATTTGGAACCAGTCTGTTGTTCCATGTCCAGTTCTAACTGTTGCTTCCTGACCTGCATACAGGTTTCTCAAGAGGCAGGTCAGGTGGTCCTGTATTCCCATCTCTTTCAGAATTTTCTACAGTTTATTGTGATCCACACAGTCAAAGGCTTTGGCATAGTCAATAAAGCAGAAATAGATGTTTTTCTGGAACGCTCTTGCTTTTTCCATGATCCAGTGGATGTTGGCAATCTGATCTCTGGTTCCTCTGCCTTTTCAAAAACCAGCTTGAACATCTGGAAGTTCACGGTTCACATATTGCTGAAGCCTGGCTTGGAGAATTTTGAGCATTCTTTAATAGCATGTGAGATGAGTGCAATTGTGCGGTAGTTTGAGCATTCTTTGGCATTGCCTTTCTTTGGGATTGGAATGAAAACTGGCCTTTTCCAGTCTTGTGGCCACTGCTGAGTTTTCCAAATTTGACTGCCTACTTATAGCCAATGAAGTTGTTCAGAACTGAACTCCTAATCATCTCCCGTAAACCGACTCCAGTGACATTCTTCCCTGGTGCAGTTAATGGAAACCCCACCCCTCAGTTGTTTAGGACAAACCTCCTATGTTGAAACTTCCACCAAAATCCTGTTGGCTCCATCTCTGTTTCTCACCACCTCCATTGCTGTTACTTGGTTGAAGTCACTCTCTTTTGTCCCACGTGTGTTATTTTGTAGCCAGATGATTGATCTGTGCATCCTCCCCTGTCTGTTTATAAATTATTTTCAAAATGGCAACCAATAAGCTTATTTGGCTTTCATAATAAAGCTTTCTATCTTTTCTGTTACTCTCATCTCTCTTTTCATCTTATTTATCTAATCCATCCATCCATCCATTCATCCATCCATGTATCTATCTGTTATATAATTCATCTTTACTTTTGATAATAGGAATGACATTGGTTGAGCCTGTTATAATAGGATAGAAGAAAGAAAATGAAAGTTTGATGACAGTAATCCATAAATCTTATAGTTGTAGAAATAATCTTAGAAATATGGATTTACTTGAAGATAGCCTTAGTATACTGTACCTGGTTTTTAAGAGTTATGCTGTTTGATACTGGGCTCCTCTGGTGGCTCAGATCTTAAAAAAAAATCTGTCTGCAATGCAGGAGACCCAGGTTTGATCCCTGGGTCAGGAAGATCACCTAGAGAAGGGAATGGCTACTACCCACTTCAGTATTATCTTCTGGAACACAATAATGTGTGAAACAAAATCTTTGTTCTAATGTTTCTCTTGTTAGTTTTAAAACAGCTATATATATTTTTTCAGCTGCTGGTGCTATAGAATTTAATGATGCATTGCAGCTAATTAGAGAAAACCTTCACCCCAATGACTGAGATTTCATTCTACCACTTCCACATATTTAGTTTTATAGATTTTTTTGAATTTGGCTTTAAACCTACAAGCAAATTAATCACTGTAATTTAATTCAGTCTTAACTTGTCTTTTGTGAATAATGCTTTCTCTAATATAAGTTATGGCATTAAGATCAGTACTGATGTGAAGTTGTAGCATTTTTATCATGAAAGTTTGCCTTAGGAAATTTAAAAATATAGAACAGTATCTAGATTAATTTTATTTGGTTGAAAGTATTTTATTGACAACTAATTACTATAGTTTCTTCAGTTTTTTAAAATTCAGTAACCAAAATCCATCCTCTGGCCTTTGCTACTTGATAACATTCTGTGCACTTAAAAGACAAGAGAAATGGGAGGGATGAGAGGATTTAAAAGGGAAAGAGCAAATTATGGGGGAGGGATAGAAATGATGATAGTTAAACCTAAAAAAATCTATCTGACGGTTTGAGGTAACTTTTCTGAGAAATAATTTAAACGACGTAAATGCCTAGAGAGTTTAATTTTCAGCTTTAGGACTATATGAAAAAATATACTACTTGTATTATGTGGGACCATATATTTCTCATAATACTGGATTTATTTTCTGCTTGTTTTGTAGGATATAGTTTAAAACCTTACCGTTTTTTATTTTCCATGGTCTTAACACGTTTTTTTCTAATATATTCTTTGACAAATCTCAATAAGAAAAAAGTTCTTTGGTCTTAATTTCTTGTTTCATGTGTTTTGTAATAAGCATGAAGTATCAGTAGGCAGATCCCATTATATGAAAAGTTCTGGCAGAATTATGCAAAACATTCAGGCAGATTTATGCCTTTAGAATATAAAGAATTTAAATTTAGAATATCAAGATTTTGAATATGTTAAAATATTGGATTATTTTTATAGCGTATTTATCACAGAAGCACTTTACTTCTTCCAAATATAGTAGGCAATATATACATTTTTCTACAAATTAACTTTCTTTTGTTTACTTTTATACATGTTTTTCAATTTAGAAAAGCCTGTCTAAATATTTCTTTGTATTCCTAAATGTGAAAAACAGGGATGACATTCTTATATATTCATGGTGTCATTATCTTGGTTCAACATTTAAATTATTTAAATACTTCAAGAAGTCTCTATAGAAATGCATAGCTGAACCCGAGTGAAGAAACTAGCTTTCTAAAAAGAGCCTCACCTGGTTAAAGATGCCATGTAAGCATACACATGTGAAGATAGTTAAACAAAACTGAATTGATCTTAAGATGAATTAATAGGACTTTTGCATTTGGGTCAAGGGAGGTATGGAGAAGGCACTGGCACCCCACTCCAGTACTCTTGCCTGGAAAATCCCATGGATGGAGGAGCCTGGTAGGCTGTAGTCCATGGGGTTGCTAAGAGTTGGACAGGACTGAGCGACTTCACTTTCACGCATTGGAGAAGGAAATGGCAACCCACTCCAGTGTTCTTGCCTGGAGAATCCCAGAGACAGGGGAGCCTGGTGGGCTTCTGTCTATGGGGTCGCACAGAGTTGGACACAACTGAAGTGACTTAGCAGCGGTAGTAGCAGCAAGGGAGGTAATAATCATCCCAATGTAGTCCATGCTAGTCATATTATAGGCAAAATATTATGTTTAGCTGAATATTTTAAAGAAATATTATCAAATGACAGTACACTTATGAGAGATAATCATGATAACATAAATTTCTGGGAATCTTGTTATAAGATGAATAGTTAAAAGAAATATGAATACTTAGTTTGGCTAATTAAAGATTTTGGAAAGAGGTATGATGGGTAACCTGAGATATTTGAAGTATTTAAAGATGCAATGCTCTGTCTGCATCAGGCAGAAATTAACTCCCTGCCAGTAAAGAATATAGACAGAACAGTGCAAAGTGAATTTTGAGGTCCTGACACTAAAATTACATGCTAATTGTATCTGAATGATTTAGAGTACTATTAAATATCATAGCCGTTTTACAATTCAAAAACATATATTCAAGAGACCCTTTATTGAATATTATATAATAAAATCCAATAATGATTCAATAATTATTTCTCAACAATTTTTATTAGTACATCTAATGGCTGTAGTTTACACATGAAACTAACTGGTTTTACCAATGTGGCATAACAAACACCATCTTAAAAACAATCTTGAGGATTCAGAATCTCTGATGGAGCTAAGCCAGGCCAGGCCCACGAGACAAGTAGCATTTTTTTTTTTCTCCAATGGTTTTTAACTAAACTGCTTGTTGAGCAAAAGAGACTTTGGGTAGTCTATTATTTTAGGAAACTATACTTCAGCCTGTTGTGTGAAAGTAACATGCTTCAAATATCTGAAAACTATGACTTTTCTATCTATACCTTAACATGGCAAGGAAACTTAATTATTGTCATGTGTGCATGTGCTTCTCAGTTGTTACCTTCTGAAAAATTACAGGGTAAGCATTCACACTTTTCTAGCCGACGTGAAGGCATTAGCTGAAAAAGTAGACTTTATCTAAAACCTCAATTATATTTTTCCTTTAATGAATCAGAAGTTAACCAAAATACCATTCAAGGGTTAACTAGAAACATTGTAAGTAGATAGGAATTTTAAGTAATATTTTCTGTGATAGTAATTTGAAACATCAAGTTATATTTGATGTGTCATGGCTTTTGAAATATTTTAATAGTGTTCCAATGTCAGCTTTATTTTATTGTTAGCTAATACACTTAGTAGTAAATTTTGTATGTGTCATGTAGTAGGCAGTATTATTTTCCTCCAAATGGTAGGGAGACATTGCATAACAGGTTAAAACCAGAGTGGCTCAAATCATTCTCTAAGAATAATATTAAGTGCACTATTTGTGTATCATGTTGAAATTACCTTAGTGCATTAGAGTGGGCTAGTTTGTATTTCATTCTCTCAACATTCTTGTCATAGCCTCTGAGGAAGGGACTGAGGAATCATTTGATAATTATAGTCCAGGAATGAGAAGGAGTTGTTCATATAAGACCACTGGTGATTTGCTCAGTAGCCTAGATTCATCTTGATATGAGAATTGCTTTCGATGCTTTTATGAAACTCACATCCACAATAGAGATTACTATCACTTGGTTAGAGTATGAAAAGTGTGCACATAGGGCTTGCATAAGATAAGCAATAATACACAATATTAAATAATTTCATTTATTGTGGTTACTTTTGATTTCTTCCTTTACCAATCATAAACTATAAGAATTAGGTTATGCATGGCACCATTTTTAATCGTAGTCTTTGCTTGTTATTCACTGCATACTGTTTTCTTTAAATATAGATGAAAATAGAACTTCAGTTGAAGGACAATTTGGATGAATAAAATATTTCTATATACATATGCCATGAATGAAAATAAATATATTTTGGACTTCGGTGAAAAAAAATAATGAATGAATCCATGAATGTTGAAGGTGGTGTTACAGTATGAGTAGGTGTTTGTAAACTACTTATTATTTTGTACTAAGCCACCTTGATTGCTCTGCTCTTAAACTCTCTAAACTTACTACAGCAAATCTGTAGAAATGACCATCAAAATACTTATTTTATGAATGATATTATGCTGTTTCCTACAATTTTTGCAGTGTATTAGATAAAGGTTCAGTTCAGTTGCTCAGTCATGTCCCGCTCTTTGTGATTCCATGAATCGCAGCACGCCAGGCCTCCCTGTCCATCACCAACTCCTGGAGTTCACTCAGACTCACATCCATTGAGTCAGTGATGCCATCCAGCCATCTCATCCTCTGTCGTCCCCTTCTC
>NW_011494811.1:8529329-8529736 GCF_000754665.1 Bison bison bison
GTTGTGTTTTCATTTTCATTCGTTTCTATGCAAATTTTGATTTCTTTTTTGATTTCTTCTGTGATTTGTTGGTTATTCAGTAGTGTGTTGTTCATCCTCCATATGTTGGAATTTTTAATAGTTTTTCTCCTGTAATTGAGATCTAATCTTACTGCATTGTGGTCAGAAAAAATGCTTGGAATGATTTCTATTTTTTTGAATTTACCAAGGCTAGCTTTATGGCCCAGGATGTGATCTATCCTGGAGAAGGTTCCATGTGCGCTTGAGAAAAAGGTGAAATTCATTGTTTTGGGATGAAATGTCCTATAGATATCAATTAGGTCTAACTGGTCTATTGTATCGTTTAAAGTTTGTGTTTCCTTGTTAATTTTCTGTTTAGTTGATCTATCCATAGGTGTAAGTGGGGT
>NW_011494811.1:8529836-8532361 GCF_000754665.1 Bison bison bison
AATTTGGAACCAGTCCATCTTTCCATGTCTGTTGCTTCTTGACCTACATACAGGTTTCTCAGGAGGCAGGTAAGGTTGTCTGGTATTCCCATCTCTTTAATAGTTTTGAGTGCAGCACTTTAACAGCATGATCTTTTAGGATTTGAAATAACTCAGCTGGAATTCCACCACCTCTACTTGCTTTGTGATGCTTCTTAAGGCCCACTTGACTTCACACTCCAGCATGTCTGTTTTATTTTTTATTTCAGGACCTGTGACTTTCCACACTTTGTCTGCTTTCCCATCTCTTTCCTGGTTTTTATGATAATGACTAAAAAATGTCTGTTTTTTAGCTCAGGATGATAGTTTTTTATTTTGGTCATTCATAGTCTACGAAGTATAAAAAGCTATTTTTAGCTTCTTTATTAGTAGTGCTAGATAACCGTGATCAGCCCTGTCTGGCACAGCAGAAGGCAGCAAGAGGGTGGAGCAAACAGAATAAATACATTACAAGAGAATGGATATTTGTTGTTTAAGAAAGAAATTCCTCTAGTTGTTCACTGACAATTGCCTGAGATGCTGCTTCATTGCCTCCTCTGCGCATGTTCCTGGAGTTAAGGAGAGAGACATATTGCTGTGCAATTTAGCATCTTTCTCTAAATTTTCCTTCTTTTGGGTATTGATCTGTGTTGAGACCTTTCAACATTCTCTTCTTTTCCTATATTAATTAACACTTTTCTTAGTACTTAAAGTATTAATTAATACTTTCATATTTCTTTACATCTCAAACTTCCTTGTGGAAGTTTTCATTTCCCTGATTTCTGCTGGGCTATCTCCAAGACATAGAAGACATCAATTAAGGAAGCATCAATGCTATGGTAAAATTTACAAAAAGGAAAATGGCTATCTTTTAAAATTTATATCCACATCAAAGGGAAACATGATTTTACATTCTCCAAGATAGATCATATGATAGTTCACAAAAGTTTCAGTAAATTTAAGAGGATTAAAATCATATCAAGCATCTTTCCTGACCATAATACTTTGAGACTAGAAATCAACTACAAAATAAAATTGCAAAAAATATACAAACACAGGAAGTCTAAACAGTATGCTACTAAACAAGTGAATGATGTATAATTCAAATAAGAAATTAAAAAAAAAATACCCTGAGACAAATTAAATGAGTACACAGCAATCTAAAGTCTATGGGATACAGGAAAAGCAGTGGTAAGAGGGAAGTATATAGCAATATAAGCCTACTTTAGGAGACAAGAAAATGTCGCAAAGAGTCAGACACGACTGAGCGACTGAACTGAACTGAACTGAACCTTATACTAGTAAAAGAAGAAAAAACAAACCCCAAAGTTAGTAGAAGAAAAGAAGTCATAAAGATTAGAGCAGGAAAAATTAAATAGAGACTGAAAAAAATTTTTTTAGTAAACAAAAAGATGGTTTTTTGAAAAGATAAGCAAAACTGATAAACCTTTAGCCAGTCATAACAAGAAACAAAGTAAGAAGGCCTGAATCAATAAAATCAGTAATGAAAAGGAAGTTACACCCAACATCACAGAAATGTAAAGGATCATATGAGGTTACTACAAATAATTATATGCCAATAAAGTAGACACCTAAGAGGAAATGGACAGTTTCCTATAAAATGTACAATCTTCTAAGACTGAACCAGGAGGAACTAGAACATATGAACAAGCAAATTTCCAGTAATGAAACTGAATCAGTAATAAAAAAAAATTCCCAGCAAACAAAAGTCCAGGTCTAAATGACTTTATTGCTCAATTATACCAAATATTTAGAAAATGTTCAGGTGTTAATCTACCCTTCTCAAACTGTTTCAGAAATTTGCAGAGGAAGGAATGCTTTCAAATTCATTCTATGAATGAATTCAATGAATTCATACGATGAATCAAATTCAACCCTAAATCAAATTCAACAGTATATAAAAAGGATCATACACCACAATCAAGTGGGATTTATCCTATAGATGCCAGGTTGGTTCAGTATTCACAGATCAAATGTTATGATCTATCATTAAAAAATGAAAGAATAATTGTTATATCTTCTTCTTGGATTGATCCTTTGATCATTATGTAGTGACCTTCTTTGTCTCTTTTCACAGCCTTTGTTTTAAAGTCTATTTTATCTGATATGAGTATTGCTACTCCTGCTTTCTTTTGGTCCCTATTTGCATGGAAAATCTTTTTCCAGCCCTTCACTTTCAGTCTGTATGTGTCCCCTGTTTTGACGTGGGTCTCTTGTAGACAACATATGTAGGGGTCTTGTTTTTGTATCCATTCAGCCAGTCTTTGTCTTTTGGTTGGGGCATTCAACCCATTTACGTTTAAGGTAATTACTGATAAGTATGATCCCGTTGCCATTTACTTTATTGTTTTGGGTTCGAGTTTATACACCATTTTTGTGTTTCCTGTCTAGAGAATATCCTTCAGTATTTGTTGGAGAGCTGGTTTGGTGGTGCAGAATTCTCTCAGCTTTTGCTTGTCTGAAAAGCTTTTGATTTCTCCTTCATA
>NW_011494811.1:8532461-8532945 GCF_000754665.1 Bison bison bison
ATGCCATCCAACCATCTCATCCTCTGTCATCCCTTTCTCCTCTTGCCTTCAATCTTTCCTAGCAATAGGGTCTTTTCTACTAAATCGGCTCTTTGCATCAGGTGGCCAAAGTATTGGAGCTTCAGCTTCAGCATCAGTCCTTCCAGTGAATATTCAGGGTTGATTTCCTTTAGGATGGACTGGGTTGATTTTGCTGAAGTTCAAGGGACTCTCAAGAGTCTTCTCTAACACCACATTTCAAAAGCATCGATTCTTCAGGCTTCTTTATGGTCCAACTCTCACATCCATACATGACCACTGGAAAAACCATAGCTTTGACTGTATTGACCTTTATCGAAAAAGTAGTCTTTGCTTTTTAATACACTGTCTAGGTTTTGTCAGACCCTTTCTTCCAAGGAGCAAGTGTCTTTTAATTTCATGGCTGCAGTCACCATCCACAGTGCTTTTGGAGCCCAAGAAAACAGTCTGTCACTGTTTTCATCAT
>NW_011494811.1:8533777-8534481 GCF_000754665.1 Bison bison bison
CAATCCTATCAAAAAGGACAAAATACCTAGGAATAAATCTAACTAAGGAGATGAAAGATTTGTACTTGGAAAATTTTAAGATACTGATGAAAGAAACTGAAGACGACTCAAACAGATGGAAATATATACTATGTTCATGAATTGGAAGAATAATGTTGCTAATCTGACCATACCATCCAAAGCAATATACAGATTCAGTGCAGTTCCTATCAAAATACCAAGTTTTTTTTTTTTTCTACATAACTAGACCAAATAATCTCAAAAATTTGTATGGAAACACAGAAGACCCAGTAGACAAAAGCAGTCTTGAGAAAGGAGAACAGAGCTGGAAGTATCACACTCCTTTAATTCAGACTATACTACAGAGCTACAGTAATCAAAATAGTATTGTACTGAAACAAAAACAGACTTAGAAATCAATGGAATGGAATAGAGAGCCTAGAAATAAACCCACACACCTGTAATAGGTTAATCTACAACAGAGGAGGCAAGAATACACAATGGATGATCTGGAGGGGTGGAGTTGGGGGGTGGGAGGGAGGCACAAGAGGAAGAGGATATATGTATATATCTGGTTGATTCACAATATTGTACACCAGAAACCAATACAGCATTGTAAAGTAATTATATTCCAATAAAAATAAAGTGAACTCCAAAGCAGTAAAAAACTTAAAAATTTTGTGGAAAAGACAGTCTTCAAGTCA
>NW_011494811.1:8534581-8534990 GCF_000754665.1 Bison bison bison
AGTCAGTCACATGTAAAAGAATGAAATTAGAACATTTCCTCACACCATATAAAAAAATACTCAAAATGGTTTAAAGATCTATAAGACTGGAAACCATAAAACTCCCAGAAGAAAAGATAGGAAGAAAACTCTTTGATATAAGTTGTAGCAATATTCTTATTGGATCTGTATCCTAAGGCAAATGAAACAAGCAAGTATTAACAAATGAGGCCTAATTAAACCTAAACATTTTTACATACAAAAGGAAAACATCAATAAAATGAAAAAATTATCTACTGAATGGAAATATTTGCAAATGATATAGCTGTTAAGAAATACCAAAAATATATAACATCGTTCTCTATTGAGACATAGCCAGTTGGGGAAGAATGCTGTTACCTTAGAAAGAAATACCCAAAATATATTAATA
>NW_011494811.1:8535090-8537111 GCF_000754665.1 Bison bison bison
AATATATTAATAGCCTATACAGTTTAATATAAAAATATAAAACAACTTGATTAAAAGGTATATGAAGATCTGAATATATGTTTTTCCAGAGAAGACATGTATGTGACCAGCAGGCACATGAAAAGATGCTCAACATTGCTAAGCATTAGAGAAATGCAATTCAAAACAGCAATGAGATATCACCTCATACCCATCAGAATGGCTGTTATCAAAAAGACCAGAAATAACAAAAGTTAGCAAGGTTGTAGAGAAAAGTGAACCCTTATAGATTGTTGGTGGGAATGTAAATTGATACAGACACTGTAAAAAACAGTATGGAGGTTCCTCAACAAACTAAACATAGAACTGTTATTAATATATAATTTAGCAATTGTTCTCCAGGGTACATATCCAAAGAAAAGAGAAACACTTAATTTGTAAAGATACATGTGCCTCAGTGTTTATAGCAGCACTATGTACTGCAGCCAAGGCATGGAAGTGATCTAAATGTTCATTGACATGTGAATGAATAAAGATGACATGCCATACACATGCACAAACACACACACACAATGGAATACTACTTAGCCATAAAAAGATTGAAATTTTACCATTTGCAGCAACATGGGGGTAACTGGAGGATATTGCACTTAGTGAAGTAAGTCAGATAGAAAGAGACAAGTACTATATGTTTTCACCTTATATATGCAGCCTAAAAAACAAAGCAAATGAATATAACAAACAAACTCACAGACAGGAAACTACTTTTATTGGTGGGGAGAGGGAAGGCTGCAGGGGAAACATAGTGATAGAAGATTAAGAGGTATAAACTACTATGCATAAAATAAATAACCTAAAAGGATGTATTATGCAGCACAGGGAATATAGTCAGTATTTTATAATAACTTTAAATTGAGTATAATCTATAACCATTTTGAATCACTGTGTTATGCACCTGAAACAATTATATTGTAAATCAAGTTGATAGAAAGAAAAGGAAAACATAGTTTTGTAGGATATTGTTGTAATTGCTATGGAGTAGTAAATAAAATAAACATTGTTTCTGCTTTTGTGTTGCTCTGAGTTTATTGTGAGAGGAAAGGCTTAAATAACCACAGAGATAAGTGTGTGATTCCAAATTGTGAGGCCACTTGAAATACAATACAGGGAGCTATAGAATATTTAAAAATAAAAGGAGAGAGAGTAAATATACTTTAGATTGGAAGATGTGGGTTAAAGAAGGCAATAGAGAAAGAAATAAAATTTGGACATAAAAGTTTGTTACAAAAGGAAACTTCATGAATTTTATAATGAAACTCAAATTAGTTATGTGCTTATCTTCAACTGATTGGTCAGAAAATGGGGAAAAAAAAGAAGAAAAAGCAAAGATCTATTTAGTCCATTAATTACTCAAATCAATAATTAACTTTACCTAAATTGTACATTCTATATGCTATCAAATAGTTTGAACTGAACATTCATATTGGCTAAAAATCTTATTCTAAAAGCAGTAACAATACATATGGGAACATATTGACTACCTTGGTACTCCAATTCTGATTAAACTAATTAGCATATATTTGTTTATAAATAGGCCTGCTGCTTTTGTAGACAAGTATTAGAGAATACATTAATGACCAGAGTAGACTTTAAACATTCCATTATCATCATTTCTACCATGGATGGATAAATGTTAGAAGAAAAATATTTTTTCTAACCATTTTCCCCCAAATGTTTATTTAATAGAGATACATGACTGTTATATAGAATAAGAAATGAGAGCTAGAGAAAGAATAAACTATTATAAATCACCCATAATCCTACCAGTCACAGGAATATAGCTTGCCACATTTATGCTGTGTGATTTTATGAAATGCTTTATTTTATATGCTACCCACTCCAGTATTCTTGAGCTTCTTTTGTGGCTCAGCTGGTAAAGAATCCATCTGCAATGTGGGAGACCTGGGTTTGAAACCTGGGTTGGGAAGATCCCCTGGAGAAAGGAAAGGCTACCCACTCCAGTATTCTGGCCTGGAGAATTC
>NW_011494811.1:8537211-8537736 GCF_000754665.1 Bison bison bison
CGGAAAAGAGGTAAAATTGTCACTTTTTGCAGATGACATGATACTATACATAAAAAATCCTAAAGATACCTGCAGAAAAACACTACACCTCATCAATGAATTTGGTAAAGTTGTAGAATACAAAATTGATATACAAATATCTGTTACATTTCTATTCACTAACAATAAACTTGGACAGCAAGGCGATCAAACTAGTCAATCCTAAAGGAAATCAGCCCTGAATATTCATTGGAAGGACTGATGCTAAAGCTGAAGCTGAAGCTCTATTACTTTGGCCACCTGATGCAAAGAACTGACTTACTGGAAAAGACCCTGATGCTGGGAAAGATTGAAGGTGGGAGGAGAAGGGGACGACCAAGGATGAGATGGTTGGATGGTATCCCTGACTCAGGAGACATGAGTTTGAACAATATTTGGAAAATGGTGAAGAGCAGGGAAGCCTGGCATGCTGCAGTCCACGGGGTCACAAAGAGTTGGACACAACTGGGTGACTGAACAACAACAACAACAACAAACTATCAGAAA
>NW_011494811.1:8539368-8541344 GCF_000754665.1 Bison bison bison
CTTAAACTCATTTGGTCTCAGAATATATATTCTTTCATGATCTTTAAATTGCTTTTAAGTTTAGGTATATTTGGTATTAAGTATAAGTTTCAGATATACAACACAGTGATTCACAATTTTTAAAGGTTATACTTCATTTATAATATTTTCAATATTGGCTATATTCCCTGTCTGTACAGTATATGCTTGTAGCTTATTTATTTTATACATAGTAGTATATGTTTTATTATTTTGTACATAGTAGTTTGTACCTCGTAATCCTTTTCCCCTGCCTTTCCTCTTCCCCTCTTCCATCATCCCACTGGTAACCACTAGTTTGCTCTCTACATCTGTGGGTTTGTTTCTTTTATGTTATATTCACTGGTTTTATTTTTTTAGCTTCCACATATTTGCAACAACATGGATACACTTGAAGGGTATTACGCTTAGTGATCTTTCCATTTCCAAAATTAAATTTTGGAAAGATTTTTTTGAGAAATGTTAGTAGTTTCTTTTTATCAGGAAAAATCAGAAAATAGGGTCTCAATTAATAGTTTAATATTGTAATCCTTGTATCTAACTTTAGCTTGACAGTAAATGAGAAATTAATGGAAAGCAAAAGCAGTTTTCTGAGAGAAAACCAGTTACTATAAGAGGAGAAACAAGCCAGCCTAGTCACTGAGTTATACCCATTGTTTCCATTAAGATCCCTCTTGTTTAATGGCACAATTTAAATGCAAGAACCTTCAAGAGAACTATGCCCATTTAATCTGACAGTTATTACTTGACTTCAGAGTACCCTGAAAAGTAGTTAAATCAATGGCTACATAATTTTAGCATTTTTAAATGGTTGATATACTTCAATAAATCACAGTATGATTAGAAGTAAGTTATTTATTCCAACATTTATTCAGCCATTTTCAAAACCGTTGAGAACCATCCTTCCATATGGTAAGGAAAGAAGCAAATGAAACTAAAACCTCAAACTCAAAATCCTCTTTACTGTTCATGGTAACACTTCATTATCATTTAAATGTTCTGTTAGAGAGATTTTGATTCAATAATGGTTTATTAACTGTAATAAAATATTATATGGTTAGAGGAAAAATGGAAAATTCTTTTTAAATGGAGGTGAAATTCTGAGAAATTTTATTAAGAATACATAAATATTTAGAAACATATTGATGTATAGGTTGGTATTTATCAATACATTAAAGATTTGTTTCCTGTTCCAGTATTTAATAATAAATGTTGATTAAACATCAATTTATATTAAAGACATTGTTCTAGTCTCTGGAATTGCAATGGTGAGTGGGAGAGTGCGTGTTCTACAGGACTCCAAGTCTAACAGACTGAGTAAGTCAATTTCACTCTCTTTGACCTACTGATAGTCTTTTATAATTATACCAAGTGGCACTTGGCCCCCAGGTCTGGAGAACCTGGAAGAATGTATAGATCAAGATTGAAGGATAACAGAACACACATTTAGTGAATATAATGGTGAGTCAGAATTTGATTCTGTTTCTTAGGGTTCTAATTCCAAATTTCATGCTCTTTGCCCTGCACCACTCAGTCTAAACCTATTGTGTTCCAGACACTATACCAGGCACTGGCGATGAAGCTGAACAAGATAGGTAAGGTCTTTGCTTTAAAAAACCTACAGTCTAGTGGGGGACACAGAAAAATAATTGCATGAATTATTAATATTTTCTAATCCCTAATAAAAATCTAAATAATTTTGAAGTGTTAGCATTCAGTGTAAAATAAGAAATTAAAAAAAAAAATCTTTGGTGTTCTTTCTTAACATAGAGAAGGCTGATTCTGCTTGCATTGAGAGTGGTGACTAAATGTGCTACTCCTAAATCTACTGTGCTCTGTGATTTAACTGAATCTTTGTGAAGAGGAACTAAAAAGCCTCTTGATGAAAGTGAAAGTGGAGAGTGAAAAAATTGGCTTAAAACTCAACATTCAGAAAACTAAGATCGTAGCATCTGGTC
>NW_011494811.1:8541444-8542176 GCF_000754665.1 Bison bison bison
GTCTTGTCAGACTCTTTGAGACCCCATGGACTACACAGCCCATGGAATTCTCCAGGCCAGAATATTGGGTAGCCTTTCCCTTCTCCAGGGGATTTTCCCAACCCAGGGATGGAACCCAGGTCTCCTGCATAGCAGGAGGTTTCTTTACCAGCTGTGCTTTAGATCACACATATTGAAACTTGGATTTGGACCAGATCTATACTACAGATGCTATGCTTTTAACCACTGTATCCCTTGTTGCATATTGTTATCTAGTAGACAAGTATCTCCTTATCACATCTTATTTGTTCCTATTTTTTCACATGTTTACATTTCGAAGCAGTGTTTCCCTATCCTTTATACTTATCATCTTCCTATATCCCCACAGATAAATCCCATTAGCTTTTGATTGGAGTTGCATTGTCATAATCTCAGAGTTAAAACATACCACTGAGGCCATCTGAAAACTTGTACAGGTTGTCAGATGAAATGTGGTGAGCTCACGAGAAGCAATTAAAGATATTGGAAATACGTCTTCTACTGCAGAGTTAGAGGTTCCACTCTTAGAAGCCAATGTGAAGATCAAAATTCCATAGTTTGGGTGCAAACTGGAGGTAGTGTAGGTGAGTATGAGGAACAAAATGCTAGATTTTGTGCATTTTGTGCAAAATGCAGTAGGGAGACTTGAGTTCTGGTCAGCTGGCCTTCCAGTCAAGTTGCCATTTTCCAGTGAATGACCAATCACTTAAACTC
>NW_011494811.1:8542276-8543230 GCF_000754665.1 Bison bison bison
GGAAAGTTATGACCAACCTAGACAGCATATTAAAAAGCAGAGACATTACTTTGCCAACAAAGGTCAGTCTCGTCAAGGCTATGGTTTTTCCAGTGGTCATGTATGGATGTGAGAGTTGGACTGTGAAGAAAGCTGAGTGCGAAGAATTGATGCTTTTGAACTGTGGTGTTGGAGAAGACTCTTGAGAATCCCTTGGACTGCAAGGAGATCCAACCAGTCCATTCTAAAGGAGATCAGTCCTGGGTGTTCATTGGAAGGACTAATGCTGAAGCTGAAACTCCAATACTTTGGCCACCTCATGTGAAGAGTTGACTCATTGGAAAAGACCCTGTTGCTGGGAGGGATTGTGGGCAGGAGAAGAAGGGGACGACAGAGGATGAGATGGCTGGATGGCATCACTGACTCGATGGATGTGAGTATGAGCAAGCTCCAGGAGATGGTGATGGACAGGGGGGCCTGGTGTACTGCGGTTCATGGGGTTGCAAAGAGTCAGACACCACTGAGCGACTTTCACTTTCACTTATATGCTACCTACCCATTTGTAGTCTGTTTAAAGAATATGTCATAGTTTATCAATATCCTAGTATTGGGTATTTAAGATGGCTTAGAGTTATATTAAGGTAAACACTGAGAATGGAACTTGTCAGTCAAAGGGTACGCACATTTTAAAGTTTATATTATTTTTATTGTTTATTTCTCCTAAAAGATCAAATGTGCTGTAGCCAACATAAGTTTATGTGTGTCCTTTTTCAGAATAACATTGTTAAGAGCAGGCAGTGATCTTCTTTTAATCTTCATGAATATAATAGACAGTTTTATTATGTGAATTTTTATTCTTTCCAACACATAAATACCATAATCATTCCCATTTGTTAATATGGAAACTATGCTGTAAGAGAGTAAATGACTGCCTTGAAAGTGAAAGCGAAAGTCACTCAGTCTTGTCAGACTCTT
>NW_011494811.1:8545338-8545832 GCF_000754665.1 Bison bison bison
CCAAGCATCCAGCATCGTGCATCGAACCTGGACTGGCAACTCGTTTCCTACATGATATTTTACGTGTTTCATTGCCATTCTCCCAAATCTTCCCACCCTCTTCCTCTCCCACAGAGTGCATAAGACTGTTCTATACGTCAGTGTCTCTTTTGCTGTCTCGTACACCGGGTTATTGTACTGTCTCGTACACCTCTTTCTAAATTCCATATATATGCGTTAGTATACTGTATTTATGTTTTTCCTTCTGGCTTACTTCACTCTGTATAATAGGCTCCAGTTTCATCCACCTCATTAGAACTGATTCAAATGTATTCTTTTTAATGGCTGAGTAATACTCCATTGTGTATATGTACCACAGCTTTCTTATCCATTCATCTGCTGATGGACATCTAGGTTGCTTCCATGTCTTGGCTATTATAAACAGTGCTGCGATGAACATTGGGGTACACGTGTCTCTTTCCCTTCTGGTTTCCTCAGTGTGTATGCCCAGCAGT
>NW_011494811.1:8546439-8548172 GCF_000754665.1 Bison bison bison
ACTGAACTGAACTATGTATATTTTGTGCTGTGTTGTGAGTAGTTGCTCAGTCGTGTCCAACTGTTTGCAACCCCATGGACTGTAGCCCGCCAGGCACCTTTGTCCATGGGGTTCTCCAGCCAAGAATACTGTAGTGGGTTGCCATGCCCTCCACCAGGGGATCTTCCCAACCCGGTAATCTTTCCAACCTAGGTCTCCTGCCTTGAAAGTGGGTTCTGTACCGTCTGAGCCACATATGTACATGTTACAATGAAGTGATTTTCGACTACTACCTTACAAATACCCTGAAGCAAACTAATAGCATTATTGTGACAAGTGTTGTTTTTAATTATCAATAGGAGATATGTAATTTTATTTGACTGAATTGGTATAATTACAACAAAGAACAATGAAAATTCAAATTTTAGTGAGCTTAAGCTGCCTAAAATTGGGATGAATGTTAGATTAATACTGAGACTCAGGTTCAATCCCTGGGTCAGGAAAATCCTCTGGAGAAGGAAATGGCAGCCTACTCCAGTGTTCTTGCCTGGGAAATGCCATGGACAGAAGAGCCTGGCGGGCTACAGTCCATGGGGCCACAAAGATCCGAACACAACTTAGCAACTAGAGAGCAGCAGTGGCAGCGGCAGCAAGGTTTTCAATACTGAAAAAAAAGTTCTTGTATTTGTATTTGTAAAAGTATTTGTATTGGGGTAAAGAAAAGCTGCTTTCATTTTTACAGATGTTTAATATGTACTCTGAAAAAAACATGCAAATTTTAATTTCTTAGATTCCTTTAACAACTTCAGTTCCCTTAAAAACTTTTTAATGAACAGATTTCAGAAAGCCATAAGGTCTTACTTAAACTAAGAAACATAGAATACCACAATAAGAAAGTACAGAATGAATATATTAGTAGGGGTACTACCGTCGAACTTGTTACTTATGTAGAAAACCTAGTGAAAAAGACCTGATTCTGTAATCAAAATTTAGTAGAGTACCAGAGCTAGTATATTTGATAGTAGATTTATCTTTAATTGGTTTTAAGAAAGTTCTTGTAGTAAAATCTCCTTACAAATTCACAGAGGAAGAATTTCATTTATCTGACATTTTGAGGGCTATTGTAAAAGGTTCAAAAGTAAGACAAAGAGATATTAAAAAACAAAAACAAACCAAAATAAACAAGCAAATGAACAAAAAAACCCAGTCTAATTCTTCCTTTTTGATAGCTTAGTTTTAAAGTATATTATAGAAGATTCAGAAGAGCTGATAGAAAGCCCCAAGTCTTAATTATATGACATTTACTTTCTAACTAATAAAACATGTGACCTGATGTCACTTAATCTTGATATACTTTTGTTTGCTATTGGCAATGATACATAAAAATGTCAGTGTGAAAGCATGAGTTATTTCACAGAAGTGTATTTTCCAGATAACTTTGTACCTTCCTGCACAATTATTTAAACAGAAATTTGACAAATGTCTTTCAAATGATACTACATATTTTCTTTATACTGTATATTATATATTACATAAATTAAGAAAATATTTTCATCACCAGGAGCACTATACCTCCTCATGAATTTGGACACATGCTCGTACTAGTTTAACCCCTTAATTCCAAATACCATAATAGGGTAAGGCAGTTTTGTTACTATAATCTTTTTTTTTTTTCCAGCTCTTTTTTTTTTCTTTTATTTTTAAACTTTACATAATTGTATTAGTTTTGCCAAATATCAAAATGGATCCGCCAC
>NW_011494811.1:8552548-8552932 GCF_000754665.1 Bison bison bison
TTCATACTTGAATGAGATCCTTGCTGGGTACAATAATCTGGGCTGTAGGTTATTTTCTTTCATCATTTTAAGTATGTCTTGCCATTCCCTCCTGGCTTGAAGAGTTTCTATTGAAAGATCAGCTGTTATCCTTATGGGAATTCCCTTGTGTGTTATTTGTTGTTTTTCCCTTGCTGCTTTTAATATTTGTTCTTTGTGTTTGATCTTTGTTAATTTGATTAATATGTGTCTTGGGGTGTTTCTCCTTGGGTTTATCCTGTTAGGGACTCTCTGGGTTTCTTTTACTTGGGTGATTATTTCCTTCCCCATTTTAGGGAAGTTTTCCACTATTATCTCCTCAAGTATTTTCTCATGGTCTTTCTTCTTTGTCTTCTTCTTCTGGAA
>NW_011494812.1:0-703 GCF_000754665.1 Bison bison bison
GGCTTAAAGCTCAACATTCAGAAAACGAAGATCATGGCATTTGGTCCCATCACTTCATGGCAAATAGATGGGGAAACAGTGGAAAAAGTGCCAGACTTTATTTTTTTGGGCTCCAAAATCACTGTAGATGGTATAGTAGCTTGTCAAAGTTTTCTGGTTAGGGAATCTTGTGTCGGTGTTCTGGTGGGTGGAGCTGGATTTCTTCTCTCTGGAGTGCAATGTAGTGCCCACTAATGAATCATGAGATGTCAGTGGGTTTGGAGTGACTTTGAGCAGCCTGTATATTGATGCTCAGGGCTGTGTTCCTGTATTGCTGGAGAATTTGCGTGGTATGTCTTGTTCTGGAACTTGTTGGCCCTTGGGTGGTGCTTGGTTTCAGTGTAGGTATGGAGGCGTTTGATGAGCTCCTGCCGATTAATGTTCTCTGGAGTCAGGAGTTCTCTGGTGTTCTCAGGATTTGGACTTAAGCCTCCTGCCTCTGGTTTTCAGTCTTACTTTTACAGTAGCCTCAAGACTTCTCCATCTATACAGCACTGTTGATAAAACATCTAGGGTAAAGGTGAAAAGTCTCTCCACAGTGAGGGACACCCAGAGAGGCTCACAGAATTACATGGAGAAGAGAAGAGGGAGGAGGGAGATAGAGGTGACCAGGATGAGATGAGGTGGAATCAAAAGGAGATAGAGAAAGCTAGCCAGTAATCAC
>NW_011494812.1:4395-6440 GCF_000754665.1 Bison bison bison
CAATATACTTAGACTTGATTTTTGTGTGTGGTGTGAAATGGAGGTAAAACTGCATTTTCAGTGTTAGTTATTGATTAATAACACTGATATGAAGTATTAATTATGGTGTAATATGTGTCCCTATGTATATATTGTTTGGTTTTGAAGTCATGTCTGACTCTTTGCAACCCCTTGGAACCCATCTCTATATACATAGGTCTGTCTTTGGGCCCCTTATTCTGATCCTTTCTTCTATAAATCTATCCTTATGTCCCTGCAATGTAGTAATTTTAATTACTCGAGGTTTATTATAAGTCTTGATAACCAATAGAGTGACTCTTTCTACTTTCTACATTTCAAAAAGAAAATGTATTGTTTTCTTTTATATTTCATGAAGAAAAGTCAGAAAAAGAAATAAAGAAAATTCAGAATTATTTCTACATTTTAGAAAGCAGAGATGTCTATTTAAATGTAAATACTGGAGTAACAATTATTAATAAGAAATAATACAGAGTTACAGACATTTTGGAAGTTACAGGTTTCTTTCTTACTCCATACCAACAGTCTCTGAAGTCTGGATATCTATAAGACACTTCTGTTAAAAAAACACATTTGAAAGTCAGTAAGAAGTAAAGTGAAGAAGATTTTGAAAGTGAATGTATCCGGTGTTATGGGCTGAATTGTGTCTTCCTAAAATTCATATATTGAAGCCCTAATGCCTAGTGTCTCATAATGCAGCTGTACTTGGAGAGAGGGCCTTTTAAGAAGGTAACTAACTGAAGATGAGGCTATTACGGAGGTCCCTAATCTAATCTGAATGGTATCCTTACAAGAAGAGGACATTTGTACATACACAATCAAAAGGGATGTGCATGCACAGAGAAAAGATGGTGTGAAGACACTGATGTGAGAAGATGGCCATCTATAAGCTGAAGAGAGAGACTTCAAGAGAAACCAAACCTTCTGACAACTTGACCTTGGACTTCTGGACTCTAGATCAGTGAGAAAGAAATTTTTGTTGTTTGAGTCACTCAGTCTGTGGTAACTGTTATGGCAACACTAGCAAACTAATACATGCAGTGTTGGCAAACTTTTCTTCTAGATGATTAGTCATGAGGCAAAGTAGACAAGTAAACAAGCACATAAGCTTTGTAGAATAATAGTTAAAAATATAGAATTTTCATAACATATTAAAATCAACATTGTCTTAAAACAGTTTTTATAGAGGATGCTCTTAAGGCGAATTCTGAGTAGGCACAGAGCAGAAATCATCTTTGCCTACTATCCATCTGATCATGAAAGAGTTAGTCACTCAGTCGTGTCTGACTCTTTGGGACCCCATGGACAGTAGCCCACCATGCTCTTCAGTCTATGGAATTCCCCAGGTAAGAATACTAGAGTTGGGTGCCATTCCATTCTCCAAGGGGTCTTCCCAACCGAGAGAGTGAACATGGGTGTCTTCCATTGCAGGCAAATTCTTTACTCTCTGAGCCACCAGGTCGGTCCCCTATCTAATTATAAATGTCCTCAAAAATACAATGGGAAAAAAGGGGTATCAAATGCAATTGGAATAAGAATAGGCACCTAATAAATGTGTTAATTATCATCCATATTACCTAGTGATTGTTGAAACAAGTAAAATCCAGAAAGCACTATGGCCAAGAGAATGTTCTATGACTGTCCAAGATTCTCATCAGTTTCCTGCAGAGAAGTTAGAAGTTGATATCTAACATGCCAGGTGTTATACATGGTGCTCATTATGTAGGTTCAATCTCAAATATCTTGATATCTTCATCAGTTTCCAAATTGAAAACCCCTTGAAACATTCTCATGGATGTACAATCTCACTGCTCCTGCTTGGTTATGGTAGCCAGTATTTGGGGCTCTGAATGAACAAGACCATGTAAGCAGCACAACTATAGATAAAATGACTTAATGAGGACCTAATGAGGCTCACTGTATCCCTGTACTTTCTCTCACAAGGGAAATACTCTCTACATTTATGGTTGGTTTACCTGTTTCTTTCTCTAGAGCTTCTGTATTCTCCCATTTCTCATCTTAGTGTT
>NW_011494812.1:9080-10641 GCF_000754665.1 Bison bison bison
AGCCCCTGTCCTTTCTCCTCCTTCAGATCTGTCCTTCATCCATCATAGCTGAGTTTATGCTCAGGAGTGGAGTGGCCGGGGAAACTGCAGATCCATGGTAGGGCCACGACTCAATTACCAGCTGCTTCCTGCCCCCTGACTAGGATCAACTCTGCTATAGAAGTTGAGCTGAAGAATCAGGGACTCTGCTCCACTTCTCTTTCCAGTCCTCTTCCCACTCTTCCCATTCAGGTCCCTCTCCCTCCTCCTCCACTTTTAGCCTCTGCCTCCCTCCTCTTCCCTTCATCCTCTTCCTCTTTTGAGCTTTCTCCTCTCCTCCTCCACCTGTTGTGTCCCCAGGTGACTCTGCCCAGCTCCTCACCTGTTGGTCCCAGACTCCATTCCTTTAGTTAATTAACTCTTGTTTCTCTTCTCCCTATCCAAACTCAAACTGCCCCCTCCATGTTTTTCCCCAGTCCACAGTGAAGGGTATAAGCACCCTGTGGCTACACAGTTTTGGGGTCCAGTATTCTTGAGAGTCCTTTGGACTGCAAGGAGGTCCAACCAGTCCATCCTAAAGGAAATCAGTCCTGAGTGTTCATTGGAAGGACTGATGTTGGAGTGGAAACTCCAATACTTTGGCCACCTGATGTGAAGAGCTGACTCATTTGAAAAGACCCTGGTGCTGGGAAAGATTGAAGGCAGGAGGAGAAGGGGATGACAGAGGATGAGATGGTTGGATGGCATCACCGACTCAATTGGGTAAACTCCAGGAGTTGATGATAGACAGGGAGGCCTGGCGTGCTGCAGTCCATGGGGTCGCAAATAGTCAGAAAAGACTGAGTGACTGAACTGACCTGAACTGAACAAAATGTAAATATGGGGCCTCACATTTAAAAAGCAGGGAAAAAGGGCTTTTAATGGTTCTAAGACATAAATCTATTCCCTTTCTTTTGATGTCAACTTCGTTCTGTCTCTCTTTCTGTCTTTCAAGTTATGTTTGTTTTGTTTGTGTGTGTGTGTGTGTGTGTGTGTGTTTTGGTTTGTTTGTCTGTTTTAATTGGCTAGAGTCACTGTCTCTAGGGCAAAGGAAATCTTACAGCAAGTGCAGACTATCTTAGTTTCCTGGATGCTTTACTTTCATGACTCTTTTGTGTGTTTAATAACTCCAGGTTAAAATGCAATTATATTGTGTACAAGAGACACTGAAGTAAACAGTGTTTTTGTTTATTTTTTTGGTCTTAAAATAGACTTTTGTGAAGCACTGAGTGTGTAGATTTCTGTCAGTTAGGTGTTAACCGGATTCATGTTTTGTTGTTGTTTTAACAGTCTTCAAATTCCTCTAGCATTACTTTGTTCAGTGTGGATAGAGACTTTTTCTTAATGTCTGCTTCACTCACAGGCTTTGGTATTTCCTTTGTGAGGTGCTTCAAGATTTATGACCACACTGTTGCCTCTTGTGCAGCAGTGGAAAGTTCCCACTACTCCATGCTGGCTCATCTGGTTGGGAGACTGAGTAGGAGCATTATTTTTATTCTGACTCAGTCTCATTCTTAGGCAGGTGCCTAGTCTTTCAGTTTTG
>NW_011494812.1:12682-15584 GCF_000754665.1 Bison bison bison
CTACTCCCATAATTAACATTTTAAGATAACAGAAGGTTGAATCCAAAGACTGTCCTTAGGCAGGATACATTATTGTTATGTAATCCTAAGGAATGTGGAGAAAGAAAAAAAGTTTGTCCTTTCTTCCTCCTTGAGAATTCCAGACCCCTCTCTCCTTGGGGACCCCTAGACTCCCTATCAACCTGCCTAGGAACTGACTCTCTCATTCCCCCCTTTTCTTTTAGGAGAATTATGTTGCCTAGGGAAAAGGGGCGTTGTTCTCTTTCCATAACTACTTCCGAGCTGACAAGGGGCATTGTCCCTAAATTGGTGAGGCAACATATTCTCCTAATCCTCATATTGAGGATATCTGATCCAGGGGCCCCAAATAGTAGCTGGAGGAAGCTACAGCAGTAGCAGGAGTTTGAGCAACCATTTATAACTTAAAAGCTTTCATGCGGCTAGAAACAAATCCAGTTATACAGTTACAGATGCAGGGAGCAAACAGCAAGAACAAAACAACCAGAATTATTGTAATTAAGATAGTTGTCCACCATGGGGAACTAGTTAACGTCTTCCAAATTGAGGCAATTGAGGCTTCAGGAGTATCCATGGCCCTAATCATCTTGTTCATGTGGTTAGTAAAATGAGTAACATTCGTGCTCATATCAGGTATATATGTACAGCACTGGGTATGAATAATGGCACAAGTTCCTCCTTGTGCAGCTGTCAGAATATCTAAAGCCAATCTGTTTTGTAAAACCACCTTTCTAATTTGTGCTTGTTCAGCATTAAGAGCTGAAATAGCCTTTTGAGAATCCTGTAATGCCTGTTGAGTAAAATTAGTCAAAGCATCCACTCATAACATAACACCTGTAGTTCCCAAAGAGGGAACAAACGCTGCAGCCAAATAATCATACCAATGAAATACAGACCTTGCCCACCGAGTTTTAAGGTGGGGTAAATTAGCAGGCTTTTCTGGAAGCTCTGAAAATATAAAGCCATGCTAGACCCAGGGTGCATCTCCCTATCCAACGAGGGGGAAGCCATGCCCATAGGTAAGAGCCACATATCCAATAAGTCCCGTTTGGAGCAAGCCAGCGCGACTGAGATATCCAGTCCCAATTTGTACCTGGCCAGACAAAGGGAGAACCTGAACTGGGATTGGAAAACACGGGAATGATTACATTGCATGTTTCCTGAGACAAAAATCCCACTTGTTTCCAATCATTGTAATTAAGTTGTTGGCTAACTTTTGGGAATGGCTCTGTTCGTTCCCAGCATATAGAGGCAGTAGATATTAAACGTCCTTTTTCAGGAGTTAGCCATGTAACCTCATTCCATATTTGATAAACGTCAGGTAAAAAACCATTAGATGTAGACCTGTTTACCTTATATGCAGCAAAACAGTCATTGAACCGAGACAATGTATAATCAAAATTAAAAGTCACATTATGTCCATAGTTAGAGTACAAAGCGTTGCACCAGTCCATTTTAGGGTTGGTAGATGTCATCAGATAAAGAAGAGGCATCGCATGTGATTGTTGTTGAAGGTATTCACAGACTTGGAGAAAGTCTTTTCCTTGAAGTGGGGATGTCCACCTCCGGAAGCCTTCCACTGATGAAGAGGGGAGTGCTCCACAGACCCAGAGGTTAGACTGATTGTGGAATGCAGCATAGGAGTGAGCCCAGGACAGGAAGACATTGTCTTGAGGATCCAACGGCAGACTCAGGATTTTTGGAGTCAGCAGAAGAAAACTCACATAGATTATCAGGCCCATCCACTGCCCTTTGTTTAACTCTAGAGCTCGGGTCAGAGCCACAGGCTCCGCTATCTGAACACTGGTTCCCTGGGGAGAGATTTTGCTTCCAAAACCTGTTCAGCAGTCACCATGGCATAACCTGTTTTACGCTTTCCATCCTGAACAAAAGAACTGCCATCTGTAAATATTTCCATGTCAGGATTGTCTAATGGGGTATCCTTTAGATCCTCCCGAGCTGCATAGTTTAAAGTTAGAATTGAGAACAATCGTGATCAGGTGTTTCATTTTCCTTCTCAGGAAGGAAAGTGGCAGGATTTAAATTTCCACAAACTAAGCTTAGTTACTGGTCCTTCTAACAACAATAATACTTAAGAAGCCTACTGTCTGTCATCCAAATATTAACCTTAGAATTTAAGATTCCACTCACATCATGAGAAGTCAGTACAGTAAGGTTTTGTCCATTAATTATTTTTAAAGCTTCAGGTGCTAATAAAGCCGCTGCCGCAATTACTCTTAGGCAGTGGGGCCACCCACGTGAAACTACATCTAATTCTCTGCTTAGATAAGCAATAGGTTGCTGGTGAGGCCCTTGGGGTTGTGTCAAAACTCCCAATGCCACACCTTTTCTTTCAGTGACAAATTAAATTCTGATCCTGTGGGCAAGCTCAGAGCTGGAACTTGCAGGAGAGCAGTCTGAAAAACCTTAAAAGCCTTTTGAGTCTCTGGAGACCAAACCAGTTAGTCGGTTTGGGCCTGCTGAGTTTCAGCTATAAGTTTATATAAAGGCCGGGCAAGTTCCCCATAACCCGGAATCCAAATGCGACAGTAACCTGTGATTCCCAAAAATCCTCTCAACTGTCTTGAAGTCATAGGTAGAGGATGATTTAGTATAAGTTTAATTCTCTCAGGGCCTATGGCCCTAGTCCCTTCTGATATGATTAGGCCCAGATATCTAACTGATTGTTGACAAAGCTGAGTCTTTTCTCTTGATGCCTTGTAACCACAGCCTGCCAGAAAGTTTAAGAAATCTTCTGAGGCTCGCAAACAAGCTTCCTCTGTCCAGCACAGAGCAAAATATCATCTACATATTGTAACACCACCGCTTCAGAGCTATTAAAGTTTTGTAGATCCTGTGACAAACTTTGTCCAAATAAGTGAGG
>NW_011494812.1:15952-16575 GCF_000754665.1 Bison bison bison
TGGATACTGCTTCTTATGTGGAAATACGTGTGGGTCTTTGAGCTTAACAACTACAGGAATAGCATTTTGTGCTCGACCCACAGATTTTTCCATCAGCCCATACTCTAGGATTTACATTTTGTTCAACTAAAGGGAGAGAAAGGAAGGGCTCCATATTCATGAAAACAGAGGCATGGACCTTGCTCAGTATATCCCTTCCCAAAAGGGGTGAGGGAGATTCTGGCATGATCAGAAACTCGTGTGAAAACAGCACAGAATCCCAGTTTCAAGATAAAGAATAACTGAAATAATACCTTTTGGCTCATCCAGACAGTCCCATTATGGAAGCAGATCGGGAAGAAAGTGGGCCAGGGGCTTGAGTAAGCACAGAATAAGTTGCCCCAGTATCTAAAAGAAAATCGACGGATTGGCCTCCCACAATTATTAATACCCGGGATTCCTCAGGTGTAATTAGGATGGGAGCCTGTGTGGGGACCCCCGGGCACCTTCAGTCCTGATTGTCTTGAGAGTCTGACTCCGGAGACCTACGCCTCTGGGGGCAGTCTCTCTTCCAGTGTAGTCCTTTGCAGACATGAAGCCGAGGGCGGCTTAGATGCCTGAGGGCAATCCCGCTTGAGGTGCCC
>NW_011494812.1:17882-19756 GCF_000754665.1 Bison bison bison
TATGATCCCAGGGATAGATTGGGGAAACCTGTTTTTCCTCTTCTCTTTGTCTCCTGTCCTCCATCTCATCTCTTACTTCGATGGTCTGAGTTTCTACTGAAAGCAGAGTAGTCTGAGGTCGTACTGAGACAGGAGTTGTTTGGACCTCCATGTGGGCAGTTTGAATCCCAGTTTGGAGTCCCAGGTACGGGGGCAAAGTAAGAGGACAGGAAGGAGCTGAAAGTTTCACGCCCAAATCTATACCCTTAGGACATAAGTCTGGCATATTTCACAGAGAGAAAAAGGGCAACACATATGCTACTTCTACCCATTTCCCTTGTTCCTTACAGAACCGCTGTAATTGTAGAACAGTATTATACTTAAGAGACCCTCTAACTGGCCACCATTTGCCATCCTCCAATGGATACCGTGGCCATGCAGTATCACATAGGAAGACCAGGTGTGTCTTCTTTAAGCCCTGGAGATCAAATCTACCCGTTTTTCAGGATACAGTTCAAAGGAGTGAGGCTGGAATTGTTAGCTCCCATCTGTAAGAGAGAAAAAAAGCGACCAAGGCCATTTTTCTACCGGAGGCATCCCTCCCTGCTATAGATGGGAGTGTAGACAGACGTTACACCAAAATCTTTTCCTTCCTGGTTGGACTTAGTCTGCCCCTTACCAACGCAGGCACCGTACTCGTCCCTCCCGGTTCTACCACCGAGATGGGGTGGGGATGTACCAGGGGTAGACTTGGTAGCATCCCTACTTGACGTCCAGCTCTTCACCTTTAACCTTGCTTGCCTCTGATGTCACCCAGGGTGAATCAGAGTAACCTTCTGGAATGCCTCCCAAGCTAAGACTGCTGTGGGAAACATTTGTCACCTGAGTGCCTGTGCACGACCCTGTATTTCCTGATCACAATAAGACCGAAGTGAACAGTATTTCCTGATCACAATAAGACCGAAGTGAACATAAAACTGAGATGTTCTTTCCAAGCATCACCACACCAGTATAACAGCCTTCTCTGATCCACTAAGAGCCGGTGTTACCAAAGAAAAAAACCCATTGCAGTCCCAATCTGAGTAACCTTTAACCTCAGAGATGTTCTTGGAGCTAGAGCTCCATCCAGGTTCCGAACTTTCGATTCCTAGGAAGGCTAGGCGCTTTCTTGACTACCAATTCAAGTCTTGGACCTAAGCCACAGTACGTAGTAACAGTATAGATCACAAGTCCCTTGAAAGTCTATGATCCGATAGATTAGGTTAGTACTTCTAATTCCCAAGGAGTTATGAAATGGTCAAAGAGACCGAAAAGTTTGACCGAGAAAGGAGAGTTCTGTCCACACGCTTTGCCCATTTCTGGTCGGTTCCTGAAGGAGACATTGGGTGCCTCTTGGCATTGGCAGGTCAGTATAACGCCCCGACAGGTTTCTGCCATAAGCCGTATGAGATCACTGTGGAACCGCAGAGCAGGGCTCCTTACTTGCTTCAAGCAGGGCATGCCATTCATTCACACAAGCACACGGTAGAGTTAGTAAAGCACAGCAGAAAACGTGTTCACTAAGAGAACAAAGAACTAAAGCTCCAAGCATCCTTACCTTGTCTTGAAGGATCCCGGACGAGCCCCCAAGATGAAAGGTTGTTGTTGAATCACGCGAATACACTGGGATTCTTGGCTCCCGGAGGAGAAGAATTCAATCCGGGGCCAGAGACGAGGCTTGATCGCTCAGAGCTTTTGTGTAATAAAGTTTTATTAAAGTTTAAAGGAGATAGAGAAAGCTTCTGACATAGGCATCAGAAGGGGGCAGAAAGAGTACCCGCTTGCTAGTGTTAACAACGAAGTTATATAATCCAAAGAATGTCTGGAGGTTGTAAAGACCTCATCAGACCTACTCC
>NW_011494812.1:19856-25878 GCF_000754665.1 Bison bison bison
TCCTCCTTGAGAATTCCAGACCCCTCTCTCCTTGGGGACCCCTAGACTCCCTATCAATCTGCCTAGGAACTGACTCTCTCATTCCCTTCCCCTCAAAAAGAAGATGTCCTGGTCTAAAATACTCTTTTCTGTTGATAAATAGCTCACCTGACCTGCCCTTTTTATAAAAACCTTCCATTCTATGCTGTTTCTCTGAGTGCCTTTGTAGTTGCTAGATGGGATGTTGTCCAATTCAAGAATCATTGAATAAAGCCAGAAGATCTTCAAATTTACTCGTCCCCCCCCCACCACCCCCCACACACATAGGCTATATATGTAACACCTCAGGACAATCTCTGAAGTCAAGATCCTGTTGGGTAAACAAAACAGTTAAGGGTCACCATTTTGGAAAATGTTGTTTCAAGAATGCTTTTTGTGTGTGTGTGTTTTTTTTGTCTAGAGTTTATATATTATAATAAGTCTCAACACAGCAAGATTTACAATTCTTGTTTCAGTGTTTTATACCCTAAGGGATCCAGAAAGTCTTTGAATAAGGTTATTGCATTGTGTAACATGATTCACAAGTGTAACAGATGCTTGTCCTCAGGCAGGTGCTACGTGATTGTTTGATGAGTGACTATATGTCAATGCAGGTCAAACAGAGGAGGGTTTTCTTTATGCTGCAATGCTCCTGTGATCTCTGTGATGGCTACTGGCTACTCCCTAAGAATAATGAAGAATATGTGTCAGTTTATACTGTTTCTCAGGGAAATCATAGGGGATCCTGAAAAAGCTAATAAAGCAATGAGTGAGAACTCAGAGGCGTGAATGAGGTAGGTGGGAGTGAGAAAGGGGGAGAGAATATTTCAGGAAATATTAAAAAAAATGCAAGAGAAAGACAGAGTAACAGAAAAGAGCAGTGGCATGAGAATTTTAAGCAGGTTGCTGGGAAGACATTTAGTTTCATGCTTTTATTTCAAGGTTGAAAAAGTCCTTACTGGTACATTCATTTTTAAATACCACATAAGACTTGGTCCATAACAGTTAGATTGGGGAAGATGAACAGGATGGAAGCTGGTGACAAGGAGAGAACTTGGAAGCCAGAGAAGAGAGTCAGAACTGGAAGAGAAATGAGCATTTGGGTAGGCGGTCTTGGGATTAGGGAAGGAGCAGATTTTTTTTTTTTTTTTTCTTCAGACAGTGAATAAAGGGAAGGTTCATTGGTAAGAGCAGGAAGTCAGAGTAGTGGTGTTGTGTGGTAGGTTTGCTTAGAACAGAAATCAAAGACCAACTTTTCTGAGAGAAAAAAAAAAAAACATCTGCAAATGAGATGCTGTTTCTGCAACTTCCATTGGCTCCTGTTCTCCTCGTGGGTGGAGACAATGAAGAGAATAAGAACTCTGTTCCAGAAGGTGGGTATATGTGTGTGTGAATGTGTGTGTGTGTGTGTGTGTGTGTGTGTGTGTGTGCACGCGCACGTGCATACCTATGTGTATGGGGTGGTTTCCCAAACCAGAAGATTGAGAATATCAGCCTAGTTTCATTCTGAGCATCCCTGACGCAGACCCCTGTGCTCTCATAGCACATAGGGCCCTGGGGCAGGCATGTGTCTGCTGAGATATCTTGCCTTTCATCTAGATTCTGGGTTTCCTTTCTTTGGCACCTTTCATTCTCCAGTCTCTCCTTCTCAATGCCCCTCCTCATTGTCTTTGTTCTTTTACCACAGACTTTCAGGAGCCCGTTTCCTTCGAAGTCATCTGTGTCTTATCCTTTCACAACAGTTCTTGGGTGCAAAGTCTGGGCTCAGGCTTGTTGGGTGAGTTGCAGACTCATGGCTGGAAGAGCAACCCTGGCACTATTATTTACCTGTGGCCTTGGTCCAAGGGCAACTTCAGCAATGAGGAGTTGATGGAACTGCAAAGTTTTTCTCACATGAGCTTCATTAGATTTGTTCAGGCATTTTACAGCCATGCCAGGAAATGGCAATTTGAATGTAAGTTCATTTTCCTTAACAGGGATTGGGGATATGGTAGGGGGTGTGTGGGTTTTACTGAGTTTATTTCTCTAAGAAACAGCCTCCAATCAATTCTGGAACTTAACTCTCCAAACCATAGCATTGCAATTGTATCCTTTTGGCAAGAGGGTATAATCCAGACCCTGATTTCGCAGAAGGTTCAAGACTTCTGCTATTTACAGACTCCTCTCTCATTGACTGCAGGCTTGTGCTTTATTATCTTGCATTTTGGTCACTTGCAAGAGCCCCTTTCCCCAGTTTCCAACTAGGCATCTATGTCTATATATTCAGTGTTATCTATATATTCAGTGTTACCTATTGTATTTCATTCATCCTGGGTTATTTTAACCCCCACTTTCTCACATTAAGTCCTTCCTTATTCTCTTGCTCATATAATTTACACTGCCTTCTTTAAATATTTTACCCTCCTCCTTATGTCATCCATCTCTTCCTATATTCCCAGTTGCCAATAATTCCCCTTTCTCTGAATATCTGATGAAACCAATCTTGCTCCATTTCCTCAAATCATCTGAAATTCTCCCTTCTGTTTCCATCTTCCTTTGATTAATTTTATCTTTTTTATGCTCTCTTTTCTCTAATTTTTTTGCCAGATCCCTTTGAGGTACAGATAGCAAAAGGCTGTGAGCTGCAGGCTGGGGAAGCCCCAGTAGGCTTTATGAGAGTTGCTTATCAAGGATCAGACTTCTTGAGCTTTCAGAACAAGTCATGGGTGTCCTCTCCAGAGGGTGGAAGGAGGGCTCAGGTCCTCAGAAGACTATTCAATTTGTTCCAAGAAACCCAGTTAATAATACACAAGCTCCTCAGTGATACCTGCCCACATTTCCTCTTGGGTCTTCTTGATGCCAGGAAGGCATATCTCCAGAGACAAGGTTAGTCCCACACCCTTTTCCATTAATATTTTGTTCTAAAATCATACCTTTTCATTTCCTAACAAGGAACTAAGAGGGGGAGGGGATAATGGGTGACAATCCTAGATATGGGAAAGTGAAAGTTGCTCACTTGTATTTGATTCTTTGCAACCCCATGGTCTATTACAGTCCATGGAATTCTCCAGGCCAGAATATTGGAGTGGGTAGCCTTTCCCCTTCTCCAGGGGATTTTCCCAACCCAGGGATCGAACCAAGGTCTCCTGCATTGCAGGTGGATTCTTTACCAGCTGAGCCACAAAGGAAGCCCAAGAATTCTGGAGTGGGTAGCCTATCCCTCTCCAGAGGATCTTTCTGATCCAGGAATCAGGCCAGGGTCAATGTGGGAAAGTGTGTCTATCTAAATTGATGTGAAAATCTGAACTTCTAGGTCTGCATTAGAGTCCTCATCTGACTATCTTCCCTGTCCTCTGCAGTACGACCAGAGGCCTGGCTCTCCCTTGGCCCCAGTCCTGGCCCTGGACAACTGATGCTGGTTTGTCATGTCTCTGGCTTCTACCCAAAGCCTATTTAGGTGATGTGGATGCGGGGTGAGCAGGAGCAACAGGGCACTCAGAGAAGTGACGTCTTACCTAACTCTGATGGGACATCGTATCTTCGGGTTTCCTTGGATGTGGAAGCCAGTGAGGCATCTGGCCTGAGTTGCCGGGTGAGGCACAGCAGTCTAGGAGGCCAGCACATCATCCTCTACTGGGGTGAGGAAAAACTGGAGCCCCGCTGGGATGGGAATAGGTGGTCCTTAAGCAGACTAAGAGAGCCAAGTGAAAAATTGGGGATTCTAGGGACTCCAGACCCAAAAGGAATACAAATAAAATAAAAAATATAGGAGTTGAAAATGAGAACCCTAGAGACATAGGGAAACATGAGGTTAGATGAAGGAGGGATGAGAGAAGAAATAGGGAAGAATGAGAGGCTGTGGTGACACTCCAGTAACAAAGGAAGAGCACAGAAATGCAGTAAAACAGTGGGTGGGTTTTGAGGACATCTGTGTGTGTCCTGTCCACAGATCATCACAGCTCTGTGAGCTGGATTGCTTTGGCAGTGAGTGTGACCTTGGTGCTCATGGCAGGTCTTGCATTTTGGCTTTGGAAGCACTGATGAGTTCTTTGTGTGCATCCTTCCTGCCCTTTTTCAAGTGTCCACTTGTCTGTCCATCCTTTTTCTTCTCTCTCTCATCAGTTTTCCTCTTCCCAGCTTTCTTCCTTCTTAGCAGTCATTTCTTACCTCCACTCCATCTTTGTTCTCATTAGGACACACCATGAATCCCCAAGCTCTATTCTTCCTTTGGAATGAGATCCCAGCTGCCCAGGAACTCAGGACACATCTAAACAGACTTAGGTGATGATGGCCTTTCCACTCTCCTTACAGAGAGTTTTTAATTGTTGTGATTTTCTGCTTAATGATCAGCTGTCAATGAAGCTAAATGCATTTTTGTGGTATTTGTCATTCTAACCTGTGTTTGGGATTTTAAATTCTGAATGGAATAAGGTCCTAGGATCCTTCACGTATTCAAATGTGAGTGCATCATCAGGCTTATTTCAGATGTTACTTCCTCCAGAGGATCTTCCCTCATTCACAAGTGGAAGCTGTCTCTGCCTCGTCTGAACTGCCATTGTAATTTAACTGAACTTTTAAAAATCCTCCTCACTTTAGACCCTTTGTTGTAGCTGTTTATTTCCCCTTTCCCTTCTATTTTATAAGCTTCTTGAGAACAAAGTCCATGTCTTTTTACTATTTGTATCTATGGCAAAATGTCTTATCTGTATGTAGTATGTTGTAAGTAAAAATCTGGGCTGAATTTATTCTGAATTTATGATCTTAAAAACATTTTTTTTCTTCCTGTCATCTTTGTAGTAGTTGGTACATCTGATGCTCTTCTGGTTAAAGGTCTTTCCATTTGGCTAAGGGACTGCACTTAGTGATCTTAGTTTTTAGTCATTTCTCTGAGCTCTTGAGGAGAAACAGTTTTATATTTGACCATTCTTATTTTTTAACTCTAGAGATTAATTTGGATGAAAATATTTCTTTATATTGAGAGTCAATTGTACTGCAAGTATATCAAACCAGTCAATCCTAAAGGAAATCCATCCTGAATGTTCATTGGAAGGACTGATGCTGAAGCTGAAGCGACAATACTTTGGCCACCTGAGTTGAAGAGTGTACTCATTGGAAAATACCTTGATCCTGGGAAAGATTGAGTGTAGGAAGAGAAGGGGATGACAGAGGATGGAAATGGATGGATGGCATCACTGATTCAATGAACATGAGTTTGAACAATTGTGAGATAGGGAAGGACAGGGAAGCCTGGGCGTGCTGCAGTCCATGGGGTCGCAAAGAATTAAACATGAGAGCGATTGAACAAATCGATTTATAAATATTCTAAAAAAAAAAAAAAGCAGAAGGCAGAATGTAGACTCATATTATTTAAAATATTTCAGTGATAAGGAACAGAGTTATCACCTTGTTAGACATATAGAATCTTGGACCTCAGCTGAGAATTCCTGAAACACAATTTGTATTTCAGCAAAACCAGCAGGGTTTATAAATGCATTAAAATTTGAGAAGCACTGATATTGGTGACATCCACAGCTGGGTATTGTTTTTGCTTTGGCTCCATCCCTTAATTCTTTCTGGAGTTATTTATCCACTGATCTCCAGTAGTACATTGGGCACCTACTGACCTGGGGAGTTCCTTTTTCAGTATCCTATCATTTTGCCTTTTCATACTGTTCATGGGGTTGCCAAGGGAAGAATACTGAAGTGCTTTGCCATTCCCTTCTCCAGTGGACCACATTCTATCACAACAGACTGGTTCCAAATAAGAAAAGGAGTACATCAAGAAAATACCCATAATACCAAAACTGTCACCCTGCTTATTTAACTTATATGAAGAGTATACCATGAGAAACGCTGGGTTGGAAGAAGAACAAACTGGAATCAAGATTGCTGGGAGAAATATCAATAACCTCAGATATGCAGACGACACCACCCTTATGGCATACAGTGAAGAGGAACTCAAAAGCCTCTTGATGAAAGTGAAAGAGGAGAGTGAAAATGTTGGCTTAAAGCTCAACATTCAGAA
>NW_011494812.1:26091-26348 GCF_000754665.1 Bison bison bison
TGGAAACAGTGTCAGACTTTATTTTTTTGGGCTCCAAAATCATGGCAGATGGTGATTGCAGCCATGAAATTTAAAGACGCTTACTCCTTGGAAGGAAAGTTATGACCAACCTAGATAGCATATTCAAAAGCTGAGACATTACTTTGCCAACAAAGGTCCGTCTAGTCAAGGTTATCATTTTTCCAGTGGTCATGTATGGATGTGAGAGTTGGACTGTGAAGAAAGCTGAGCGCCAAAGAATTGATGCTTTTGAACTG
>NW_011494812.1:27100-31076 GCF_000754665.1 Bison bison bison
ACAACAAACTATGGAACATTCTTCAAGAGATGGGAATACCAGACCACCTGACCTGCCTCCTGAGAAATCTGTATGCAGGTCAAGAAGCAACAGTTAGAACTGAACATGGAACAGCAGATTGATTCCAAATCAGGAAGGGAGTCCGTCAAGGCTGTATATTGTCATCCTGCTTATTTAACTTATATGGAGAGTACATCATGAGAAATGCTGGACTGGATGAATCACAAGCTGGAATCAAGGTGCCTGGGAGAAATATCAATAACCTCAGATAAGCAGATGACATCACCCTTATTGTAGAAAGCTAAGAAGAACTAAAGAGCCTCTTGATGAAAGTGAAAGAAGAGATTGAAAAAGTTGGCTTAAAACTCAATACTAAGAAAACTAAGATTATGGCATCTGGTCCCATCACTTCATGGGAAATAGATGGGGAAACAGTGGAAACAGTGACAGAATTTATTTTTCTGGGCTCCAAAATCACTGCAGATGGTGACTGCAGCCATGAAATTCAAAGATGCTTGCTCATTGGAAGGAAAAATATGACAAACCTAGACAGTCCATTAAAAAGCAAAGACATCACTTTGGTGACAAAGATCCATATAGTCAAAGATATGGTTTTTCCAGTAGTCGTGTAAGGATATGAGAGTTGGACCATAAAGAAGGCTGAGCACTGAAGAATTGATGATTTTGAACTGTGGTGCTGGAGAAGACTGTGAACTGTGGTGCAAGAGAAGGGCTCTTGAGAATCCCTTGGGCATCAAGGATATCCAACCAGTCCATCCCAAATGAAATCAGTCCTGAATATTCACTGGAAGGACTGATGCTGAAGCTGAAGCTCCAATACTTTGGCCACCTGATGTGAAGAACAGACTCATTAGAAAAGACCCTAATGCTGGGAAAGTTTGAAGGTGGGAGCAGAAGCAGATGACGGAGGATGAGATGGTTGGATGGCATCACCAACTCAATGGACATAAGTTTGAGTACACTCTGGGAGTTGGTGATGGTTAGGGAAGGCTGGCGTGCTGCAGTCCCTGGGATCACAAAGAGTTGGACATGACTGAGCGACTGAACTCAACTGAACTGAACACTGGAATCCAAGAATCACATGATAAAACAGTGCTTTAGATTTGAAAATGACTCAGAAAGAAAGATGAGATTAGGTTTTAGGGTAGGGACTATGAAAAGATGGAGAAGAAGACCAAGAGTTGAGATAAAGGCTTAGTGGATAATGAAGGGGAGACACAGAAAAATGAGAGAGGAGGGAGAGGCAGAGTAGTGAAAGAGGAGAACACACTGGTCAGAAGGTGTAGGAGCATAGTAAGACACAAAATTGTTGGAGCCAGACGTGTTGCTTGGCATATTCAGTTCTTTTCACTTAATCATATTACAGATAAGAAAACTAAGATCAGAATGCTATGATCGCTCAAATATACTACTATATCCAGCAAGTGTCTATCCAAGAGTTTATCTTGCTCTCAGTCCAAAGCTCCTTTTGAAGTGTGAAGTGACAGTCACTCAGTCGTGTCTGACTCTTTGCCACCCTGTGGACTGTAGCTGGCCAGGTTCCTCTGTCTATGGAATTCTCCAGGCAAGAATACTGGAGTGGGCAGCCATTCCCTTCTCCAGAGGATCTTCCTGACTCAGGGATCAAAATGGGGTCTCCCTCATTGAAAACAGATTCTTTACCATCTGAGCCACCAGGAGTGCAAAGTACTTGCTGTGAGGGGTGATAAGCAAACAGACCAGATGAATGAAGCCAGAAAAGTGAAGGGGAATCTTGAAGCAGAGTGGGAGAGAAAATGACGCCAGTAAAAGGCACATCATTGTAAGAGGCAGTAGATTTTTCTAGCAGGGAAGCTGAGATTTCTTTTGGTGGAGAGGAAATGTAGGATAAGCCTGTGAAATAGTGTAGGGAGGGGTGCTCACACCTGGGTCCTGAGGGGATGGAATTAAAGAGCTAGATTGTGTATGGAGGAGCACCAAGAGACAATTGTTAGAAAGGATATGAGATTGCTGGTGGCATAAGCACCAATGATTTAAGTCTTGACCAATGCATCAAGAAGGATCCTCAGGGAGGTCTGGTAACCCAGGGAAGAATACCAGACTCCCCTAAGATATCCAACCAACTTGATTTATAATCAAGGTGTATCCCAGCATGCCCAGATTTCTCTTCTAGGTTTTGCTGGTCCAGGGAGCAGATCTCTTAGTTCTTTTCTTTCTTTTTTTCTGGTCACAGTCATCTCACTCCTGCCCCTACCTTATCCCTTGAGTTTGGCTTCCAGTTCTGGTTTTTCTCAACTCCCCCATTTCTCAGTATTTCTCAGTCAGCTCCTGAGAAACCCCTATCCTTTCTCCTCCTTCAGAGCTGTCCCTCATCCAACATAGCTCAGTGTATGCTCAGGAGTGGAGCTCCCTGGGAAGCTGCAGGTCCACAGTGGGGCCACAACTCAAGTACCAGCTGCTTCCTGTTCCCTGATTAGGACCAACGTTGCCCACAAAAGCTGAGATGAAGAATCAGCAGCTCTGCCCCACTTCTCTCTCCAATCATCCTCCTGCTCCTCCCTCTCAGCTTCCTCTCCTTCCTCCTTCCATTCCAGCCTCTGCCACTCTCCTCCTCTTTCTTCTTGTTCCTCCCTCCTCTCCTCTTCTTCATCTTCTGGGCTTCCTCCTCTCCTCCTCCATCTGTTATGTCCTTGGTCTCTCTGCCTTGCTCCCAACCTGTTGTTTCCAGCCTCCATTCCTCAGGTAGTTAACTCCTCTTTCTTTTCTTCCCACCCAAACTCAAACTGCCTCCTCCTTGCTTTTCCCCAGTCTACAGTGACTGGTATAAGCACTGGTGGCTACACAATTTTGGAGTCCAGCACCAAATATAAATGTGGGACCTCATATTTAAAAAGCAGGGGAAAAATGCTTTTCCTGGTTCTCTTTCAGGCTTGCAGGCTTTGGTATTTCCTTTGTTCTCTTGTATCAGTGAAAAGTTCCTTTGTGAGGTTCTTAAAGAAGATTTATGGTCACACTGTTGCCTCTCTTGCATCAGTGGAAAGTTCCTACTACTTGCTTGCTCACCTGCTTGGAAGAGGAAGTAGGGGCATTATCTTAATCTGGCTCTGTCTTATTCTTAAAGGACTTGGGGCTTCTAAGTGTTCCCACATTGCTTTCAGCACGATGGAATCTCTAATAGGTGAGGACAGGCTCTTTTAGCGTCCCTTCTCCACTTTTCTCCTTCCTCCAGCTGCTGCGTGTCTTCACCCGTGTTCTGAAGACAATACAACTTTCTTCCCTTCCCCCTCCCATGCTCCCAGCCTCCCTCCTTTTCCGTATGGGAGATAGTGGGGCAAGATCTGGTTGGGACTTCCTGCCTTTCTCAGGTCTCAGGCTTGTACCATGAGGAAGGATTTCTCTGGTCTACATACTTGATTCCAGTCTTTCAGGAGCCCTTGGTGAGGTACATGGAAAAAGTGAATTTCCCTTGTCTGTGGATCCTAAGGGTTTTATATATTCACACTAGCCTTTAGGAATTTATTAACAGTTTTAGCTGAATTATTCTTACTGTCTTGTGCAGCATCTGGCATCTGTCCCAAATAAACAAGGATTTGCTTTTCTTATTTCCTTGGAGGAATATGTCTTTCCTTAGGTTTTGGGTTAATGGGTGGTCCTGATACTTCAGTATTGTGATGGTTTCAAGAAAAGTTGTGATTTTGCTTATCCAGCTTTTAAAAATTACAAGTATTCAAGTGTAGCTCTTTCCGGCTTTCTATTTTCTAATCTTAATTTTCCAAAAAGTTTTCTTCTTTCAATTAGCTCAAGATAATTTCTGATTAGTTATATACCAAGAAATAATAAAATAAATAGCCTAAATGCATCTATCCAGGTGATAAGTAGCATAAACAAATATTTAAGAGACTTTGCTGCTGCTAAGTTGCTTCAGTCGTGTCTGACTCTGTGCGACCCCATAGACGGCAGCCCATCAGGCTCTGTT
>NW_011494812.1:31176-32602 GCF_000754665.1 Bison bison bison
CATTACTTTGCCAACAAAGGTCCGTCTAGTCAAGGTTATCATTTTTCCAGTGGTCATGTATGGATGTGAGAGTTGGACTGTGAAGAAAGCTGAGCGCCAAAGAATTGATGCTTTTGAACTGTGGTGTTGGAGAAGACTCTTGAGAGCCCCTTGGACTGCAGTCCATTCTGAAGAAGATCAGCCCTGGGATTTCTTTGGAAGGAATGATGCTGAAGCTGAAACTCCAGTACTTTGGCCACCTCATGTGAAGAGTTGACTCCTTGGAAAAGACTCTTTTGCTGGGAGGGATTGGGGGCAAGAAGAGAGTGGGACGACAGAGGATGAGATGGCTGGATGGCATCACTGACTCGATGGACGTGAGTCTGAGTGAACTCCGGAAGTTGGTGATGGACAGGGAGGCCTGGCGTGCTACGATTCATGGGGTCGCAAAGAGTCGGACACGACTGAATGACTGATCTGATCTGATCTGATCCACAGTAGTAGATATAATGGTCATTTGAGTTAAATTCTCCCATTCCAGTCCATTTTAGTTCTTTGATTCTTAAAATGTCGATATTTACCCTTGCCTTCTCCTGTTTGACCATTTCCAATTTGCCTTGATTCATGCATTCAAGGTTCATATGCAATATTGCTCTTTACAGCACTGGACTTTTCTTCCATTACCAGTCACATCCGCAACTGGGTATTATTTTTGCTTTGTCTCTGTCTTTTCATTCTTTTTGGAGTTATTTCTCCACTGATCTGCAGTAGCATATTGGGCACCTACCGACCTGGGGAGTTCATCTTACAGTGTCCTATCTTTCTGCTTTTTCTTACTATTCATGGTGTCTTCCCTGGTGGCTCAGAGGGTAAAGCGTCTGCCTGAAATTCGGGAGACCCAGGTTGATCCCTTTTTTGGGAAGATCCCCTGGAGAAGGAAATGACAACCCCCTCCAGTACTCTTGCCTGGAAAATCCCACTGACAAAGAAGCCTGGTAGGCTACAGTTCATGGGATTGCAAAGAGTCAGACACAACTGAGCGACTTCACTTTCACTTTCACTGTACATGGGGTTCTCAAGGCAAGAATACTGAAATGGCTTGCCATTCCCTTCTCTAGTCAGCCACGTTTTGTCAGAACTCTCCACCATGACTCGTCCATCTTGGGTGGCCCTACATGGCACTTCCAGATATTCAAGCTGGTTTAGAAAAGGCAGAGGAACCAGATATCAAATTGCAAACATACACTGGATCATCAAAAATGCAAGAGAGTTCCAGAAAAACATTTACTTCTGTTTTGTTGACTGTGCCAAAGCATTTAACTGTGTGGATCACAACAAACTATGGAACATTCTTCAAGAGATGGGAATACCAGACCACCTGACCTGCCTCCTGAGAAATCTGTATGCAGGTCAAGAAGCAACAGTTAGAACTGAACATGGAACAGCA
>NW_011494812.1:32896-34337 GCF_000754665.1 Bison bison bison
GTGTGTGGTCCAGGGCTTATGGAGGGAGAAAGCTTTCTTTTTTCAGTCAGTGACTAAAGGAAAGGTTTGTCTGTTGGCAGGAAGAGGAAGTCAGAATAGAGGTGTTTCGGGGTAGGTTTGTTTAGAACAGAAATCAAAGACCTACTTTTCTGTGAGAAAGGACATCTGCAAATGAGATGCTGTTTCTGCAACTTTCATTGTTCCTTACTCTCCTCCCAGGTGGTGACAATGAAGAGGGTAAGAGCTCTTATCCAGGAAGGTGCGTGTGTGTGTGTGTGCACGTGCGTGCATGCATGTGTGCCTGTGTAATGGTTTCCCCAAGCTGGAGATTGAGAGTTATCAGTCCCGTTCCATTCTAAGTATCCCTGACTCCAGGCCTCTGTGCTGTCTTGAAGGCTGCATATAAATAACTCTTGGGACCCTGGGGCAGCCAAATGTCCACTGAGATATCAATGGCTTGCCTTTTCTATTATATACCAAGTTTCCCCTCTTTGGTACCTTTCTTTCTCCATTCTCTCTCCTTCCCAATGTCCCTTCTCATTCTCTTTGTTCTTTTCCTACAGGTTTCCAGGAGCCAATATCCTTCTAATACATTTGGATTTTATGATTTTACAACCATCCCTGGGTACAAAATCTGGGCTCAGCTTAGTTGGGTGACTTGCAGACTCATGGCTGGAAAAGCAGCTCTCACACAGTCATTTACCTTTGGCCTTGGTCTAAGGGCAACTTCAACAATGAGGAGTTAATGGAACTGCAAAGTGTATCTCACAGGAGATTCACTATAGTTTTGCAGGTATTTCACAACAATGCCAATCAGTGGCAACTTGAATGTAAGTTCAGTTCCCTCAGTGGGGATTGGGGATACAGTGAGAGGTGTGTGTGTGTGTGTATATCTCTGAGTTTCTTATTTCTCTAATATACATCCTCCAATCAATTTCCACTCAATTCTGAACCTTACCTCTCCCTACCATGGAACAGCAGTTGGGCAAGGTTCATAATCCAGACCCTGTCTTCCTATAATGTTCAAGACTTCTGCTACTTACTTATACATTTCCCTCTCATTGACTGCAGGCTTGTGGTTTATTATATTCCAACAGTGGTCACCTGTGACAGCCCCTTTCACTCGACTCTGACTAGATACCTTCAGTTTCCTCACTCTATGATGGACTCCTTAAAGTGTGACTTTCTTCCCCATTCAATCTCTTCAGCAATCTCTATTTACACACTCAATATAACCTATTGCATTCCACTCACTCTTGATTATTATACTCCCCACTGTCTCACTAAGTCCTTCCTTATTATGTTATTATCTATTATCTACATCCTTTATATTGCCTTCTTCAAACACTTCTCATGCCATTCATCTCTTTCTCAATCTCCAACTATCACCAATTTCCTTTTCTTTGAACTTTTGTCAAGCCAATCTTGCTTCATTTCCTCA
>NW_011494812.1:35649-36914 GCF_000754665.1 Bison bison bison
GTTATGTCCTTGGTCTCTCTGCCCTGCTCCCAACCTGTTGTTTCCAGCCTCCATTCCTCAGGTAGTTAACTCTTTTTCCTCTTCTTCCCACCCAAACTCAAACTGCCTCCTCCTTGCAGTTTGACCAGATATATTCCCAGACAAGATGGGTCTATTCAGGAAGAACAGAGAATTGCAATTTGGCATCTGCAATCATGGTGAGCCATGTGAAATCCTGAGAACCCCCACTTTGGGTTTCCTGACTTTATTTAATTGAGGTTTTTGTTTATTAATTTTTACATCATTAATAAGAGATTTACATCAGGATCCTTTGTGTAAACATCATACTTATTAGCATGAACTTTAGTAAAAAAAAAAAAAAAAACCTAAAGTTTCTCATTTCATCAAGTAAGTTTTTTTGTTGTTGTTCAGTTGCTAAGTCGGGTCTGACTTTGGGACCAATGGGCTACAGCACACCAGGCTTCCTGTCCTTCATTATTTCCCAGAGTTTGCTCAAGCTCATGACTATTGAGTTGGTGATGCTACTTAACCATCTCGTCCTCTGTCACCCTTTCTCCCTTTGCCTTCAATCTTTCCCAACATCAGGGTCTTTTCTAGTGAATCAGCCCTTTGCATCAGGTGGCCAAAGTCTTGGAGCTTCAACTTCAGCATCAGTCCATCAAATGAATATTCAGGGTTGATTTCCTTTAGGATTGACTGGTTTTGATCTCCTTGCTGTCCAAAGGACTCTCAGGAGCCTTTTCTAGCACCACAATTTGAAAGCACCAGTTCTTTGGTGCTCAACCTTCTATATGGTCCAACTCTCACACCTGTACATGATTACTGGAAAATCCATAGCTTTGACTCTACGGACCTTGATCAGCAAACTGATGTCTTTGTTTTTTAATATGCTGTCTAGGTTTGTTTTAACTTTTCTTTCAAGGAGCAAGCATCTTTTAATTTCATGGATGCATTCACCATCCACAGTGATTTTGGAGCCCAAGAAAGTAAAATCTGTCACTGCTTCTACTGTTTCTTCTTCTATTTGCCATGAAGTGATGGGCCCAGATGCCATGATTTTAGTTCTTGAATGTTGAGTTGTAAGCCAGCTTTTTCACTCTCTTCTTTCACCTTCCTCAAAAGGCTCTTTAGTTCCTCTTCATTTTCTGACATTAGGGTGGTGACATCTGCATATCTGAGGTTGTTGATATTTCTCGCAGAAATCTTGATTCCAGCTTGTGATTCATCTAGCCTGACATTTTGCATGAGGTACTCTGCATATAAGT
>NW_011494812.1:37788-38127 GCF_000754665.1 Bison bison bison
TAGGCTCTAATTATTCAGGGTGGCTTAGGGACAGGTAGCAGAACTTGTTAGAAATATCAAGCCTTTCAATTCTGGTTTCCTCAGTGTGTATGCCCAGCAGTGGGATTGCTGGGTCATAAGGCAGTTCTATTTCCAGTTTTTAAATCTCCACACTGTTCTCCATAGTGGCGGTACTAGTTTGCATTCCCCCCAACAGTGTAAGAGGGTTCCCTTTTCTCCACACCCTCTCCAGTATTTATTGCTTGTAGACTTTTGTATCACAGCAAAACCAATACAATATTGTAAAGTTTAAAAAAAAATTTAAAAAAAAGAAAAAAAAAAAAGAAAATAAAAACATGA
>NW_011494812.1:38227-40423 GCF_000754665.1 Bison bison bison
ATTTCTTTCTCCATTGTCTGGAAGGTAATCAAAGGTAATTAAACCCAGAAGCAAGCTGAGAAAAAAGAAAAAAACAAAACAAAACAAAACAACAACAACAACAAAAACACAAACCCTAAAAACCCCAGAACTACTTCAATCATAAGACAGCTCTAATTTTAATTTTTGATGAACCTTCAGACTTTCCTCTGACCATTCTTATTGTCTAACTCTGGAAGCCTATTGGTGTGAAAATTTTGCCCCAAGTGTTTAAACAGAAAGAAGAAGGTGGAATGTAGGCTCTAATTATTCAGGGTGGCTTAGGGACAGGTAGCAGAACTTGTTAGAAATATCAAGCCTTTCAATTCTGGTTTCCTCAGTGTGTATGCCCAGCAGTGGGATTGCTGGGTCATAAGGCAGTTCTATTTCCAGTTTTTTAAGGAATCTCCACACTGTTCTCCATAGTGGCGGTACTAGTTTGCATTCCCCCCAACAGTGTAAGAGGGTTCCCTTTTCTCCACACCCTCTCCAGTATTTATTGCTTGTAGACTTTTCGATCGCAGCAAAACCAATACAATATTGTAAAGTTTAAAAAAAAAAAGAAATTAAAAAAAAAAAAAGAAATATCAAGCCTTGAGTCAATGGACTTGATCTAGTAGGTCTACAGGTGAGGTGTAAAGTAGAAACTTTCCAAAGAGGAACAAAAAGAAGACAAATCTACATTTGGAACACTGGCATCAATGGCAGACACCCCCAGAAAGATCCATATGACAAAGCAGAATGGTCATCACCCCTTTTTTCCACAATACTGTGGAATGGACTTTAACAGTGCATTACTGTTGCAGAGAAGGAGTAATTGTTGCAGAGAAGAACTAATTTTGAATCCATGTTGGAAACTGTTTCTTTGACCTGTTTTTCACTGGTACTGTTATTGAGTTCAGTTCAGTTGCTCAGTCGTGTCCGACTCCCTGTGACCCCATGGACTGCAGCACACCAGGCCTCCCTGTCCATCACCAAAACTCAGGTGTATGGAGTTGGTGATGCCATCCAACCATCTCATCATCTGTCATCCCCTTCTCCTTCTACCTTCAACCTTTACCAGAATCAGGGTCTTTTCAAATGAGTCAGCTCTTTGCATCAGGTGACCAAAGTATTTGAGTTTCAGCTTCAACATCAGTCCTTCCAGTGAACACTAAGGACTGATCTCCTTTAGGATGGACTGGTTGGATCTCCTTGCAGTCCTAGGGATTCTCAAGAGTCCTCTCCAACACCACAGTTCAAAAGCATCAATTCTTCAGCACTAAGCTTTCTTTATAGTCCAACTCTCACAACCATACATGACTACTGGAAAATCATAGCCTTGACTAGATGGAACTTTGTTGACAAAGTAACATCTCTGCTTTTTCTTTTCTTTTTTCTCTTTATTTTTTTGGAGGCTAATTACTTTACAATATTGTATTGGTTTTGCCATAGATTGACATGAATCCACCATGGGTGTACATGTGTTCCCCATCCTGAACCCCCTCCATTCCCCCTCCCCATCCCATCCCTCTGGGTCATCCCAGTGCACCAGCCCCGAGCACCCTGTATCATGCATCGAACCTGGACTGGCGATTCATTTCACATATGATAATATACATGTTTCAATGCCTTTCTCCCAAATCAAATGACCCTCGCCCTTTCCCACGGAGTCCAAAAAACTGTTCTATACATCTGTTTCTCTTTTGAGTTATTATTACCATTTTCTAAATTCCATATATATGTGTCAGCATATTGTATTGGTGTTTTTCTTTCTGGCTTACTTCACTCTGTATAATAGGCTCCAGATTCATCCATCTCATTAGAACTGATTCAAATGTATTCTTTTTAATGGCTGAGTAATATTCCATTGTGTATATGTACCACAGGTTTCTTATCCATTCATCCGCTCACGGACATCTAGGAGGCTTCCATGTCCTGGCTATTAAAAACAGTGCTGTGATGAACATTGGAGTACACGTGTCTCTTTCAATTCTGGTTTCCTCAGTGTGTATGCTCAGCAGTGGAATTGCTGGGTCATCAGATCAGATCAGTCGCTCAGCCGTGTCTGACTCTTTGCGACCCCATGAATCGCAGCATGCCAGGTCTCCCTGTCCATCACCAACTCCCAGAGTTCACTGAGACTCATGTCCATCGAGTCAGTGATGCCATGCAGCCATCGCATCCTCTGTCGTCCCC
>NW_011494812.1:43036-43838 GCF_000754665.1 Bison bison bison
CGTCTTTGTCAGTTTTTGGTATTAGGGTAATGGTGGCCTCATAGAATGAGCTTGGAAGTTTACCTTCCTCTGCAATTTCTAGAAGAGTTTGAGTAAGTTAGGTGTTAGCTCTTCTCTAAATTTTTGGTAGAATTCAGCTGTGAAGCCATCTGGTCCTGGGCTTTTTTTTTTGGTTGTTTGCTGGAAGATTTCTGATTACAGTTTCAATTTCTGTGCTTGTGATGTGTCTGTTAAGATTTTCCATTTCTTCCTGATTCAGTTTTGGACAGTTGTACTTTTCTAAGAATTTGTCCATTTCTTCCAAGTTGTCCATTTTATTGGCATATAGTTGCTGAAAGTAGTCTCTTATGATCCTTTGTATTTCTGTGTTGTCTCTTGTGATTTCTCCATTTTAATGTCTAATTTTGTTGATTTGATTTTTCTCCCTTTGTTTCTTGATGAGTCTGGCTAATGGTTTGTCAATTTTATTTAACCTCTCAAAGAACCAGCTTTTGTCTTTGTTGATTATTGCTATGGTCTCTTTTGTTTCTTTTGCGTTTATTTCTGCCCTAATTTTTAAGAATTCTTTCCTTCTACTAATCACTACAGCCATGAAATTAAAAGACGCTTACTCCTTGGAAGGAAAGTCATGACCAACCTAGATTGCATATTCAAAAGCACAGACATTACTTTGCCAACAAAAGTTCGTGTAGTCAAGGCTATGGTTTTCCTGTGGTCATGTATGGATGTGAGAGTTGGACTGTGAAGAAGGCTGAGCACCAAAGAATTGATGCTTTTGAACTGTGATGTTGGAGAAGACTCT
>NW_011494812.1:44635-45566 GCF_000754665.1 Bison bison bison
ATCCATTCAGCCAGTCTTTGTCTTTTGGTAGGGCATTCAACCCATTTACATTTAAGGTAATTATTGATACGTATGATCCCATTGCCATTTACTTTATTGTTTTGGGTTCGAGTTTATACACCCTTTCTGTGTTTCCTGTCTAGAGAAGATCTTTAGCATTTGTTGGAGAGCTGGTTTGGTGGTGCTGAATTCTCTCAGCTGTTGCTTGTCTGTAAAGCTTTTGATTTCTCCTTCATATTTGAATGGTATCCTTGCTGCATGTGGTAATCTGGGCGGTAGGTTATTTTCTTTCATCACTTTATGTCTTGCCATTCTCTTCTGGCCTAAAGAGTTTCTATTGAAAGATCAGCTGTTATCCTTATGGGAATTCCCTTGTGTGTTATTTGTTGTTTTTCCCTTACTGCTTTTAATATTTATTCTTTGTGGTTGATCTTTGTTAATTTGATTAATATGTGTCTTGAGGTGTTTCGCCTTGGGTTTATCTTGTTTGTGACTCTCTGGGTTTCTTGGACTTGGGTGATTATTTCCTTCCCCATTTTATGGAAGTTTTCAATTATTATCTCCTCAAGTATTTTCTCATGGCCTTTGTTTTTGTCTTCTTCTGGGATTCCTATGATTTGAATGTTGGGGCATTTAACATTGTCCCAGAGGTCTCTGAGCTTGTCCTCATTTCTTTTAATTCTTTTTTCTTCTCTTTTTCGTTTATTTCTACCATTCTATCTTCTGTTCACTAATTCTATCTTCTGCCTCCATTTTTCTACTGTTGGTTCCCTCCTGAGTGTTTTTGATCTCATTTGTTGCATTATTCATTATATATTGGCTCTTTTTTTGTTTCTTCAAGGTCCTTGTTAAACATTTCTTGCATCTTCTCAATCCTTGTCTCCAGGCTATTTATCTGTAACTCCATTTTATTTTCAAGATTTTGGATCAT
>NW_011494812.1:45666-46902 GCF_000754665.1 Bison bison bison
GAAGAAGGCTGAGCACCAAAGAATTGATGCTTTTGAACTGTGATGTTGGAGAAGACTCTTGAGTCCCTCGGACTGCAAGGAGATCCAACCAGTCCATTCTGAAGGAAATTAGCCCTGGGATTTCTTTGGAAGGAATGATGTTGAAGCTGAAACTCCAGTACTTTGTCCACCTCATGTGAAGAGTTGCCTCCTTGGAAAAGACAATGATGCTGGGAGGGATTGGGGGCAGGAGGAGAAGGGGACAACAGAGGATGAGATGGCTGGATGGCATCACTGACTCGATGGACATGTTTCTGGGTGACCTCCGGGAGTTGGTGATGGACAGGGAGGCCTGGCGTGCTGCGATTCATGGGGTCACAAAGAGTCGGACACGACTGAGTGACTGAATTGAACTGAACTGAACTAACGCTGGGGTTCTTCATTTCTTCCATTTCTGGTTGCTTTAGGTGTAGAGTTAGGTTATTTATTTGACTTTTTTCTTGTTTCTTCAGGTAACCCTGTATTGCTATGAACCTTCCCCTTAGTACTGCTTTCACAGTGTCCCATAGATTTTGGGTTGTCGTGTTTTCATTTTCATTCATTTCTATGCATGTTTTGATTTCTTTTTTGATTTCTTCTGTGATTTGTTGGTTATTCAGCAGCGTGTTGTTCAGCCTCAATATGTTGGAATTTTTAATAGTTTTTCTCCTGTAATTGAGATCTAATCTTACTGTATTGTGGTCAGAAAAGATGCTTGGAATGAGTTCATGTTTTTTTTTGAATATACCAAGGCTAGATTTATAGCCCAGGATGTGATCTATCCTGGAGAAGGTTCCATGTGCACTTGAGAAAAAGGTGAAATTCATTGTTTTGGGGTGAAATGTCCTATAAATATCAATTAAGTCTTACTGGTCTATTGTATCATTTAAGGTTTGTGTTTCCTTGTTAATTTTCTGTTTAGTTTATCTATCCATAGGCGTGAGTGGGGTATTAAAGTCTCCCATTATTATTGTTTTACTGTTTATTTCCCCTTTCATACTTGTTAGCATTTGCCTTACATATTGTGGTGCTCCTATGTTGGGAGCATATATATTTATAATTGTTATCTCTTCTTCTTGGGTTGATCCTTTGACCATTATGTAGTGTCCTTCTTTGTCTCTTTTCACAGCCTTTGTTTTAAGGTCTATTTTATCTGATATGAGTATTGCTACTCCTGCTTTATTTTGGTCTCTATTTGCATGGAATATCTTTTTCTAG
>NW_011494812.1:47002-49021 GCF_000754665.1 Bison bison bison
GCCTTGGGTTTATCTTGTTTGTGACTCTCTGGGTTTCTTGGACTTGGGTGATTATTTCCTTCCCCATTTTATGGAAGTTTTCAATTATTATCTCCTCAAGTATTTTCTCATGGCCTTTGTTTTTGTCTTCTTCTGGGATTCCTATGATTTGAATGTTGGGGCATTTAACATTGTCCTGGAGGTCTCTGAGCTTGTCCTCATTTCTTTTAATTCTTTTTTCTTCTCTTTTTCGTTTATTTCTACCATTCTATCTTCTGTTCACTAATTCTATCTTCTGCCTCCATTTTTCTACTGTTGGTTCCCTCCTGAGTGTTTTTGATCTCATTTGTTGCATTATTCATTATATATTGGCTCTTTTTTTGTTTCTTCAAGGTCCTTGTTAAACATTTCTTGCATCTTCTCAATCCTTGTCTCCAGGCTATTTATCTGTAACTCCATTTTATTTTCAAGATTTTGGATCATTTTCACTATCATTATTTGGAATTCTTTATCAGGTAGAGTCCCTATCTCTTCCTCTTTTGTTTGATTTGGTGGGCATTTATCGTGTTCCTTTACCAGCTAAATATTTCTCTTTCTTTTCATTTTGTTTATATTGCTGTCCTCGGATGGCCTTCTGTATTCTGGAAGTTTGTGATTCCTTTTTATTATGGAGGTTCCTTGCTGTGGGTGGGGTTGGACGCGTGGCTTGTCAAGGTTTCCTGGTTAGGGACGCTTTGTCAGTGTTTTGGTGGGTAGAGCTGATTTCTTCTCTCTGGAGTGCAATGAAGTGTCCAGTAATGAGTTTTGAGATGTCAGTGGGTTTGGTGTGACTTTGGGCAGCCTGGATATTGATGCTCAGGGCTATGTTCCTGTGTTGTTGGAGAATTTGTGTGGTATGTCTTTCTCTGAAACTTGTTGGCCCTTGAGTAGTGCTTGATTTCAGTGTAGGTAAGGTGGTGTTTGATGAGCTCCTGTTGATTAATGTTCCCTGATTCAGGAGTTCCCTGGGGCTCTTAGGATTTGGACTTAAGCCTCCTGTTTCTGGTTTTCAGTCTTATCCTTAGAGCAGCCTCAAGACTTCTCCATCTATACAGCACCGATGATAAAACATTTAGGTTAATGATGAAATGTTTCTCTACAGTGAGGAACACCTGGAGAGGTAACACAGAGTTACATGGAGAAGAGAAGAGGGAGGAGGTAGATAGAGGTGACCAGGAGGAGAAGAGGGGGAATCAAAAGAGGAGAGAGCAAGCTAGCCAGTTATCACTTCTCTATGTGCTATGCACAGTCTGGACCCCTCAGAGATGTTCATGGAGTTACAGAGAGAAGAGAAGAGGGAGGAAGGAGACAGAGGTGGTCAGGAGGATAAAAGGGGGAATCAAAAGGAGAGTGACAGTTCCAGCCAGTAATCAGTTCCCTAGGAGTTCTCCACAACCTGGAACACACAAAGAGATTCACAGAGTTGGGTAGAGAAGAGAAGGAGGAGGGAGGAGATAGAGGTGACCTGGTGGAGAAAAAGGAGAGTCCAAAAGGGGGGAGAGCAATCCAGCCAGTAATATGGCTCCCAAGTAAAAATGGGTACTGAAGATTGGGTTCTTAAAGGTACAAAATTGATAATAAATACCAAAAAGCAAAGATTAAAAATCTAGAGTAGAGTTAGATTCTCAAAAATACAATATTAAGGGCGGTCCTAAGATGGCAGAGGAATAGGACAGGGAGACCACTTTGTCCCCCAGAAATTCATCAAAAGAACATTTAAACGCTGAGTAAATTCCACAAAACAACTTCTGAATGTCAGCAGAGGACATCAGGCACCCAGAAAAGCAGCCCATTGTCTTCGAAAGGAAGTAGGAAAAATATAAAAGACAAAAAAAGAGACAAAAGAGGTAGGGATAGATCTCCATCCCAGGAAGGGAGTCTTAAAAAGAGAGAAGTTTCCAAACACCAGGAAACACTCATTGCCGAGTCTGTGGCGAGCCTTGGAACCTCAGAGAGCAACATAACAGAGAGGAAAAATAAATAAATAATTAAAACTCACAG
>NW_011494812.1:50634-51233 GCF_000754665.1 Bison bison bison
ATTGACATCTCATAACTCATTAGTGGACACTTCATTGCACTTCAGAGAGAAGAAATCCAGCTCCGCCCACCAGAACATGGACACAAGCTTCCCTAACCAAGAAACCTTGACAAGCCACCGATACAACCCCACCCACAGGAAACTCCACAATAAAAAAAACTCCACAAACTGCCAGAATATAGAAACTCCACAATAAAAAAACTCCACAAACTGTCAGAATACAGAAAGGCCACCCCAAACACAGCAATATAAACAAGATGAAGAGGCAGAGGAATACCCAGCAGGTAAAGGAACAGGATATATGTCCACCAAACCAAACCAAAGAGGAAGAGGTAGGGAATCTACCTGATAAGGAATTCTGAATAATGATAGTGAAAATGATCCAAAACCTTGAAATTAAAATGGAATCACAGATAAATAGCCTGGAGACAAGGATTGAGAAGATACAAGAAAGGTTTAACAAGGACCTAGAAGAAATAAAAAAGAGTCAATATACAATGAATAATGCAATAAATGAGATCAAAAACACTCTGGAGGCAACAAATAGTAGAATAACAGAGGCAGAAGATACAATTAGTGAAGTAGAAGATAGAATGGTA
>NW_011494812.1:51333-53783 GCF_000754665.1 Bison bison bison
CCTGCCACTAGCAAGTGGGGACTGGGCAGGGAGGCGCGGGCTGCATTGCTTAGAGTAAGGATTGGGTCTGAATGCCCCGAGGGCAATCTGAGGGAACAACTCGGGCTAGCAAACCAGACTGTGGGATAGCTACCACGTGAAAAGCCCTACCTAAGACACTGCCAGGCCCGTGCACAGAACAAAGGACTGAACAGAACCAGCTGGCTGCAGACCATCCCTCTAGTGTGATAGGCAGCCAGAGCCAGAAGGGGGCAATTGCAGCCCCAGAAAGACATTATCTACCAAACTGCAAGCAGGCTTCTTTGTTAACTAAGACTTCTTGGGCTTCTGGACAGTCAACATCTGCCTGAGAAGGTCCCCGGTTGTACACCCAGAAAACTGAGCGGCAGGGAAAGGGGGAGGTGATAAGTTGCAGCGACCACGCTTGCCAAACACCTCATCACCTAGCTACTCGGACCTGGGAAGGGCACAAAACGCAGGCCCAATGGAGTCTGTGCCTCTGAGGACTACCCTAGTGCCTGAACCTGAGCGGCTTAGACCTGGGAGGTGCATGCAGCCCAGTGCAGGCCTCGGATGGTTCCTGGTGGAGCACCCTAGAGCCTGAGCTGTGTGGGCAGGGAGGGGACATGTGCTGTGAGCGTGGACAGGCCCAGTGTGGCTGAGACACTGCGAGCACATGCCAGTGTTATTTGTTTGCAGCATCCCTCCCTCCCCACAGCGCGACTGAACAAGTGAGCCTAAAAAAATGTCCACCGCTGCCCCCCTTGTGTCAGGGCGGAAATCAGACACTGAAGAGACCAGCAAACAGAAGAAGCTAAAACAGAGGGAACCGCCTTGGAAGTGACAGGTGCAATAGATTAAAACCCTGTAGTTAGTACCAACTACTAGGAAGGGGCCTATAGATCTTGAGAAATATAAGCCAGACCAAGGAACTATCCGAAAATAAACTGACCCCACACTGCCTGCAACAACACCAGAGAAAGTCCTAGATATGTTTTTACTATTTTTATGATCATTTTTTAATTAAAAATTTTTGTTAAGTCCTCTATTACTCCTCTAATTTTCATTTTTATAACCTAGTATTACTTTACAAAAAAAAGACCCTATTTTCTAAAGCAAACTTCATATACATATTTTTTTAAAATAGTTTTTGTGACTTTTTTTTTCTTCTTCATTTTTTCTTTAATATCATATTTTTGAAAATCCAACCTCTACTCTAGATTTTTAATCTTCGCTTTTTGGTATTTGTTATCAATTTTGTACCTTTAAGAACCCAATCTTCAGTACCCATTTTTACTTGGGAGTGAGATTACTGGCTTTACTGCTCTCTCCCCCTTTGGACTCTCCTTTTTTCTCCACCAGGTCGCCTCTGTCTCCTCTCTCCCCCTTCTCTTCTCTACCCAACTCTGTGAATCTCTGTGTGTTCCAGATGATGGAGAATACTTCAGGAACTGATTACTGGCTGAATCTCTCTCCTTTTCATTCCCCCCTTTTATCCTCCTGACCACTTCTGTCTCCTTCCTCCCTCTTCTCTTCTCTGTATAACTGCATGAACATCTCTGAGCGATCCAGACTGTGGAGCGCACATAAGGAAGTGATAACTGGCTAGCTTGCTCTCTCCTCTTTTGATTCCACCTCATCTCATTCGCTGGTGGCTCAGATGGTAAAGCATCTGTCCGCAATGCAGGAGACCCGGGTTCGATCCCTGGGTTGGGAAGATCCCCTGGAGAAGGAAACGGCAGCCCACTCCAGTATTCTTGCCTGGAAAATCCCATGGACAGCAGAGCCTGGAAGGGTACTATCCATGGGGTCGCAAAGAGTCGGACATGACTGAGAGAAGGGAAGATCAAGAAGATCATTTCATTCGGGTCACATCTAACTCCCTCCTCCCTCTTCTCTTCTCCATGTAACTATGTGAACCTCTCTGTGTGTCCCTCACTGTGGAGAAACTTTTCTTTAAACTAGATATTTTATCAACAGTGCTGTATGGAAGGAGAAGTCGTGAGACTACTGTAAAAATAAGACTGAAAACCATAAGCAGGAGGCTTAAGTCCAAATCTGAGAACATCAGAGAACTTCTGACTCCAGGGAACATTAATCGACAGGAGCTTATCAAACGCTTCCATACTGCTGCTACTGCTGCTGCTAAGTCGCTTCAGTCGTGTGCGACTCTGTGCAATCCCATAGACGGCAGCCCACCAGGCTCCCCCATCCCTGGGATTCTCCAGACAAGAACACTGGAGTGGGTTGCCATTTCCTTCTCCAATGCATGAAAGTGAAAGTGAAGTTGCTCAATCGTGTCCGACTCTTAAGCGACCCCATGGACTGCAGCCCACCAGGCTCCACCGTCCATGGGATTTCCAGGCAAGAGTATTGGAGTGGGGTGCCAATGCCTTCTCCGAACGCCTCCATACCTACACTGAAACCAAGCACCAACCAGGGGCCAACAA
>NW_011494812.1:53883-56988 GCF_000754665.1 Bison bison bison
TGATAGTGAAAAATGATCCAAAAACCTTGAATTAAAATGGAATCACAGATAAATAGCCTGGAGACAAGGATTGAGAAGATACAAGAAAGGTTTAACAAGGACCTAGAAGAAATAAAAAAGAGTCAATATACAATGAATAATGCAATAAATGAGATCAAAAACACTCTGGAGGCAACAAATAGTAGAATAACAGAGGCAGAAGATACAATTAGTGAAGTAGAAGATAGAATGGTAGAAATTAATGAATCAGAGAGGAAAAAAGAAAAATGAATTAAAAGAAATGAGGACAATCTCAGAGACCTCCAGGACAATATTAAATGCCACAACATTCAAATCATAGGAGTCATAGAAGAAGACAAAAAGAAAGACCATGAGAAAATACTTGAGGAGATAATAGTTGAAAATTTCCCTAAAATGGGGAAGGAAATAGTCACCCAAGTCCAAGAAACCCAGACAGTCCCAAACAGGATAAACCCAAGGCGAAACACCCCAAGACACATATTAATCAAATTAACAAAGATCCAACACAAAGAACAAATATTAAAAGCAGCAAGGGAAAAACAACAGATAACACACAAGGGGATTCCCATAAGGATAACAGCTCATCTTTCAATAGAAACTCTTCAGCCCAGGAGGGAATGGCAGGACATACTTAAAGTGATGAAAGAAAATAACCTACAACCCAGATTACTGTACCTAGCAAGGATCTCATTCAAGTATGAAGGAGAAATCAAAAGCTTTTCAGACAAGCAAAAGCTGAGAGAATTCAGCGCCACCAAACCAGCTCTCCAACAAATGCTAAAGGATCTTCTCTAGACAGGAAACACAAAAAAGGTGTATAAATTCGAACCCAAGACAATAAAGTAAATGGCAATGGGATCATACTTATCAATAATTACCTTAAACGGTAATTTAAGGTATTTAAATGGGTTGAATGCCCTACCAAAAGACAAAGACTGGCTGAATGGATACAAAAACAAGACCCCTATATATGTTGTCTACAAGATACCCACCTCAAAACAGGGGACACATACAGACTGAAAGTGAAGGGCTGGAAAAAGTTATTCCATGCAAATATAGACCAAAAGAAAGCAGGAGTAGTAATATTTATATCAGATAAAATAGACTTTAAAACAAAGGCTGTGAAAAGAGACAAAGAAGGACACTACATAATGATCAAAGATCAATCCAAGAAGAAGAGATAACAATTATAAATACATATGCACCCAACATAGGAGCACCGCAATATGTAAGACAAATGCTAACAAGTATGAAAGGGGAAATAAACAATAACAAAATAATAGTGAGAGACTTTAATACCCCACTCACATCTATGGATAGATCAACTAAACAGAAAACTAACATGGAAACACAGACTTTAAATGATACAATGGACCAGTTGCTGCTGCTGCTGCTAAGTTGCTTCAGTCATGTCTGACTCTGTGCGACCCCATAGACGGCAGCCCACCAGGCTCCACCGTCCCTGGGATTCTCCAGGCAAGAACACTGGAGTGGGTTGCCATTTCCTTCTCCAGTGCATGAAAGTGAAAAGTGAAAGTGAAGTCGCTCAGTCGTGTCCGACTCTTTGTCACCGCATGGACTGAAGCCTACCAGGCTCCTCCGTCTATGGGGTTTTCCAGACAAGAATGCTGGAGTGGGTTGCCATTGCTTTCTCCAAATGGGCCAGTTAGACTTAATTGATATCTATAAGACATTTCACACCAAAACAGTGAATTTCACCTTTTTGTCAAGTACACACGGAATCTTCTCCAGGATAGATGACATCCTGGGCCATAAATCTAGCCTTGGTAAATTCAGAAAAATTGAAATCATTCCAAATATCTTTTCTGATCACAATGCAGGAAGATTAGATGTCAACTTCAGGAAAAAAGCTCTTGAAAGTACAGACATATGGAGGCTAAACAACAGACAACCAAGAAATCACAGAAGAAATAAAAAAAGAAATCAAAGTATGCATAGAAAAGAATGAAAATGAAAACACAACAATCCAAAACTTATGGCACTCAGTAAAAGCAGTGCTAAGGGGAAGGATCATAGCAATCCAAGCCTACCTCAAGAAACAAGAGAAAAGGCAAATAAATAATCTAACTCTACACCTAAAGCAAATAGATAAGGAAGACATGAAGAACCCAAGATCATAAAGATTAGGGCAGAAATAAATGAAAAAGAAATAAAGGAGACAGTAGACAAAATCTACAAAGCTAAAAGCTGGTTCTTTGAGAGATAACTAAAGTAGACAAACCATTAGCCAGACTCATCAAGAAACAAAGGGAGAAGAATCAAATCAACAAAATTAGAAATGAAAATGGATAAGTCACAACAGACAACACAGAAATACAGAGGATCATAAGAAACTACTATAGCAACTATATGCCAATATAATGGACAACTTGGAAGAAATGGACAAATTCTTAGAAAAGTATAACTTTCCAAAACTGAACCAGGAAGAAATAGAAAATCTTAACAGGCCCATCTGAAGCACAGAAATCAAAACTGTAATCTGAAACCTTCCAACAAACAAAAGCCCAGGACCAGACGGCTTCACAGCTGTATTCTACCAAAAATTTAGAGAAGAGCTAACACCTATCCTACTCAAACTCTTCCAGAAAATTGCAGGGGAAGGTACACTTCCAAACTCATTCTATGTGGCCACTATCACTCTAATACAAAAACCTGACAAAAATCCCACAAAAAAGAAAACTACAGGCCAATATCACTGATGAATACAGATGCAAAAATTCTTAACAAAATTCTAGCAAACAGAATCCAACAACATAAGTACCTTATGATCCAGCAACCCCACTGCTGGGCATACACACTGAGGAAACCAGAAGGGAAAGAGACACGTGTACCCCAATGTTCATCGCAGCACTGTTTATAATAGCCAAGACATGGAAGCAACCTAGATGTCCATCAGCAGATGAATGCATAAGAAAGCTGTGGTACATATACACAATGGAGTATTACTCAGCCATTAAAAAGAATACATTTGAATCAGTTCTAATGAGGTGGATGAAACTGGAGCCTATTATACAGAGTGAAGTAAGCCAGAAGGAAAAACATAAATACCGTATACTAACGCAT
>NW_011494812.1:57088-57834 GCF_000754665.1 Bison bison bison
TACAGAGGATCATAAGAAACTACTATAGCAACTATATGCCAATAAAACGGACAACTTGGAAGAAATGGACAAATTCTTAGAAAAGTATAACTTTCCAAAACTGAACCAGGAAGGAATAGAAAATCTTAACAAACCCATCACAAGTACAGAAATTGAAACTGTAATCAGAAATCTTCCAACAAACAAAAGGTCAGGACCAGACAGCTGCACAGCTGAATTCTACCAAAAATTTAGAGAAGAGCTAACACCTATCCTGCTCAAACTCCTCCAGAATATTGCAGAGGAAGGTAAACTTCCAAACTCATTCTATGAGGCCACCATCACCCTAATACCAAAACCTGACAAAGATGCCACACAAAAAAGAAAACTACAGGCCAATATCACTGATGAATATAGATGCAAAAATTCTTAACAAAATTCTAGCAAACAGAATCCAACAACATATTAAAAAGATCATACATCATGACCAAGTGGGCTTTATCCCAGGGATGCAAGGATTCTTCAATATATGCAGATCAATCAATGTGATACACCACATTAACAAATTGAAAAATAAAAACCATATGATTATCTCAATAGATGCAGAGAAAGCGTTTGACAAAATTCAACATCCATTTGTGATAAAAATCCTCCAGAAAGTAGGAATAGAAGGAACATACTTCAACATAATGAAAACCGTATATGAGAAACCCACAGCAAACATTATCCTCAGTGGTGAAAAATTGAAAGCATTTCCCCTAAAGTCA
>NW_011494812.1:57934-58123 GCF_000754665.1 Bison bison bison
ACAAAGAATATTACTCAGCCAATAAAAAGAATGCATTTTAATCAGTTTTAATGAGATGAATGGAATTGGAGCCTATTATTACACAGAGTGAAAGAGAAGGCAATGGCACCCCACTCCAGTACTCTTACCTGGAGAATCCCTTGGACAGAGGAGCCCGGGCGCTAAGAGTCGGGCACGATTGAGCGACTT
>NW_011494812.1:58223-58827 GCF_000754665.1 Bison bison bison
CTCCCCACGAATCTAGAGTCTTTACCAATGAGTCAACTCTTCGCATGAGGTGGCCAAAGTACTGGAGTTTCAGCTTTAGCATCATCCTTCCAAGAAATCCCAGGGCTGATCTCCTTCAGAATGGACTGGTTGGATCTCCTTGCAGTCCAAGGGACTCTCAAGAGTCTTCCCAAAAACCACAGTTCAAAAGCATCAATTCTTCGGCGCTCAGCCTTCTTCACAGTCAAACTCTCACATCCATACATGACCACAGGAAAAACCATAGCCTTGACTAGCCGGATCTTTGCTTGCAAAGTAATGTCTCTGCTTTAGAATATGCTATCTAGGTTGGTCATAACTTTCCTTTCAGGGAGTAAGCGTCTTTTAATTTGATGGCTGCAGTCACCATCTGTAGTGATTTTGGAGCCAAAAAAACTAAAGTCTGACACTGTTTCCACTGTTTCCCCATCTATTTGTCATGAAGTGGTGTGACCGGATGCCATGATCTTCGTTTTCTGAATGTTGAGCTTTAAGCCAACTTTTTCACTCTCCTCTTTCACTTTCATCAAGAGGCTTTTTAGTTCCTCTTCACTTTCTGCCCTAAGGGTGGTGTCATCTGCATATC
>NW_011494812.1:58927-60079 GCF_000754665.1 Bison bison bison
TCCCACAAAAAAGAAAACTACAGGCCAATATCACTGATGAATATAGATGCAAAAATTCTTAACAAAATTCTAGCAAACAGAATCCAACAACATATTAAAAAGATCATACATCATGACCAAGTGGGCTTTATCTCAGGGATGCAAGGATTCTTCAATATATGCAGATCAATCAATGTGATACACCACATTAACAAATTGAAAAATAAAAACCATATGATTATCTCAATAGATGTAGAGAAAGCGTTTGACAAAATTCAACATCCATTTGTGATAAAAATCCTCCAGAAAGTAGGAATAGAAGGAACATACTTCAACATAATGAAAACCGTATATGAGAAACCCACAGCAAACATTATCCTCAATGGTGAAAAATTGAAAGCATTTCCCCTAAAGTCAGGAACAAGACAAGGGTGCCTACTCTCACCACTACTATTCAACATAGTTTTGGAAGTTTAAGCCACAGGAATCAGAGGAGAAAAATAAATAAAAGGAATCCAGATTGGAAAAGAAAAGTAAAACTCTCACTGTTTGTAGATGACATGATCCTATACATAGAAAACCTTTTAGACTCCACCAGAAAATTACTAGAGCTAATCAATGAATTCAGTAAAGTTGCAGGATATAAAATTAACATACAGAAATCCCTTGCATTCCTATACAGTAACAATGAGAAAACAGAAAGAGAAATTAAGGAAACAATTCCATTCACCATTGCAACGAAAAGAATAAAATTCTTAGAAATGAATCTACCTAAAGAAACTAAAGACCTATATATAGAAAACTATAAAACATTGATGAAAGAAATCAAAAAGGACACTAATAGATGGAGAAATATACCATGTTCATGGATTGGAAGAATCAATATAGTGAAAATGAGTATACTACCCAAATAATCTATAGATTCAATGCAATCCCTATCAAGATAACCAATGGTATTTTTCAGAGAACTAGAACAAATAATTTCACACTTTGTATGGAAATACAAAAAACCTTGAATAGCCAATGCAATCTTGAGAAAGAAGAATGGAACTCGAGGAATCAACCTGCCTGACTTCAGACTATACTGCAAAGCCACAGTCATCAAGACAGTATAGTTCTGACACAAAGACAGAAATATAGATCAATGGAACAAAATATAAAGCCCAGAGATAA
>NW_011494812.1:61341-62199 GCF_000754665.1 Bison bison bison
GCTTTGGCATAGTCAATAAAGTGGAAATAGATGTTTTTCTGGAACTCTGTTGCTTTTTCCATGATCCAGAAGATGTTGGCAATTTGATCTCCGGTTCCTCTGCCTTTTCTAAAACCAGCTTGAACATCTGGAAGTTCACAGTTCACGTATCGCTGAAGCCTGGCTTGGAGAATTTTGAGCATTACTTTACTAGCGTGTGAGATGAGTGCAATTGTGTGGTAGTTTGAGCATTCTTTGGTATTGCGTTTCTTTGGGATTGGAATGAAAACTGACCCTTTCCAGTCCTGTGGCCACTGCTGAGTTTTCCAAATTTGCTGGCATATTGAGTGCAGCACTTTCACAGCATCATTTTCAGGATTTGAAATAGCTCAACTGGAATTCCATCACCTCCACTAGCTTTTTTCGCAGTGATGCTTTCTAAGGCCCACTTGACTTCACATTCCAGGATGTCTGGCTCTAGGTGAGTGACCACACCATCGTGATTATCTGGGTCATGAAGATCTTTTTCGTAGAGTTCTTCTGTGTATTCTTGCCATCTCTTCTTAATATCTTCTGCTTCTGTTAGGTCCATACCATTTCTGTCCTTTATTGAGCCCATCTTTGCATGAAATGTTCCCTTAGTACCTAATTTTCTTGAAGAGATCCCTAGTCTTTCCCATTCTGTTGTTTTCCTCTATTTCTTTGCATTGATCGCTGAGGAAGGTTTTCTTATCTCTTCTTGCTATTCTTTGGAAAAATATAAGCATTCCAATGCTTATATCTTTCCTTTTTTCCTTCACTTTTTGCTTCTCTTCTTTTCACAGCTATTTTTAAGGCCTCCCCAGACAGCCATTTTGCTTTTTTGCATTTCTTTTCCAT
>NW_011494812.1:62299-62721 GCF_000754665.1 Bison bison bison
CTGGAGCCTATTATACAGAGTGAAGTAAGACCAGAAGGAAAAACATAAATACCGTATATAACGCATGTATATGGAATTTAGAAAGATGGTAACAATAACCCGGTGTACGAGACAGCAAAAGAGACACTGATGTATAGAACAGTCTTATGGACTCTGTGGGAGAGGGAGAGGGTGGGAAGATTTGGGAGGATGGCAATGAAACATGTAAAATATCATGTAGGAAACGAGTTGCCAGTCCAGGTTCGATGCACGATGCTGGATGCTTGGGGCTGGTGCACTGGGACGGCCCAGAGGGATGGTATGGGGAGCGAGGAGGGAGGAGGGTTCGGGATGGGGAACACATGTATACCTGTGGCGGATTCATTTTGATATTTGGCAAAACTAATACAATTATGTAAAGTTTAAAAATAAAATAAAATTAG
>NW_011494812.1:62821-64771 GCF_000754665.1 Bison bison bison
CTCCTCCTGCCCCAATCCCTCCCAGCATCAGGGTCTTTTCCAATGAGTCAACTCTTCACATGAGGTGGACAAGTACTGGAGTTTCAGCTTTAGCATCATTCCTTCCAAAGAAATCCCAGGGCTGATCTCCTTCAGAATGGCCTGGTTGGATCTCCTTGCAGTCCAAGGAACTCTCAAGAGTCTTCCCAAAACCACAGTTCAAAAGCATCAATTCTTCGGCGCTCAGCCTTCTTCACAGTCAACTCTCACATCCATACATGACCACAGGAAAAACCATAGCCTTGACTAGATGGACCTTTGTTGGCAAAGTAATTTCTCTGCTTTTGTAATATGCTATCTAGGTTGGTCATAACTTCCTTCCAAGGAGTAAGCGTCTTTTAATTTCATGGCTGCAGTCACCATCTGCAGTGATTTTGGAGCCCCCAAAAATAAAGTCTGACACTTTCCACTGTTTCCCCCATCTATTTCCCATGAAGTGATGGGACTGGATGCTATGATCTTCGTTTTCTGAATGTTGAGCTTTAAGTCAACTTTTTCACTCTCCATTTTCACTTTCATCAAGAGGCTTTTTAGTTCCTCTTCACTTTCTGCCCTAAGGGTGGTGTCATCTGCATATCTGAGGTTATTGATATTTCTCCTGGCAATCTTGATTCCAGCTTGTGTTTCTTCCAGTCCAGCGTTTCTCATGATGTACTGTGCATAGGAGTTAAATAAACAGGGTGACAATATACAGCCTTGATGTACTCCTTTTTCTATTTGGAAACAGTCTGTTGTTCCATGTCCAGTTCTAACTGTTGCTTCCTGACCTGCATACACATTTCTCAAGAAGTAGATCAGGTTGTCTGGTATTCCTATCTCTGTCAGAATTTTCCACAGTTTCTTGTGATCCACACAGCCAAAGGCTTTGGCATAGTCAATAAAGTGGAAATAGATGTTTTTCTGGAACTCTGTTGCTTTTTCCATGATCCAGAAGATGTTGGCAATTTGATCTCTGGTTCCTCTGCCTTTTCTAAAACCAGCTTGAACATCTGGAAGTTCACAGTTCACGTATCGCTGAAGCCTGGCTTGGAGAATTTTGAGCATTACTTTACTAGCGTGTGAGATGAGTGCAATTGTGTGGTAGTTTGAGCATTCTTTGGTGTTGCGTTTCTTTGGGATTGGAATGAAAACTGACCTTTTCCAGTCCTGTGGCCACTGCTGAGTTTTGCAAATTTCCTGGCATATTGAGTGTAGCACTTTCACAGCATCATCTTTCAGGATTTGAAATAGCTCAACTCGAATTCCATCACCTCCACTAGCTTTGTTCACAGTGATGCTTTCTAAGGCCCACTTGTCTTCACATTCCAGGATCTCTGGCTCTAGGTGAGTGACCATACCATCGTGATTATCTGGGTCATGAAGATCTTTTTTGTACAGTTCTGCTGTGTATTCTTGCCACCTCTTCTTAATATCTTCTGCTTCAGTTAGGTCCATACCATTTCTGTCCTTTCTCGAGCCCATCTTTGCATGAAATGTTCCCTTGGTATCTCTAATGACCCAGCAATCCCACTGCTGGGCATGCACTCCAAGGGAACCAGAATTGAAAGAGACACATATACCCCAATGTTCATTGCAGCACTGTTTTTAATAGCCAGGACATGGAAGCAACCTAGATGTCCATCAGCAGATGAATGGATAAGAAAGCTGTGGTACATATACATAATAGAATATTACTCAGCCATTAAAAAGAATACATTTGAATCAGTTCTAATGAGGTGGATGAAACTGGAGCCTACTATACAGAGTGAAGTAAGCCAGAAAGATAAACACCAATACAGTATACTAACACATATATATGAAATTTAGAAAAATGGTGACAATAACCCTGTATGCGAGACATTAAAAGAGACACAGATGTATTGAACAGTCTTTTGGACTCTGTGGGAGAGGGCGGGATGATATGGGAGAATG
>NW_011494812.1:64871-65243 GCF_000754665.1 Bison bison bison
GATGGGAGAGGTAGAGAGATGGGGTAGGGGAGAAGGAAATGAGAATAATGAAAGATTCAAGAGATATTGGCAACATATGTTAAAAGAAATAACACATGTCAGTTGTAGCTATGTGTCTTTTACATCATGCTTACTTTTCAAAGGCATCTGCTTTGTGAATTGTGAGTCACCAAGGGATCATGGCATCTGGTCCCATCACTTCATGGGAAATAGATGGGGAAACAGTGGAAACAGTGTCAGACTTTATTTTTTGGGGCTCCAAAATCACTGCAAATGGTGATTGCAGCCATGAAATTAAAAGACACTTACTCCTTGGGAGGAAAGTTATGACCAACCTAGATAGCATATTTAAAAGCAGAGATATTACTTTGC
>NW_011494812.1:66157-68467 GCF_000754665.1 Bison bison bison
CATTTGGGTAAGATTAAGGCAATTTCTCCTTTTCTTTCTCCTCCAAAAGACAAGAACAGTGAGCCTTCTAGTTTTTTTAATTTCATGAGTTTATTCTTATTCACTACAAGGACCTATGGGAAAGTTACAAAGAATCCAGGATCTTACAAAGATCTTACAGTCATTACTTCTATGCTTTTTAATTTTATTCTTTTATAACAAAGTATAGGTATGTGGCAAACTGGTAGCAATGGGACAATTAAGCAACAGTGACAAAGCCTAATTTATAGGACTGTTGTAAGGATCCATATGAAAAGTGCATATAAGGAACTTAATATAATCCTGGCATGTAAAAAGTGCCCCCCAAATACTAACAATTGTAGTTTATATATAATAAGATCTATCCATGGGATTTCCCAGGCAAGAATACTAGTGTGGGTTGCCATTTCCTTCTCTAGGGGATCTTCCCAACCCAGGGATCAAACCCACAGCACCTGCATTGGCAAGCACATTCTTTACCACTGACCCACCAGGAAAGCTCCATTATTCCATTATTGCTCCCTTTTCTTGACACCTAGGCTTTTCTGCAGATGACTTTCAAACTTTTGCCTGGGATCCTCACTAAGAAAAAAGGTTTTCCATCTTGTCCTAGTACATACAATTATTTCATAAGACAAGATTTACTTTTGCTATTTTTGATTCACTCTGATAGTTTCTGCTTTATATATATATATATACACCCCAGTCCAGTCTATTTCATTAAAACATAAATACTTGTAGTGACTCAATTAATTTCACAAGTTTTAATGAACTTTTCATTCTGGCTTGCAAAACACTGTTTTAGGGGAAATCTGAGAAGAGCAAACAAATATTTGCCTTCTGAATTCTTGGAGGCTGGATAAGAAGCATGTGATAGCAACTGACCTATCCGAGCAACTCCTTTCATATTACCACTGAAAACAAAATAGTAGAATGGCCAAAATCTGGAACACTGATAATACCAGGTGCTGGCAAGTGTAAGGAACAGTAGATATCCTCGTTCATTGTCGGTGGGAATGCAAAATGGCATAGCCACTTGGGAGGACAGTTTGGCAGTTCCTTTCAAAATTAGACATACTCTTACCTTATGATCCAGCAGCTGTGCTCCTTGGAATTTACCCAAAGAAGTTAAAAACATATGCCCACACAAAACCCTGCACACAGATCATTATAGCAGCTTTATTTGTAATTGTCACAGCTTGAAAACAATAAAGATGTCCTTCAGTAGGTGAATGGATATGTAAACTGTGGTACATTCAGATGGCGGAATATTATATAGCGCTAAAAAGAAATGGGTTATCAAGCCATGAGAAGACTTGGCTTAAGTGCACATTACTAAGTGAAGGAAGCCAATTTGAAAAGGTTACATGCTGTGTGATTCCAACGATGTGACATTCTAGAAAAGGTAAAATTAAGCAGACAGTAAAAAATCAGTAATTACTAGAGGTTGGAAGTGGGGGGAGGGAGGAATAGGCAGAAGCACATAAGAGTTTTAGAAAATACTCTGTACAATAATATAATGATGTATTCATGTCTCTATCAGATCAGATCAGATCAGTCCCTCAGTCGTGTCTGACTCTTTGCGACCCCATGAATTGCAGCACGCCAGGCCTCCCTATCCATCATCAACTCTTGGAGTTCACTCAGGCTCACGTCCATCGAGTCAGTGATGCCATGCAGCCATCGCATCCTCTGTCGTCCCCTTCTCCTCCTGCCCCAATCCCTCCCAGCATCAGGGTCTTTTCCAATGAGTCAACTCTTCACATGAGGTGGCCAAAGTACTGGAGTTTCAGCTTTAGCATCATTCCTTCCAAAGAAATTCCAGGGCTGATCTCCTTCAGAATGGACTGGTTGGATCTCCTTGCAGTCCAAGGGACTCTTAAGTGTGTTCTCCAACACCACAGTTCAAAAGCATCAATTCTTTGGTGCTCATGATTATACAAATAATTTAAACTTATTCCATACATTTTATGCTTGTATATTTTCTGCAGGAACACGAATCATCCATATGTTGACTTCTCTTTCTTGTCTTTACCCACTTCTGTAATCTTTCCTCTTTTCATATTCTTTTCTGTGTAATATTCCTCTGTAGCCCACCAGGCTCCTCTGTCCATGGGATTTCCTAGGCAAGAATACTGGAGAAGGTTGCCATTTCCTTCTCCAGGGCACCTTTCTGATCCAGGGATCAAACTTGGGTCTCTTGCACTGGCAGGCATATTCTTTACTGCTGAGCCACCTGGGAAGCCCACAATGTCTAAAAGGTACTGAATAAATATGGGTTAAAAGAATGAA
>NW_011494812.1:68567-69015 GCF_000754665.1 Bison bison bison
CAAAACTCTACTAGTCTTTGCCCTGCTTCATTCCGTATTCCAAGGTCCAAATTTGCCTGTTACTTCTAGGTGTTTCTTGACTTCCTACTTTTGCCTTCCAGTCCCCTATAATTGAAAGGACACTTTTTTGAGTGTTAGTTCTAAAAGGTCTTGTAGGTCTTCATAGAACCATTCAACTTCAGCTTCTTCAGCGTTACTGGTTGGGGCCTAGACTTGGATTACTGTGATACTGAATGGTTTGCCTTGGAAATGGACAGAGATCATTCTGTCGTTTTTGAGATTGCATCCAAGTGCTGCATTTCGGACTCTTGTTGACCATAATGGCTACTGCATTTCTTCTGAGGGATTCCTGCCCGCAGTAGTAGATATAATGGTCATCTGATTTAAATTCATCCATTCCAGTCCATTTCAGTTCGCTGATTCCTAGAATGTCGACATTCACTCTTGC
>NW_011494812.1:69115-70581 GCF_000754665.1 Bison bison bison
ACATTGCTTTGCCAACAAAGGTCTGTCTAGTCAAGGCTTGGTTTTTCCAGTGGTCATGTATGGATGTGAGAGTTGGACTATAAAGAAAGCTGAGCACCGAACAATTGGTACTTTTGAACTGTGGTGTTGGAGAAGACTATTTTTTTTTTTTTTTGACAAAGTGAAACATCATTTTATTTATTTATTTATTTTTGCTTTTGATTGAGAGACCCTTGGACTGCAAGGAGATTCAACCAGTCCATCCTAAAGGAGATCAGTTCTGGGTGTTCCTTGGAAGGACTGATGCTAAAGCTGAAACTCCAATACTTTGGCCACCTGATGTGGAGAGCTGACTCATTTGAAAAGACCCTGATGCTGGGAAAGATTGAGGGCAGGAGGAGAAGGGGATGACAGAGGGTGAGATGGTTGGATGGCATTACCGACTCAGTGGACATGAGTTTGGGTGGGCTTCCAGAGTTGGTGTTGGACAGGGAGGGAGGCCTTGCGTGCTGCAGCTCATGGGGTCGCAAAGAGTCGGACACGACTGAGCCACTGAACTGAACTGGTTATTCCTAGATGCTGGGGGCTGTGTTTCTCTTGTTCATATGGGGATCAAACACTTTGCCTTTGGACCAGTGGGGGGTGGGGGTCTGCAAAAGAGGCCCCCTGAGTAAAGCTGTATCCTTTAACAGATGAAAAGCTTATGACTAGTGGGCAAGAAAACCCTGCCCACTGGTCCTGAGAAGTGATGAAAAAACTTACTAGGTCTGTGGGTATAATAAAAAAATATATTCTGGAGTAATTAAAACCCCAAGCTTGTGATATGCACTGGTTTGAGGCCTTGATATTTTGTTGTCTGCATGGAGTGTGAACTATGTGCTAAGAATTAACACAAGAACTGTTCTGGGACCATTAACATTCCTGGGACCTTGACAGAGCAAATACAAAATAGTTCTATATGGATTTTTCCTCTTAATCTAGGTCAGATGGGACTTCTGTGGAGAAAAATATATAAAATATTAATTAAAAAAACCCCTCCATGGCAATGAGGACACAATAAATACAAATCACATTAGTAAAAGAATCAGTAGACATAAAAGAAAACTCACATCCCAATAATTAAAGATAATAAAATAATGTGAAAGATAATAAGTCTGCTCAAAATGTTTAATAAGCTAAAAAAAGGAACAGAAAGCATAATAAAAATAGGACAGCACAATAAAAAGAACAGGATTAAAATAAATCAAGTAAATCTCTGAGAACTGAGAAATTAGTCTCCAATATCAACAAGTCAATGTACAAATTAAATAGCAGAACAGAGATGATTGAAGGTAAACTTAGTGAAATAGAAGGTAGCTCTAAAGAAATTACCCAAAATGCACGAAGAGAAATTAAATGGAGGAAAGCATAAAAATGAGCCATAGATATATAGAAGTGAGAATAAGAAACTCCAACACATAGCCAATTGAAAGTCTAGAAGAAAACAG
>NW_011494812.1:70681-70837 GCF_000754665.1 Bison bison bison
AGTGCATATTGCATATTGCATATTGAGTGCAGCACTTTCACAGCATCATCTTTCAGGATTTGAAATAGCTCAACTCGAATTCTATCACCTCCAATAGCTTTGTTCGTAGTGATGCTTTCTGAGGCCCACTTGACTTCACATTCCAGGATGTCTGGC
>NW_011494812.1:71804-72592 GCF_000754665.1 Bison bison bison
AGTGAAGAAGCTGGCTTAAAACTCAACATTCAAAAAACAAAGATCATAGCATCCAGTCCCATCACTTCATGGCAAATAGACGGGGAAACAATGGAAACAGCAACAGACTTTATTTTGAGGGGCTCCAAAACCACTGCAGGTGGTGACTGCAGCCATGAAATTGAAGGCTCCTTGGAAGAAAAGCTATGACCAACCTAGACAGCATATTAAAAAGAAGAGACATTACTTTGCTGACTAAGGTCCGCCTAGTCAAAGCTATGGTTTTTCCAATAGTCATGTATGGATGTGAGTGAAAGTTGCTCAGTCATGTCTGACTCTTTGTGACCCCATGAACTATACAGTCCATGGAATTCTCCAGGTCAGAATACTGGAGTGGGTGGACTATCTCTTCTCCAGGGGATCTTCCCAACCCAGGGATTGAACCCAGGTCTCCCTCATTGCAGGCAGATTCTTTACCAGCTGAGCCACAAGGGAAGCCCAATGGATGTGAGAGTTGGACCATAAAGAAGGCTGAGTGCCAAAGAATTGATGCTTTTGAACTGTGGTGTTGGAGAAGACTCTTGAGAGTCCCTTGGATTGCAAGATCAAACCAGTCAATTCTAAAGGAACCCTGAATAGTCACGGGAAGGATGAATGCTGAAGTTGAAGTTCCAACACTTTGGCCACCTGATGTGAAGAACTGACTTATTGGAAAAGACCCTGATGCTGGGAAAAATTGAAAGCAGGAGAAGGAGGTAACAGAGGGCAAGATGGTTGGATTGTATCACTTACTCAATGGACGTGAGTTT
>NW_011494812.1:72692-77028 GCF_000754665.1 Bison bison bison
TTCCAATTTGCCTTGATTCATGGATCTGACATTCCAGGTTCCTATGCAATATTGCTCTTTACAGCATCAGACCTTGCTTCTATCACCAGTCACATCCACAGCTGGGTGTTGTTTTTGCTTTGGCTCCATCCCTTCATTCTTTCTGGAGTTATTTCTCCACTGATCTCAGTAGCATATTGGGTACCTTCTGACCTGGGGAGTTACTCTTTTAGTATCCTATCATTTTGCCTTTTCATACTGTTCATGGGGTTCTCAAGGCAAGAATACTGAAGTGGTTTGCCATTCCCTTCTCCAGTGGACCACATTCTGTTAGATCTCTCCACCATGACTCGCCTGTCTTGGGTTGTCCCACCAGCATGGCTTAGTTTCATTGAGTTAGACAAGGCTGTGGTCCTAGTGTGATTAGGTTGACTAGTTTTCTGTGAGTATGGTTTCAGTGTGTTTGTCCTCTGATGCCCTCTTGCAACACCTACCGTCTTACTTAGGTTTCTCTTACCTTGGGCGTGGGATATCTCTTCACGGCTGGTCCAGCAAAGCGAAGCCAATGCTCCTTACCTTGGACGAGAGGTATCTCTTCGCCGCCCTTCCTGACCTTCAGCATGGGATAGCTATGAACCTATTTTTACAGTTTTTGTCTCCTTGAGAAATTCATTTTTCAATGAATTGAATGGGTAAGAGTCAGGGGAACTCTGCTTCTAGCCTCCAGTCCTTGGTAGAATAGCAATTAGGATTTCTGGTTTTCACCCAGGCTGCTCTGGTCTAGTTCCTGGGCGGAGGACTAACATCTTGTTTCAAGTCAGTGCTCACTGCTGCCTTTCTGAGCTCACAGGCATGCATTTATATAAGCACTCAGGAGAGGAACTGCTAGGTCAGACCTAGATCTGGATTGCTGTCTGATATACATAATGCTTATTTCAATTTACTGTGCAAATAGGGTACTGTGTACAGTATCCACGCACTGTTGATTTACAGACCTGGTACAGAAATCTTTTTTTTTTTTTTTAGATTCTTTGACTCTGCTACATGGCCATAAGATATAGTGCACAATTCTTCTCTGCTGAACACAGTATATCCACAGTGTCTGCAACTCCCAAGCCTTCTACCTTCTCTAATGAGGCTTGCTGGATACACTGCTGCTATGTTAGCCCGAATATTATGTAATGGACGATGCAGTTTCATTCTTATATTCCATTCCACTCTCCCTCACAATATTCTCTACCCCTGTGTCTCTGTCTTTCTTTCTGTCATTCACCTACATATAGTGCACAGTCACCCTCAACTACAACAAAAAAATGTTGTCGGCTTTTCCAATAAACAACAATATTGGTGCCATTAAGCCGTGGATTATTGCAGACCACCCCCCCCCCATCCCCCAGTGGTGCACCTTCAGGGGAATTCAGGGTGAAAGAAAACAGAATACTGGCCTTACATAGTTAAGGTGCATATCTAATGAATATTTCAGTGTGTCTAGATTCTTGTATCTTCGCACACATGAGAAAGCATGAAAATCACTAACTAGATATCTGGTTTTTTTGTGATTAGCAGTTATCTTTGATGTTTGATTAATTATTTTTGAGCAAAAACTCGTATATTATCCTGACTTCTTACCTCTTCCGAACAGTTCCTCAGAGCTATTTGGGAGACTGTCTCCTGGGCTATATTTCTCAGTAAAGTCCATAAAACATGTAACTGTTAGGTTGTGCATTTTTCTTCAGTCAGCAATACTCTATTTACATACACTTTAGGTTGATGCTCTTGAGAGTAGGTTTTCCAAGTATCTTTAGTCCTGAAGCTCCTGGCTCTCTCTCACTCTAAATTACTTTTTCCACCTTAACCACTCTCCCATCCCCAGCATACTCAGATGATCCCTGGGGGTAATATGAGGGACATGACATAACTCTGGACGTAATATGAGTGCAAGGAACATGACATTTGGGAAGACACTTAAGTTAGACTCCTACAGTCAATATTTACAAGCTGATGAGAAGTTATTTAAAATCTCAATTTCCCCCCAGAAATAAAATGTGGATTAATACTACTTACCTTCTTTTTTTTTTTTTTGGAAAAATACTTGAGTGCTTAAAAACTATCCCAGGGACTATTCTAGGTGAATAAAACCAGTAAGATATCTTGCAGGTACCAGGATTAAGTAAGACAATGATTGTAAGATGCTTAGAATAGCTGCAGACCTAGAAAATGTGCTTGGCAAAAAATTTTTTTAAACTTAACAGATATTTATCGAATATCTACAGTGTTCTAGTCCGTGGTGTACCGAGTGGGGATACAGTACTGAGAAAGACAGAGGAAATAGATCCTGAAAATAAATAAGCAAAATAAATGAGTCAGTTTCAGTTCGTGATATGTGCATATGATTCACATAAATCAGTAAGAGTAAATGAAAGTACTATTGAGATCAGAAGTGAAATTTTATTCAGAAACTTGAACCAAGCCAGCCTACTGAACAGTAATGCTAAGAGTAAAAAGAGAATCAAAAAGTACTTCCAGGAGTAAAAGGAGAACTAAGGAAATCAACACGTGGTGATCAGAACCAGTCCGGATACATCAGAGAGAGAGAGCTGACCTAGAAGCAAACAGTGTGTGGTAAAATCAACAGTAAGCAGGAAGTTCCCATTATATATCTCACTTCCCATAAATCTCATATATATGGGAAGAGGGTTGAGATGGGGATGTGAAAGAGGGATATCACAAAGCCTTCATGATACTTGGGCTTCTGATTACTTAATCCATAACCAATTATATTTGTGACTATTTTCAGTCAAATCATCTTTGAGTCTTCCAAACTCACTTCCATCCAAGAAATCCCTATTCCATTCTTTGGCTGTGATGACCTTGGATCACAGACTCTCAAGGTTAGCAGAAAGCACAACCATCATATCACTTAACCACATCCTTAGAGTAGGACTTCTTATTGCCAAATTCAGACTTAAATTGAAGAAAGTAGGGAAAACCACTAGATCATTCAGGTATGACCTAATTCAAATTCCTTATGATTATACAGTAGAAGTGAAAAATAGATTTAAGGGACTAGATCTGATAGAGTGCCTGATGAACTATGGATGGAGGTTCACGACATTGTACAGGAGACAGGGATGAAGACCATTTCCATGGAAAAGAAATGCAGAAAAGCAAAATGGCTGTCTGGGAAGGCCTTAAAAATAGCTGTGAAAAGAAGAGAAGCGAAAAGCAAAGGAGAAAAGGAAAGATATAAGCATCTGAATGCAGAGTTCCAAAGAATAGCAAGGAGAGATAAGAAAGCCTTCTTCAGGGATCAATGCAAAGAAATAGAGGAAAACAACAGAATGGGAAAGACTAGAGATCTCTTCAGGAAAATTAGAGATACCAAGGGAACATTTCATGCAAAGATGAACTTGATAAAGGACAGGAATGGTATGGACCTAATAGAGGCAGAAGATATTAAGAAAAGATGGCAAGAATACACAGAAGAATTGTAGAAAAAAAAGATCTTCATGACCCAGATAATCATGATGGTGTGATCACTGACCTAGAGGCAGACATCCTGGAATGTGAAGTCAAGTGGGTCTTAGGAAGCATCACTATGAACAAAGCTAGTGGAGGCGATGGAATTCCAGTTGGGCTATTTCAAATCCTGGAGGATGATGCTGTGAAAGTGCTGCACTCAATATGCCAGCAAATTTGGAAAATTCAGCAGTGGCCACAGGACTGGAAAAGGTCAGTTTTCATTCCAATCCCAAAGAAACGCAATGCCAAAGAATGCTCAAACTACTTCACAATTGCTCTCATCTCACACGCTAGTAAAGTAATGCTCAAAATTCTCCAAGCCAGGCTTCAGCAATATGTGAACCATGAACTTCCACAGTTTCAAGCTGATTTGAGAAAAGGCAGAGAAATCAGAGATCAAATTGCCAACATCTGCTGGATCATCAAAAAAGCAAGAGAGTTCCAGAAAAACATCGATTTCTGCTTTATTGACTATGCCAAAGCCTTTGACTGTGTGGATCACAATAAACTGTGGAAAATTCTGAAAGATATAGGAATATCAGACCACCTGACCTGCCTCTTGAGAAACCTATATGCAGGTCAGGAAGCAACAGTTAGAACTGGACATGGAACAACAGACTGGTTCCAAATAGGAAAAGGAGTACGTCAAGGCTGTATATTGTCACCCTGCTTATTTAACTTCTATGTGGAGTACATCATGAGAAACGCTGGACTGGAAGAAGCATAACCTGAAATCAAGATTGCCGGGAGAAATCTCAATAACCTCAGATATGCAGATGACACCACCCTTATGGCAGAAAGTGAAGAGGAACTAAAAAGCCTCTTGATGAAAGTG
>NW_011494812.1:78219-81022 GCF_000754665.1 Bison bison bison
AGTGAAACCTGGAATAGATAAAAACTATCTGACTCAACTGACTTTTGGAAAAATATATTTATTTCCAATCCTAACTACTGAATGCCATGCTGTCTGCTTTTTTAATTGTTGTTGTTGATAAAAAACAGTTCTTGTATTTATTTCTGAAAGGATGATAGCACTTGCAAATTTTAAGATACAGATAAACTAAATAGAACTGTGCAAATTCTAAAAGGGAGGTTGGAAATTTCAAGAATGCAAAGTTGGATATTGTTCCATGATTCATATATAAGCATTTTTCCTTTTACTTCCAGCTTCATAGCTTCCCTCCGCTCCAGGCTTCTATCCATTATTTGGACAATTTTGTATCCCAATTTAATCACTTGGCCTCTTACTTCAAATAACAGAAATAATTTTTCCACTTTATTGTAAACAGTTTTAGGGCAACATTAAGCATCGTAAGATAGGCTGGGAAAGGCTAGCTCCACGACACCAGCAGAAACGGGAGCAGAAATCTATTTTCTCTAAGGCTCTTACTATGGCAGAGTGAGGGAAGATGGAAACGTTACTATTGGCAGAATGGGGAGAAAACATGATCTTTGAATTCTGGCCACTCTCTAGTGGATTAAGGAAAAGACAGAGAGACAGATGTATGAACACTTCTATAATTACAAGCTCTGGTATGTACTGGGAGGAAAGGTTTACAAGGCTAGCTGGTATACAAGGAGTGGAGGTGGGGCTGACCTAGTTCTTCTGCCTTTGTTCACACAGCCTGGGAGGCCTGGAGAACTCCTCTGAGAAGAGAACTTTCCAGCTGAGATCTGAGCAGGAAGGAAAAAACTAGGCATTGTGAGGGGGTGTGGGGAGGAGGGGGCCAAGAGATTTCCAAGCAGAGAGAACTATTTGTGCAAAGACCTTGGGCAGGAAGAGGCTTTGCATATTAGAGGAAGTGAAAGCATGTCCGCTGGGTTAAGGTCAAAATTAGTGAGACTAGAGTGAGAGATGATGCTGAAAGGCAGACCAAGGTCAGACTGCACACAATCTTGTATCCTGAGAAAGCTATTTCAGAAGATGAGGCAAAAGAATGGATGGTGGTGGAGGTGGAAATGTAGACAAGTGGGCACATGCAAGAGATATTTCAAAAGAGGTATAGTAGAGGAGAGTTGTGATGGACTGGATAAAAGAAGGGGGCAGGAGGTGCCAGGTGGTGGTTCTGACTCACCAAAGACAGGACTTTCTTTCTCACGGTGATCTGAAGTTCTGAACTTTTAGGCCTCATTGCTTTTATTTTCAGCGTGATAACTGGAGAGCTGGCTGCTCAGGAACACATCATAATTTTGTCTCTGTTCTTTAAAACAGAAGCTCATATTTGGAGAATGAAGAGGCAGAGGAGAAAATGAGCAGGCAGAGACCAGGTGGGAGATGGAATGGGAGGAAGAGAGTCTCCCAGAAGGAGGCAGGGAAGACAGGGAGATTGGAGGAGTGGATTCAGGGACCATGACAGGAGGAAAGAGAGGTTGGGGATGGGGACAGTGAGATGAAAGGATCTTGGGATATTAAAGCTTGAAAATTTTTAGCCAACCCAGTCCAGTCCTGTCAATGTAGAGCTGAGACAATTAGGGCTTATGTGAATATTTTATTTGTTTATTTGGCCATGTGCATTGGATCCTACTTGCAGCACATTGGGTCTTGTGATGTGGGATCTTTCATTGCAGTGCAAGGATTCTCTAGTTGTGTCTTGTGGGCTCCCGAGCTCGTGTGATTCATTCAGCAGTTGTGGCATGAGGGCTTGTCCCCCTGAGGTAGGGGATAGATGACCTCCCCCTACCTGCCAGGGTAAAGTGATTGGAGATTCATTCCTTGTGAATTGAAACTCCAAGACAAGAATAGCAGGTGTTTTGCCGAAAGTTTTCACTTTCGTCTAAGGTTCAAAGAATTTGTTAACAAAATCAGCCACTCTTTATATACAAATAAGTAATACAAATATTTATCAGAGAATTATCTAGCTCACTTTCAATATACTAAATTAAGAGAAAACAGAAACAGTAGAGGATACATCACCAAATTGGGTTTTGACCAACATCCAGACTCAAACAGTGCTGGGAAGTCCCATGACACAGCACATCTGGAGTCCCAGTTGGGAAAAGGTCCAAGGCAAAGAGTCCCCTCCATGGGTGAGACTTCAAAGACTGCAGCTCAGGGTTCCTGTTTATAATCCCAGGATGCAAACTGATATCATCATCAATCTGTAAGCAAATTGCAGCTCTGATTTCACGTTAATGCTGTTTGTTTCGTCATGTAAAACTTGGAATTGTTGTTAAGCCTGGGGCTTGATTGGCCAGGCCCCCTTCAGGGGCTCAAAAATCTCAAGATTACTCCCCCATTTTATCTATGGTGCTGCAAGACTTGCACTCACAGCAGGCAGTCACTTCCAGTCACTTCCAGACATACCTAGTTAGGGCAGTGTCCAGGCAGGTTAGAAGCAAGGTCAAAGGCCTGCTCTGCTTTGTCTCTGAAACCTAACGCAGTTCAGTTCAGTTCAGTCCAGTCGTGTCCGACTCTTTGCAACACCATGGACTGCAGCACGCCAGGCCTCCCCGTCCATCAACAATTCCCAGAGTTTACTCAAACTCATGTCCATCGAGTCGAGGATGCCATCCAGCCATCTTATCCTCTGTTGTCCCCTTCTCCTCCTGCCTTCAATCTTTCCCAGCATCAGGGTCTTTTGCAATGAGTCAGTTCTTTGCATCAGGTGGCCAAAGTATTGGAGTTTCAGCTTCAGCATCAGTCCTTCCAAAGAATATTTAGGACTGATTTCCTTTAG
>NW_011494812.1:81122-81678 GCF_000754665.1 Bison bison bison
GATGACCTCCCCCTACCTGCCAGGGTAAAGTGATTGGAGATTCATTCCTTGTGAATTGAAACTCCAAGAAAGAATAGCAGGTGTTTTGCCGAAAGTTTTCACTTTCGTCTAAGGTTCAAAGAATTTGTTAACAAAATCAGCCACTCTTTATATACAAATAAGTAATACAAATATTTATCAGAGAATTATCTAGCTCACTTTCAATATACTAAATTAAGAGAAAACAGAAATAGAAACAGTAGAGGATACATCACCAAATTGGGTTTTGACCAACATCCAGACTCAAACAGTGCTGGGAAGTCCCATGACACAGCACATCTGGAGTCCCAGTTGGGAAAAGGTCCCAGGCAAAGAGTCCCCTCCATGGGTGAGACTTCAAAGACTGCAGCTCAGGACTCCTGTTTATAATCCCAGGACGCAAACTGATATCATCATCAATCTGTAAGCAAATTGCAGCTCTGATTTGATGTTAATGCTGTTTGTTTCATCATGTAAAACTTGGAATTGTTGTTAAGCCTGGGGCTTGATTGGCCAGGTCCCCTCCAGGGGCTCATAA
>NW_011494812.1:81778-82238 GCF_000754665.1 Bison bison bison
TCCCCTTCTCCTCCTGCCCCCAATCCCTCCCAGCATCAGAGTCTTTTGCAATGAGTCAGTTCTTTGCATCAGATGGCCAAAGTATTGGAGTTTCAGCTTCAGCATCAGTCCTTCTAATGAATATTTAGGACTGATTTCCTTTAGGATGGACAGGTTGGATCTCCCTGCAGTCCAAGGGACTCTCAAGAGTCTTCTCCAACACCACAGTTCTAAAGCATCAATTCTTCTGTACTAAGTTTTCTTTATAGTCCAACTCTCACGTCCATACATGACCACTGGAAAAACGATAGCTTTGATTAGATGGACCTTTGTTGGCAAAGTAATGTCTCTGCTTTTTAATATGCTGTCTAGGTTGGTCATAGATTTTCTTCCTAGCAGCAAGTGTCTTTTAATTTCATGGCTGCAGTCACCATCTGCAATGATTTTGGAGCCTCCCAAAATAAAATCTGTCACTGTTTCC
>NW_011494812.1:82338-83002 GCF_000754665.1 Bison bison bison
TTTTTTTTTTTTTAATTTTACTTTATTTTTAAACTTTACAATATTGTATTAGTTTTGCCAAATACTTTTATATACAAATAAGTAATACAAATATTTATCAGAGAATTATCTAGCTCATTTTCAATATACTAAATTAAGAGAAAACAGAAATAGAAACAGTAGAGGATACATCACCAAATTGGGTTTTGACCAACATCCAGACTCAAACAGTGCTGGGAAGTCCCATGACACAGCACATCTAGAATCCCAATTGGGAAAAGGTCCCAGGCAAAGAGTTTCCTCCATGGGTGAGACTTCAAAGACTGCAGCTCAGGGCTCCTGTTTATAATCCCAGGATGCAGACTGATATCATCATCAATCTGTAAGCAAATTGCAGCTCTGATTTCACGTTAATGCTGTTTGTTTCATCATGTAAAACTTGGAATTGTTGTTAAGCCTGGGGCTTGATTGGCCAGGCCCCCTTCAGGGGCTCAAAAATCTCAAGATTACTCCCCCATTTTATCTATGGTGCTGCAAGACTTGCACTCACAGCAGGCAGTCACTTCCAGTCACTTCCAGACATACCTAGTTAGGGCAGTGTCCAGGCAGGTTAGAAGCAAGGTCAAAGGCCTGCTCTGCTTTGTCTCTGAAACCTAACGCAGTTCAGTTCAGTTCAGTCCAGTCG
>NW_011494812.1:83102-83658 GCF_000754665.1 Bison bison bison
TGCAGTCCAAGGGACTCTCAAGAGTCTTCTCCAACACCACAGTTCTAAAGCATCAATTCTTCTGTGCTCAGTTTTCTTTATAGTCCAACTCTCACGTCCATACATGACCACTGGAAAAACGATAGCTTTGATTAGATGGACCTTTGTTGGCAAAGTAATGTCTCTGCTTTTTAATATGCTCTCTAGGTTGGTCATAGATTTTCTTCCTAGCAGCAAGTGTCTTTTAATTTCATGGCTGCAGTCACCATCCACAATGATTTTGGAGCCTCCCCAAATAAAATCTGTCACTGTTTCCATTGTTTCCCTACCTATTTGCCATGAAGTGATGGGACCAGATACCGTGATCTTAGTTTTCTGAATGTTGAAACCAACTTTTCACTCTCCTCTTTCACTTTCATCAAAAGGCTCTTCAGTTCTTCTTCACTTTCTGTCATAAGTGTGGTGTCATCTGCATATCTGACGTTATTGATATTTCTCTCGGCAATCTTGATTCCAGCTTGTGCTTCATCCAGTCCAGCATTTCTCATGATGTACTCTGCATTTAAGTTAAATAAAC
>NW_011494812.1:83758-84192 GCF_000754665.1 Bison bison bison
CTAAAGCATCAATTCTTCTGTGCTCAGTTTCTTTATAGTCCAACTCTCACGTCCATACATGACCACTGGAAAAACGATAGCTTTGATTAGATGGACCTTTGTTGGCAAAGTAATGTCTCTGCTTTTTAATATGCTGTCTAGGTTGGTCATAGATTTTCTTCCTAGCAGCAAGCGTCTTTTAATTTCATGGCTGCAGTCACCATCTGCAATGATTTTGGAGCCTCCCAAAATAAAATCTGTCACTGTTTCCCTTGTTTCCCTATCTATTTGCCATGAAGTGATGGGACCAGATATTGTGATCTTAATTTTCTGAATGTTGAAGCCAACTTTTCACTCTCCTCTTTCACTTTCATCAAAAGGCTCTTCAGTTCTTCTTCACTTTCTGTCATAAGTGTGGTGTCATCTGCATATCTGACGTTATTGATATTTCTCTC
>NW_011494812.1:84292-84862 GCF_000754665.1 Bison bison bison
CCCATTTTATCTATGGTGCTGCAAGACTTGCACTCACAGCAGGCAGTCACTTCCAGTCACTTCCAGACACACCTAGTGAGGGCAGTGTCCAGGCAGGTTAGAAGCAAGGTCACAAGCCTGTTCTGCTTTGTCTCTGAAGCCTAACAGTTCAGTTCAGTTCCGTTTAGTCACTCAGATGTGTCTGACTCTTTGCAACCCCAAAGACTGCAGCATGCCAGGCCTCCCTGTCCATCACCAGCTCCTGGAATTTACTCAAACTTATGTCCATTGAGTCGGTGATGCCATCCAGCCATCTCATCCTCTGTTGTCCCCTTTTCCTCCTGCCCCCAATCCCTCCCAGCATCAGAGTCTTTTGCAATGAGTCAGTTCTTTGCATCAGATGGCCAAAGTATTGGAGTTTCAGCTTCAGCATCAGTCCTTCCAATGAATATTCAGGACTGATTTCCCTTAGGATGGACGGGTTGGATCTCCCTGCAGTCCAATGGACTCTCAAGAGTCTTCTCCAACACCACAGTTCTAAAGCATCAATTCTTCTGTGCTCAGTTTTCTTTATAGTCCAACTCTCACGTC
>NW_011494812.1:84962-88918 GCF_000754665.1 Bison bison bison
GAGCTCTCTACAGTCTGTGGGCTAGCAGTGTGCTGATCTTTTAAAGTTTCTTTCCCTACCCAATCCCCCCTTTTTAATGAGGTTTCAGTGAGGTCTGTTAGGGGTGCATCCTGCAGCTTAATTGGCTTAAAATGTTCTCTCCTTTGGTGTGGTCTCTTTGGGGACCAATTGGGAGAAAAAAAACCAATAGTGTAACTGTTTTGATACTGAAAATTGATAAATGTCTTTTTGAAATAACCAGTCCCTCCAAAATAAATAAATAAATCCAAAAAATAAAAAATAAAAAAATAAAAACATGGTAGACATTATACCATAGATACAACTTTATGTCCTGTTTTAAAACTTAAGTAGTAGTTGTAAAGTTTTTTCCACATACTGTCTGTAACTCTACGTTGGAAAAAGAGATTTAGACAAGCCGGTTGTGAAAAACATGATACTTAAGTGAGTGGCTGTGACCGCGGCTCTTTGCAGCTCAGATACCTAATGAGAGGGACCATCTGGCAGATGAAAAAGGGATCCCTGGACTGAGGGGGTTGGAATAAGTCCCGGGAGAGTCAGAATGGGAGTCCTGCCTGCCTCCAGGTTTAAGACTTGGCCAGCAACAAGGTCAAGTTCAGGCTTTTGGCAGCCCCGGAAACCGGGGTGTGTGGGCGGTCGTTGGGGAAGGACTGAGGAGGTGGGGGGTGGGGCGGAAATTCGAGGTCCGAGAGCAGAGCTAGGAAGTGGGGTGCTTGCTGTTTCTGTTCTTCTGGGGGCTTCCGCAGATTTGGCGGAGTTTTGAGAATGAGTGGAACCGGGCTGAGGGCGGAGAGAGGGAGCCAAGCAAGGAAAGGGGCCGACGTTCGCGGCGGGCGGGTGGAGACTGATGCACCTCGAAAAGCCCGGAAGTTGATCCATCAGCCGGAGAACCTACTACTCCCTGCCTTCAGCTGCTTGGCCCCTGGAGACCGAGCTCGATTCAGAGCGAGCAGACATCACCCTTTCTTCCCAAACCTAACTGTTTCTTTCTTTCTTTTTTCCTTCCTTCTCCCTTCTGTGCTCTCCCTCCCGTTTCCCCGGCTCCTCCGATCTGTATTCTCTCCAGCCCCGCAAACGCCTTTCTCCTTCCAGGGCCTCCAGATCTCCTCGTTCGCCAACCGCAGCTGGACGCGCACAGACGGCCTCGCGTGGCTGGGGGAGCTGCAGCCCTATACTTTGCGCAATGAATCGAACACCATCGGCTTCCTGAAGCCTTGGTCTCGGGGCACATTCAGCGACCAGCAGTGGGAGCAGCTGCAGCATACACTTCTGGTTTATCGCAGCAGCTTCACCAGGGACATCTGGGAATTCGTGGAAAAGCTGCACGTCGAATGTGAGCTGAGGGATGGGATCCTGGACAGCTTCCCAGGGGGAGACAGTGGATGCTGAAGCCCAACCGGGAGGTTCTGGCCCCACGTGATTGTCTCCTCTCTCCGTTTTGAGTCCCACTTCTGCCTGAGAGGTCCCAGCTTGAGTCCTCAAAATACCGCTTGTACATCCCGCTGCAGGTCACCCATTCTCATTTACATGAACTTTGGGGTCCCCAGTATAACGCTCACACCAATTTCTTCAACTCCTTTCAGTCTTCTAAGCTCTTCATAGATATCTTTCCATTCCTCTCCTCAGATCCACTTGAGATCCAGATAGCTACAGGATGTGAGTTGCTCCCGAGGAACATCTCAGAAAGCTTCTTACGCGCAGCATTTCAAGGAAAGGATGTCCTGAGTTTCCAAGGAATGTCTTGGGTGTCAGCCCCAGATGCCCCGCCTTTTATCCAGGAGGTCTGCAAGATGCTCAATCAGGACCAAGGGACCAAGGAAACAGTGCACTGGCTCCTCCATGACATCTGGCCCGAGTTGGTCAGAGGCCTCTTGCAGACCGGGAAGTCTGAGTTGGAGAAGCAAGGTCAGCCTGCCTTTGTCACCTCCTGCCCTCCACTCCACTCTGGGGCTCCATCTAGGGTTTTCATTCCAGGGTTCACATCCCTTTAAGCATCACGGGAAGAAGAGGGGATGGATAAGGTGTGAGGGTATTTAAACACTCCACAGACATTAACTAGGTACCTTTTGGGTTCCATGAATTGAATTAAATAAACCCTGGGGGTCAGTCAGGATCTGTGCTTGAGAAGGGAGAGAAGGCAGATGAACAGTTAAAGCAGTGTCCTGCTGGCTCAGATGGTAAAGGGTCTGCCCACAATGCAGGAGACCCGGGTTTGACCCCTGAGTTGTGAAGATGCCCTGGAGAAGGAAATGGCAACCCCCTCCAGTATTCTTGCCTGAAAAATTCCGTGGACAGAGGAGCCTGGTGGGCTACAATCCATGGGGTTGCAAAGAGTCAGGCATGACTGAGTGACTAACACTTAGAAACTTGCTACGTATGTTACAGCTGAACACAGGGTGCTCTGGGAGTACAGAGTAGGGGCATTTACTGGAGACTGGACCAGGGAAGGGAATGGGGATCGGGGAAGGCTTTCCTGGAGAAGCTAATACAATCGGATTGAAACGGTGGGAGTTCATCTCCAGAGGACTGATGAGCCTGCTGTGAAGTCCAGAGCCTCTGATGTGGAGTCTTCACTCTAAGATGTCTCATTCTCCTATTGAATACAGTGAAGCCGGAGGCTTGGCTGTCCAGTGGCCCCAGTCCTGGGCCTGGCCGTCTGCTGCTGGTGTGCCATGTCTCAGGATTCTACCCAAAACCTGTGCGGGTGATGTGGATGAGGGGCGAGCAGGAGGAGCCTGGCACTCGGCAGGGAGACGTCATGCCCAATGCCGACTCGACTTGGTATCTGCGAGTAACCCTGGATGTGGCGGCTGGGGAGGCGGCTGGCCTGAGTTGCCAAGTGAAGCACAGCAGTCTAGGAGACCAGGACATCATCCTGTACTGGGGTGAGAAGGAACTGGGGCCCAGCTGGGGATGGGAGGAGGTGGTCCTCAAGCACAGAGGGAGGGCCTAGGGAAGGGGAGGGAAATGACACACCTTGGATGGAGGAAATGAAGCCCCAGCCAGGAGTGATAGAAGGAGGGGATTCTCAAAGGGGAGGAACAAAGATCTGAACTGAAACAGGATGGAGACAAGGTGTTCCCTATTTAAGAAAGAACAGACTAAAATCCCCACTGATCCAGAAATAGGTGGCAAGTACAGAACACCAGGAAGATTTGTTCCCCAGAGGAAAGAACTGGGGACTTTGAAAGGCAGGGTAACAAAGATAGCTGTGGTTTGTTGAGTGCTTTCTCGGTGTGAGCTGAACACTCTGCATACAGCAGAGGATGTATGAACAATCATCCCAGCTCTCCTTTGAGCAGGTACTATTGTTTTCATGTTACAGATGAGAAATTGAGGCGAAGCCAGGTCAGCCTGTCTGAGTCTCATCATTAGAAAGTGGAAGAGCTGGATTTAGACTCAGGTTTGGACTAGCTGTGAAACTAGTGCCTTGCTCCATATGAGTACTAGCATATGCTGAAGTGAACCGAATTATAGATGTCCAGACCCCAAGAAAAGATGGGGCGTCTAAAAACTTCAGAGGAATACAAGTGGGCACATTAAACAGGACAAGAAAATAAGCATCTGGCATGCTCACATGTGCTTATAGTAGGAGATATATGCAGATTCCCGGACTGAGACACATCCTGTGTCCCCCACACAGATGGGAACCATGTCTCCAGGGGCTTGATTGTTGCCCTGGTACTACTGGTGTTCGTCCTTCTGTTTGTTGGAGGCTTAGTCTTCTGGTTTAGGAAGCACCGGTAAGTCTCTCCTTTCCATCTCCTCCCTACCTCAACCCCTCTGCCCAGGTTTTCTCCTCTTCCCTTTTCCTTAATGGTCTCTGTTTTCTCTCACAGCCGCTATCAAGATATCCCATGACTCTCCTGACCACACCTATCTGTCTGGACTTCAGGATCTCAGGGCTTTAGCCCTCAGAATTTGAGGGTTACCTTGAA
>NW_011494812.1:89018-89539 GCF_000754665.1 Bison bison bison
CATTTTGGAAAACAAAAAATGTAAAACAAATTAAATCTTCCATAATCCCTTTCTAGAGACATCCATTGCTTGCCTCCCACTCAAAAACTTTGTTTTTAAAAACATGGTAGAATTTAAAAAAAATGTAGAGCACCCCAGCCCCGCCCTGCCGCTGCTCCTCCCTCTCACCCCAACTCTGACTCCACTGGGGCCAGCCTGCCCGAAGCTGACCTTTAAACGGAGGGCTGATCTTTAACTGGAAGGCTGCTTTCTCCTTTCGCCACCTCTCCCACCCCCCTACTCCTGTGTCCTTTTCACCAAACAGTCTCTGCCTCTCCCCAGAGATTCCAGTTGGGCTAGAGGCTGAGCACCTTTGGGAACAACGTTTAAGGGAATGTGAGCACAATGCAAAGTGTCTTTAAAAGCATGTTGTGATGTACACATTTTGTAATTACCTTTTTTGTTCTTGATGTTACAACCATTTGTAAAAAACATTCCAGATAATTCCGTAGAACTGAAGCAGCAGTCTAATCCCTTTCTCA
>NW_011494812.1:89639-90457 GCF_000754665.1 Bison bison bison
TCCTGACCTTCAACGCGGGATAGCTCCTCTAGGCCCTCTTGTGCCTGTGCAGCCACGGCATGGGGTTGCTCCTCCTGGCCGCTGCCCCTGGCCTCGGGCTTAGGGGGGGTGGGGTAGCTCCTCCCGGCCGCTGCCCCTGACCTCGGACGCGGGGTATCTCCTCTCAGCCGCCCCCCCTCTCCCCCGAACTCGGACGTGGGGTAGCTCCTCTTGGCCAGTCTAAACTTTGTTTTAAAAAACATGGTAGACGTTATACCATAGATACAACTTTATGTCCTGTTTTTAAATCTTAAATAGTAGTTGTAAAGTTTTTTCCACATACTATCTGTAACTCTACGTTGGAAAAAGAGATTTAGACAAGCCAGTTGTTAGAAACATGATACTTAAGTGAGTGGCTGTGACCACGGCTCTTTGCAGCTCAGATACCTAATGAGAGGGACCATCTGGCAGATGAAAAAGGGATCCCTGGACTGGAGGGGGGTTAGAAGCAAGTCCCAGGAGAGTCAGAATGGGAGTCCTTCCTGTCTCCAGGCTTAAGAATTGGCCAGCCACAGGGTCAAATTCAGGACCTTTTTGGCAGTCCCGGAAACCCGGGGTGTGTGGGCGGGCGTTGCGGAAGGACCGAGGGGCGGGGGGCGGAGATTCGAGGTCCGAGAGCAGAGCTAGGAAGTGGGGGTGCTGGCTGTTTCTGTTCTTCTGGGGGCTTCCCCAGATTTGGGGGAGTTTGGGGGATGAGTGGAACCGGGGATTCCCGGAAGAGGTCGGCGAGAGGGAGCCGAGCAGGGAAAGGGGACGACGCTAGCGGCGGGGGGGGGGGG
>NW_011494812.1:90557-91028 GCF_000754665.1 Bison bison bison
CTCTTCCCTTTTCCTTAATGGTCTCTGTTTTCTCTCACAGCCGCTATCAAGATATCCCATGACTCTCCTGACCACACCTATCTGTCTGGACTTCAGGATCTCAGGGCTTTAGCCCTCAGAATTTGAGGGTTACCTTGAAGAAGCAGAGAACAGGCAGCTCTTGTCACACATTTTGAACATTTTATCTAAGAGGATTTTGTTTTTTCTTTTAGTATACTGCAAGTGTATATGTCCCAAGTAGTTCTGTAAAAAACAGAAGTGCAAACTCAGATACCTCTCAGGGACAAGCAGATAAAGGCTGCAGTGTAACTGTGTGTGATCCTTATTTGAATGATGCAATATGCAGTCAATTGGAAGATCCTTTTCCTGTTCCAAGGAAGCAAGTGCAACTGTTCCTTGTGAAGTATAAAGTAAGACTTTGGCTTGGCTGTAACCCACCTTTTTTTCAAGAAAAACAGGTCTAGCATTATA
>NW_011494812.1:91128-92419 GCF_000754665.1 Bison bison bison
CATAATACAAGTCCAGAAGTAGGCACTCAAAGGTTAACATGAAGTTAACAAACTCAGGCTTCTTCCACCTCATTGCTCTACTTACTGTCAGGCTTCAACATGAAATGCTACTGTTTTATCAGGATACATTTCTGGGTAGCCTCCTGGAGGAAGGGAAAGACCTCTTCCCTTCTCCTCACTTTAAGGTGAATTCTCAGAAGTAAGACACATCCACGACCCTCTTGCTGCTTCTTGGTAAGTAGTCACAGAAGCACACCAACCAAAGGTACAAGTGAAGCTGGGGCATGTATTTAGTTTGGTGATAATGTGCCTAGCTAAATATCCGGTTTTGTTATCAATGAATTTGGGGAGGCACCTAGAAGCCTTTGTTGAGGGCAAACCATAGAACAACTTACGACTTCCCTGATAGCTCAGATGGTAAAGAATCTGCCTGTAATGCAAGAGACCTCATTTCAAATCCCTGATCCGGAAGATCTGCTGTAGAAGGGATAGGCTACCCACTCCAGTATAGCATTTCGTGTTGAAGCCTGACAGTAAGTAACAGAGCAAAGAGGTGGAAGAAACCTGAGTCTCTGTTAAGTTCATGTAGCTATATAGGCTACTGTATACTCCATAGGGTCGAAAAGAGTCGGACAGGACTGAGCGACTTTTACATTCACAGAACAAGGAGTCAATGAATAAAATAAATCAGATATATTAAAGGTGACTAGGAAGAGCTAAAACAACTTTATGAAGCTTTCAGAATCCTTTATCTTAAAATTTTTTGTTTATTGACAAGAATAAATAATATCTATGTGTTCAGTTCAGTTCAGTTCAGTCGCTGAGTCGTGTCTGACTCTGTGACCACATGAATCACAGCACGCCAGGCCTCCCTGTCCACCATCAACTCCTGGAGTTCACTCAAACTCACGTCCATCGAGTCAGTGATGCCATCCAGCCATCTCATCCTCTGTCATCCCCTTCTCCTCCTTCCCACAATCCCCCCCCAGCATCAGAGTCTTTCCAATGAGTCAACTCTTCGCATGAGGTGGCCAAAGTACTGCAGTTTCAGCTTTAGCATCATCCCTTCCAAAGAACACCCAGGACCAATCTCCTTTAGAATGGACTGGTTGGATCTCCTTGCAGTCCAAGGGACTCTCAAGAGTCTTCTCCAACACCACAGTTCAAAAGCATCAATTCTTCAGCACTCAGCTTTCTTCACAGTCCAACTCTCACATCCATACATGACTACTGGAAAAACCATAAGCTTGACTAGACAGACCTTTGTTGGCAAAGTAATGTCTCTGCTTTT
>NW_011494812.1:92519-96203 GCF_000754665.1 Bison bison bison
CTGGGTCAGGAAGATCCCCTGGAGAAAGGGATGGCAACCCACTCCAGTATTCTTGCCTGGAGAATCCCATGGACAGAGGAGACAATCCATGGAATCACATAGAGTTGGTCATGACTGAGTGACTAATGCTTTCACTTTCAGAACCTAGCTTCTATTTTGAACCTGAATTTACAAAGAGAGACATTTTAAAAGAAAGTTAGGTTGTAGGAAACAGAGGTGTCTCAAGTTTTTACTTCATTAACTTGATTAAAAGAGGAGAAATCAGTGTGGGTGTATAATGTAGAAAAAGCTACTTTTGGTAGTGATATTTCTCTCATGTGGCCAGTTGTTTTTTCAGAGTGGATGGAGACAGATTCTCCCACTTATAGTTATCAAATGAGACTATACATGAGTTGGACTTCCCTGGTGGCTCAGATGGTAAAGTGTCTGTCTACAATGCGGGAGACCCGGGTTTGATCCCTGGTTTGGAAAGATCCCCTGGAGAAGGAAAGGCAATCCACTCGAGGACTATGGCCTGGAAAATCCCATGGACAGAGGAGCCTTGTGGGCTACAGTCCACGGGGTCGCAAAGATTCGGACACGACCAAGTGACTTCACTATACATGAGCTGGGCTGAACCCATTTGGACAGGCATGAGCACTAGTGCAGGCCCAGCTGTCTGCTCTATTCTTAGCCTAGATAAAATAGAGAAACAGCAGCCCTTCCCAATGCGAAGAAATCTGAAGGTCAAGATAAAATCCTCTGTAGCTACCAGGGAAGTAGTCGCTTGGCACTCAAGGCCCTTGAACATCCAGAAAAAAAGACTAAGCTTGTGAAGTCTTTGCTTGAGAAAATTAAGATTTGGCATCTTCTGTGTTGGACTTGCAGATAAAACCTAGGATATGTGTGGAAATGCAGCTAGTTTCTAAATCCATGGTTTCCAAACTGGTTTCCTAACCTGTAGCCTCATCACCTGGAAAGTTGCAAATTATGTTAAGCTACCCCCTGCCAATGAGCCCTACTAAATGAGAAATCTTATGAGTGGGGCCCAGTCATCTGTTTTATCAAGCCCTCAGGTGATTCTGGGGGCTTCATAGGTGGTCAGTGGTAAAGAATCTGCCTGCCAATGCAGGCAGTGCAAGAGACGTGGGTTCAATCCCTGGGTTGGGAAGATCCCCTGGAGTAGGAAATGGCAACCCACTCCAGTATGCTTGCCTAGAAAATTCACTGGACAGAAGATCCTGGTGGGCTACAGTCCCTGGGGTCACAAACAGTCATACATGACTGAAAGACTTGGCACACACACACACACACACACACACACACACACACAGAGTTAATTCTGATGTTCAGTTAAAGTTAGAGAATCACTGTTTGTAAGTACTATACATTGCTATGCAACAGATTCCTCAGAATGCTAAATGAAATGTTAGTTCCTTATACATATAGGGAACTCTACTCAATACACTGTTATAATATATATGGGAAAAGATCTCAAAAAGAATAATATGTATATGTATAACTAAATCACTTTGCTGTACACCTGAAACTACTGCAACATTGTAAATCAGCTCTAAAAGTGAAGTGGCTCAGTGGTGTCCACTCTTTGAGACCCCATGGACTGCAGCCTCCCAGACTCCTCCGTCCATGGGATTTTCTAGGCAAGAGTACTGGAGTGGGGTGCCATTTCCTTCTCCAGGCGATCTTCCTGACTCGGGGATTGAACCTGGGTCTCCCGCATTGTAGGCGGACATTTTACCCTCTAAGCCACCAGGAAATCCCAAATCATCTATACTCAAGTATAAATAATTAAAAAGGTCTTTTTCTCCTCTGCCACTTGTGAAGCAAGACACAGCTAGAATATGTGGTCTACGAACCAGGAAGTGGACTCAGTTGATCTGGTAGTTCTCAGCCTCCAGAATTGTGAGAAAAACATTTCCATTGTTTTTAAACCACCCAGTTTATGGTATCCTGTTATGTAGCCAAGTGGACAAAGATAGATAAGCTTATAAATGCCATGGGAAGCAATGTGTACAAATGTGTGGCAGTCCACAATGCTTTTAAAAATATAGCACCTGTTTACAGTTTTTGGTACCATGCTGACCTCAGGGGATGCTCTTCAGCTTAGCTTCCTTGAGCAGTGTCTAGCTTTTGAACAATCCCATTGGTCTTCTACAGTTTTCAGGCATGTGTGTTAATGTCCTTTCTGAAATCTTTTTTGGAATGCATCAGCATGAATTTACCATAGCTCTGATTCATTTTTAAGCAACTGTGGTTTGTTTTGGCAGTAAATGTTTATTCTCCAGGAAACGTTGTCTCCTTCCTTTAAATACTCAGCTTAAAATATCTCAGAAAATCCTTCAAATTCATTTCAGAATGTTTATTCTCTTTATGGATATTGTGTTCCTTATTGAGTATTGTGCTGAAAGTCAATTTATTGACCTTTAAGTCATGCTTCATTTCATACTCTGATAATCGGTGAAATTCTTCTAATTATTTCTTCTTGAGAGTTAGCACAATGTTAAACACTTTTTCAGTAGAGCACCCTGGAGAGATAGTGTTGGAGGGAGGTGCTCGCCTGTAGGTTCCAACTTTTGCAGGTCAGGTCAGCGGAGTGGGTGAGAAGGCACCCTGTGGGGTGCTGCCCCAGCCATGTGCCCAGAGCTCATGGACACTCAGTAACCTTGCAGCTTCAGCCTGGCAATTACCTTCCCATGGAAACCAGCACTCTGAAGGCTTCCTGCCCCTCCAATGCCCCATCCTCTCTTCAGATGCTCACATGGCCTATGCTATTAGGTTCATCTGCCCAGAGCTTTCTGCTGAGTTTCGCTCTCTCTTCCTGACCTCACCTGTGGTCTGGAGAAAGGCTTTCAGCTTGTCTGGTGACTGCAGACCAGCCATGTCCTGAACAAACCTGTGAACTCTTTTGTTACCCAAGAGGCTAAACTGCACCTTCTTTGTCAGCATTATATTAAGGTAATAAAATCAGCAAACATTTGAATAGAGGAATAGAATAGAAAGGTAAGAAACAGATCTCAGTTTATATTGGAATATATGAGTTTTATTTTATATCAGTGGAAAAAATAATGAGCGGGCTGGCTTCTCATCTACAAAAAATAATATTGGAATTCTCCCTCATAAAATAAATATAAGTAAATTCCAGATGTAGTAAAGACTGAGGTTTTGAAGATTTTTTAAAACCAAAATATGAATTCAGAAACTATAAAATATACACATGTTACAAAATAAAAGTTTGTATGGCAGTAGATGACATAAATCAATTTTAGGTTGGGGGAATGTCTAAACTGCAAAATACAAGTAATGTTAGCTAACATAAATACTGAGAAAAGTATAAATTTATGAGAAAACGTGTAACACTCAAGCAATAAATTGGCAAAGACTGAATAGATAAATCATAAAGAGCAAATCTAAAATGGCTAGTAAACATAAGAAAAGATAATCATCCTTATTAATAGTCACAGAAAAGGAAATTAAAGTAAAAATGAAATATCCATTCTATCATAGCAGACTGACAACAATGAAGGAGAGTACCACATATACGATTTTTAAAAGCAGCCTTTTGGGAAGCTATTTGATAAAATCTTTTCACATAAAAAATTTGCAGACTTCTAAATTCAGAAATGCTACTCTTGAGACTGTATTTTATTAAAATAAGAGCATCAGAATGTGAGGCTGTATGTTCAA
>NW_011494812.1:96303-96785 GCF_000754665.1 Bison bison bison
TAACAGCAGGACCGGAGAAGGCAATGGCATCCCACTCCAGTACTCTTGCCTGGGAAATCCCATGGACAGAGGAGCCTGGTGGGCTGCAGTCCATGGGGTCGGTAAGAGTTAGACACGACTGAGCGACTTCACTTTCACTTCACACTTTCATGCACTGGAGAAGGAAATGGCAACCCCTCCAGTGTGCGTGGAGAATCCCAGGGATGGGGGAGCCTGGTGGGCTACCCTCTATGGGGTCGCACAGAGTCGGACATGACTGAAACGACTTAGCAGCAGCAGCAGCAGCAGCAACAGCAGGACAATTAAGAGAGGATGCTGGACCCTGTCCAGAGCATATATTTCTCAAAGTTAGGAGACCTCCCAGACCATACATGTGCAGAAAAGGCTCCTTGGAGGCCAAAGGAGAGTTATGTCAAGGGTTGTTCTACCCAGATGCCTTTTCAGTAAAATCCATCTTGGCTAAGAGATGCATGCTCACACAT
>NW_011494812.1:96885-99803 GCF_000754665.1 Bison bison bison
TTTTTGTAGATTGCATCCAAGTACTGCATTTCAGACTCTTGTTGACCATAATGGCTACTCCGTTTCTTCTGAGGGATTCCTGCCTGCAGTAGTAGATATAATGGTCATCTGAGTTAAATTCACCCATTCCAGTCGATTTCAGTTCGCTGATTCCTAGCATGTTGACATTTACTCTTGCCATCTCTTGTTTGACCACTTCCAGTTTGCCTTGATTCATGGACCTGACATTCCAGGTTCCTATGCAATATTGCTCTTTACAGCATCGGACCTTGCTTCTATCACCAGTCACATCCACAGCTGGGTATTCTTTTTGCATTGGCTCCATCCCTTCATTGTTTCTGGAGTTATTTCTCCACTGATCTCCAGTAGCATATTGGGCACCTACTGACCTGGGGGAGTTTCTCTTTCAGTATCCTATCATTTTGCCTTTTCATACTGTTCATAGGGTTCTCAAGGCAAGAATACGGAAGTGGTTTGCCATTGTCTTCTCCAGTGGACCACATTCTGTCAGATCTCTCCACCATGACCCGCCCGTCTTGGGTTGCTCCATGGGCATGGCTTAGTTTCATTGAGTTAGACAAGGCTGTGGTACTAGTGTGATTAGATTGACTAGTTTTCTGTGAGTATGGTTTCAGTGTGTCTGTCCTCTGATGCCCTCTTGCAACACCTACCATCTTACTTGGGTTTCTCTTACCTTGGACTAAGGGTATCTCCTCACCACCGCCCTTCCTGACCTTCAACGTGGTATAGCTCCTCTAGGCCCTCCTGTGCCTACCACGGTGTGGGGTTGGTCTTCCCGGCCACGGCCCCTGGCCTCGAGTGTGGGGTAGCTCCTCCTGCCCGCTGTCCCTGGCCTCGGGCTTAAGGGCATGAGGTATCTCCTTTCGGCCGCCCCCCTGACGTCGGACCTTGAGTAGCTCCTCTTGGTCATTCCTGCGCCGTCACAGTCTGGCATTCTTGGCTGCTGCCCCTGACCTCAGACGTGGGATAACACCTCTTGGCTGCTGCCCTTCAGGCATGCGCGCTAAAGCACAGGCAGCTGCGACGGGCATAGTTATAACAATAACTAGTTAATACGAAGTAGTATTATATAAAATAAGGCAACAGAATATAAATCTGATAATGCTGCTGCTGCTACTAAGTTGCTTCAGTCGTGTCCGCCTCTGTGCGATCCCATAGATGGCAGCCCACAAGGCTCCCCCGTTCCTGGTATTCTCCAGGCAAGAACACTGGAGTGGGTGGCCATTTCCTTCTCCAGTGCATGAAGGTGAAAAGTGAAAGTGAAGTCGCTCAGTCGTGTCTAACTCTTAGCGACCCCATGGACTGCAGCCTACCAGGCTCCACCGTCCATGGGATTTTTCAGGCAAGAGTACTGGAGTGGGGTGCCATTGCCTTTTCTGAAATCTGATAATAACTGTACCCAAAATTTTGCATAATTTTCCTCTTGGTCATTGTCCTAAACAACTCAAATCTTAATACATGGCTGTCCTTTGCTATCATAGCACATCTTTCTTTCTCCTGGTATCTAACTCTTTGGACTATTTGGGCAGCTCCATTCCTTAGCCTCCTGGAACCCATTGACCCATTGTTAGCTTTCCTCCTGTGTGTGTGTGTGTGTGTTGGCTCCCTTGCTCCAAAATCTAATGATCAGTTTCAGTTCACTCTAGTTTTTCAAGGTGTGAATGTGAAAGTTGCTCATTCATGTCTGACTGACTCTTTGTGACTCCTTGGACTGTAGCCTGTTCATGGAATTCTCTAGGCAGGAATACTGGAGTGAGTAGCCATTCCCTTCTCCAGGATACCTTCCAGACCCAGGGATTGAACCCAGGTCCCCTGCATTGAAGTCAGATGCTTTTCCACTTGAGCCAGAAAGGAAGTGTTAGAAAAATACATAAATATTTGGGGGAGGGGTACAAATGTTATTTTTTCTTTTGTTTTCCCTATCATTGGAATCTAGCAAAAAAAAACTCCACGTTATTCAAAATGCAGAGTGGTTTGCTAAATTTTTATTTGATACCTTTTTCTATGGCAAAATCTAGAAAGGCAAAAACTACATTTCTTAAACTTTTTTTCAGCTAGACTTTGTAAATTCAGTTCAGTTCAGTTCAGTCACTCAGTCGTGTCCGACTCTTTGTGACCCCATGAACCACAGCACACCAGGCCTCCCTGTCCATCACCAACTCCCAGAGTTCACTCAAACTCATGTCCATCGAGTCAGTGATGCCATCCAGCCATCTCATCCTCTGTCGTCCCCTTCTCCTCTTGTCCCCAATCCCTCTCAGCATCAGAGTCTTTTCCAATGAGCAACTCTTCGCATGAGGTGACCAAGTACTAGAGTTTCAGCTTTAGCATCATTCCTTCCAAAGAAATCCCAGGGCTGATCTCCTTCAGAATGGACTTGTTGGATCTCCCTGCAGTCCAAGGGACTCTCAAGAGTCTTCCCCAAAACCACAGTTCAAAAGCATCAATTCTTTGGCACTCAACTTTCTTCAGAGTCCAACTCTCACATCCATACATGACTACTGGAAAAACCATAGCCTTGACTAGACAGACCTTTGTTGGTAAAGTAATGTCTCTGCTTTTGAATATGCTATCTAGGTTGGTCATAACTTTCCTTCCAAGGAGTAAGTGTCTTTTAATTTGATGGCTGCAGTAACCATCTGAAGTGATTTTGGAGCCCAGAAAAATAAAGTCTGACACTGTTTCCACTGTTTCCCCATGTATTTCCCATGAAGTGATGGGACCGGATGCCATGATATTCGTTTTCTGAATGTTGAGCTTTAAGCCAGGCTTTTCACTCTCCACTTTCACTTTCATCAAGAGGCTTTAGAGATCAAATTGCCAACATCCGCTGGATCATGGAAAAAGCAAGAGAGTTCCAGAGAAACATTTATTTCTGCTTTATTGACTATGCCAAA
>NW_011494812.1:99903-100744 GCF_000754665.1 Bison bison bison
TTCAGCTTTAGCATCATTCCTTCCAAAGAAATCCCAGGGCTGATCTCCTTCAGAATGGACTTGTTGGATCTCCCTGCAGTCCAAGGGACTCTCAAGAGTCTTCTCCAACACCACAGTTCAAAAGCATCAATTCTTCAGCACTCAGCTTTCTTCACAGTCCAACTCTCACATCCATACATGACTACTGGAAAAACCACAAGCTTGACTAGACAGACCTTTGTTGGCAAAGTAATGTCTCTGCTTTTGAATATGCTATCTAGGTTGGTCATAACTTTCCTTCCAAGGACTAAGCGTCTTTTGTAGAGAGATTTAAAAGAAATAAAAAAATCAAGTTAGAATATGAAATGATAAATATACTGTGTTCATTTGGCAGTGTTTTTCCTTTCCTAGTGGTACCTAAAATAACGGTGTACTTAAATTGATGACGGAGAAGGCAATGGCACCCCACTCCAGTACTCTTGCCTGGAGAATCCCATGGATGGAGGAGTCTGGTGGGCTGCAGTCCCTGTGGTCGCTAGGAGTCGGATACGACTGAACGACTTTACTTTCACTTTTCACTTTCATGCATTGGAGAAGAAAATGGCAACCCACTCCAGCGTTCTTGCCTGGAGAATCCCAGAGACAGGGGAGCCTGGTGGGCTGCTGTCTATGGGGTTGCACAGGGTCGGACACGACTGAAGTAATTTAGCAGTAGCAGTAGCAAATTGATGACATCTTTTGTAACATAGTATGATGAATGTTATCATCAGATCAGATCAGATCAGTCGCTCACTCGTGTCCGACTCTTTGCAACCCCATGAATCCCAGCACGCCAGGCCTCCCTGTCCATCACCAACTCCCA
>NW_011494812.1:100844-102173 GCF_000754665.1 Bison bison bison
GCCACTGCTGAGTTTTCCAAATTTGCTGGCATATTGAGTGCAGCACTTTCACAGAATCATCTTTCAGAACTTGGAATAGCTCAACTGGAATTCTATCACCTCCACTAGCTTTGTTCATAGTGATGCTTTCTAAGACCCACTTGACTTCACATTCCAGGAAGTCTGGCTCTAGGTCAGTGATCACATCATCGTCATTATCTGGGTCGTGAAGATTTCTTTTGTACAGTTCTTCTGTGTATTCTTGCCATTTGTTTTTAATATTTTCTGCTTCTATTAGGTCCATGCCATTCCTGTCCTTTGTCAAGCCTATCTTTACATGAAATGTTCCTTTGGTATCTCTGATTTTCTCGAAGAGATCTCCAGTCTTTCCCATTCTGTTGTTTTCCTCTGTTTCTTTGATCACTGAGAAAGGCTTTCTTATCTCTCCTTGCTATTCTTTGGAACTCTGCATTTAGATGCTTATGTCTTTCTTTTCTCCTTTGCTTTTTGCTTCTCTTCTTTTCACAGCTATTTGTAAGGCCTCCCCAGTCAGCCATTTGCTTTTTTGCATTTCTTTTCCATGGGGATGGTCTTGATCCCTGTCTCCTGTACAATGTAATGAACCTCATTCCATAGCTCATCAGGCACTCTATCTATCAGATCTAGGCCCTTAAATCTATTTCTAACTTCCACTGTATAATTGTAAGGGATTTGATTTAGGTCATACCTGAATGGTCTAGTGGTTTTCCATAATTTCTTCAATTTAAGTCTGAATTTGGCAATAAGGAGTTCATGGTCTGAGCCACAGTTAGCTCCTGGTCTTGTTTTTGCTGACTGTATAGACCGTCTCCATCTTTGGCTGCAAAGAATATAATCAATCTGTTTTCGGTGTTGACCATCTGGTGATGTCCATGTGTAGAGTCTTCTCTTGTGTTGTTGGAAGAGGGTGTTTGTTATGACCAGTGCATTTTCTTGGCAAAACTCTATTAGTCTTTGCCCTGCTTCATTCTGTATTCCAAGGCCAAATTTGCCTGTTACTCCAGGTGTTTCTTGACTTCCTACTTTTGCATTCCATTCCCCTATAATGAAAAGGACATCTTTTATGTGTGTTAGTTCTAAAAGGTTTTGTAGGTCTTCATAGAACAGTTCAACTTCAGCTTCTTAAGGGTTACTGGTTAGGGCATAGATTTGGATTACTGTGATATTGAATGGTTTGCCTTGGAAATGAACAGAGATCATTCTGTCTTTTTTGAGATTGCATCCAAGTACTGCCTTTTGGAGTCTTTTGTTGACCATGATGGCTACTCCATTTCTTCTGAGGGATTCCTGCCCGCAGTAGTAGATATAATG
>NW_011494812.1:102273-104217 GCF_000754665.1 Bison bison bison
CCTTGATGTACTCCTTTTCCTATTTGGAACCAGTCTGTTGTTCCATGTCCAATTCTAACTGTTGTTTCCTGACCTGCATATAGGTTTCTCAAGAGGAAGGTCAGATGGTCTGGTATTCTCATCTCTTGAAGAATTTTCCACAGTGTCTTGTGATCCAAACAGTCAAAGGCTTTGGCATAGTCAGTAAAGCAGAAATAGATGTTTTTCTGGAACTCTCTTGCTTTTTCGTTGATCCAATGGATGTTGGCAATTTGATCTCCGGTTCTTCTGCCTTTTCTAAAATCAGCTTGAACATCTGGAAGTTCATGGTTCACATATTGCTGAAGCCTGGCTTGGAGAATTTTGAGCATTACTTTACTAGCATGTGAGATGAGTGCAATTGTGCGGTAGTTTTAGCATTCTTTGGCATTGCCTCTCTTTGGGATTAGAATGAAAACTGACATTTTCTAGTATTGTGGCCACTGCTAGGTTTTCCAAATTTGCTGGCACATTGTGTGCAGCACTTTCACAACATCATCTTTTAGGATTTTAAACAGCTTAACTGGAATTCCATCACCTCCTCTAGCTTTGTTCATAGTGATGCTTTCTAAGGTCCATTTGACTTCATATTCCAAGATGTCTGGCTCTAGGTGAGTTTGTAAATTAGGTTTCTCCAATTAGATGTACTCCTGTGACACTTGTGGGAAGGTTTTTTAAATCTACATTTGTACTAAACTTTCTTTGATAGAAATAAGCTTATTCAGCTGATCTCTTTCATTTTAAGTGAACTTTGGTGGTCTATGTTTTTCAAGGAGTCTATTCATTTCTTCAAAGTTGTTAAATTTTATGACATAAAGTAATTTGTAGTATTCCATTATTGATCTTTTAGCATCTATAAGGTCTGTAGTTATGTCATCTTTTTCCTTTCTTTTCTGTTATTATTAATTTGTTTCTTTCCTCTTTTTTTTTTCTTTACTGAATAGTCAGGCTAGAGTTTTATCAAGTTTATTGATCTGTTCCTTAATGTCCTTTTTCTATTTACTTCATTTGAACTCTGTTTTGGGTTAAAACTAAGTTACTTGGAAATTTTTCTGATCCTTTAGAGGTTTGATTTTAAGTGTTGTTAGGTAGGATCAGTGCAAACTTTGGGGTTAATTTTGACTCACTGCTTTAAATACCATCTTAACACTTTACTGAAGTACTGTTGTTCATTTGCTAAGTTGTGTCCGACTCTTTGCAACCCCATGGATGATAACTCGCCAAGGTTCCTCTATCCTTGGAATTTTCCAGGCAAGAATACTGGAGTGGGTTGCCATTTCCTTCTGCAGAAGTACTGAAGTACTAGAGGGGTTCCAAATCTGTGGACTTCTCTGTGCAGCTTTTTCCTGTCTGCAACTCTGTCCTGTGAAATATGACCACCTTGTTGCAACCACATGGACTATAGAGTCCATGGAGTTCTTTAGGCTAGAATACTGGAGTGGGTACCTATTCCTTCTCCAGGGGATCTTTCCAACCCAGGGGTCAAACCCAGGTCTCCTGCATTGTGGGCAGATTTGTCACCAGCTGAAACACAAGGGAAGCCTTTGGCCTTTCTGAATTCCTAACTCTGCATCCTCAACTCACGGAGATTGCCAGGCTCTACATATAACCCTTTCCCTGGATGCAGCTTAAAAGCTCTCTTCAAGAAGTGAACTGGGGGTAATTGACTCACCTTGCTTATTCCTCTCTCTTAGAGTTCGCTGCCCTGTGATGCCTGATGGTCAATGTCCAAACATTGTTGTTTCATATAGATTTCCCACTTTTTTATATTTCATTTTTAATTGTAAGATTATCACTTTACAACATTATGATGTTGTTTTGCCATATATCAACATCAAACAACCATAGGTATACATATATCCTCTTCCTCTTATACCCTCCTACCACCTCCCTCCCCTGTCCCCTATTTTAGTTGTGTCAGGCCAG
>NW_011494812.1:104317-104835 GCF_000754665.1 Bison bison bison
AAAATAAAGTCTGACACTGTTTCCACTGTTTCCCCATCTATTTGCCATGAAGTGATGGGACCGGATGCCATGATCTTCGTTTTCTGAATGTTGAGGTTTAAGCCAGCGTTTTCACTCTCCACTTTCACTTTCATCAAGAGGCTTTAGAGATCAAATTGCCAACATTCGCTGGATCATGGAAAAAGCAAGAGAGTTCCAGAGAAACATTTATTTCTGCTTTATTGACTATGCCAAAGCCTTTGACTGTTTGGATCACAAGAAACTGTGGAAAATTCTGAAAGGGATGGGAATACCAGACCACCTGATCTGCCTCTTGAGAAATTTGTATGCACGTTAGGAAGCAATGGTTAGAACTGGACATGGAACAACAGACTGGTTCCAAATAGGAAAAGGAGTACGTCAAGGCTGTATATTGTCACCCTGTTTATTTAACTTACATGCAGAGTACATCATGAGAAATGCTGTACTGGAAGAAACACAAGCTGGAATCAAGATTGCCAGGAGAAATATCAATAACC
>NW_011494812.1:104935-111488 GCF_000754665.1 Bison bison bison
ATTGGAAAAGACTCTGATGCTGGGAGGGATTGGGAGCAGGAGAAGAAGGGGACGACAGAGGATGAGATGTCTGGATGGCATCACTGACTCGATGGACGTGAGTCTGAATGAACTCTAGGAGTTGGTGACGGACAGTGAGGCCTGGCGTGCTGCGATTCATGGGGTCGCAAAGAGTCAAACAAGACTGAGCAACTGAACTGAACTGAAGGTTTTTCTGTATTCCAGTTTCCATTCTCCAAACCTTTGTGTTCATAGACAGTAGCTGTGGTTAGCAGTGATAGAAGAATCTCTCTAACTCAAGCTTCCCTGGACTACAACCACTGGGATTTGAATTCAGTAGATTAAAGATCCCTCCTTCCCTTAATCACCAGCATGACTCAGTTGTAAAGTGTCCTGTGTGCTAATCATGTTTTTAAATTTTTCTGTATTTTGTAAGGCTTTGGCATCTTGAAGTCCTTACCTGCCAAGGAAAGACTGCCCCTCCCAGGGAAAACTAATTCCTTGAGAGAGTAAACTCTCCTTTAAGCAAACCTTTCATGTGCAGGTTAACAAATCCAAATTGCATATTCCAACCACCTCCATTACTGACTCGCACATACCAGATCAGTATTTCCCCTACCCTTAATCACCCCAAGACCAGGTACCAAACAACTGGTTGTTGTTTGCTCAGTCACTAAGTCGTATCCAGCTCTTTGGAACCCCATGGACTGCAGCATGCCAGGCTTCCCTGTCCTTCACTATCTCCCAGACTTTGCTCAAATTCATGTCCATTGAGTCAGTGATGCTATCTGACCATCTCATCCTCTGCTACCCACTTCTCCTTTTGCCTTCGATCTTTCTCAGTATCAGGGTCTTTTCCAACCAGTCAGCTCTTTGCAACAGGTGACCAAAATATTGGAGCTTCAGCTTCAGTCCTTCCAATGAATATTCAGGGTTGATTTCCTTTAGGATTGACTGGTTTGATGTTCTTGCTCTCCAAGGGGCTCTCAAGAGTCTTCTCTAGCACCATAATTTGAAAGCATCAATTCTTTGGCTCTCAGCCTTCTTTATGGTCCAACTATCACCAGACAACTGGAGACCACCCTTATAATTCATTTTGTTTTTATTGTTGTTAGTAGCTAAATCATATCTGATTTTTTTGTGACCCCCACAGACTATAGCCTGCTAAGATCCTCTGTCCATGGGACTTCCTAGGCAAGAATACTGGAGGAGGTTGCCTTTTCCTTCTGCAGGGGATCTTCACAACCCAGTGATCGAACCTGTGTCTCTTGCATTGGCAAGAGAGTTTGTTACCACTGAGCCACCAGGGAAGCCCATTTATAACTCATAGCTTGCTGAAATTATTCAAATAACCCAATTCTAAACTATTTACTTTGCCCTGCCTTGCCTTTCCTGTGGAAATCACAATAGAGTCTTATGCCCATGCTGTCCCCTTATTCCTTCTCTCTCCTGACTGCTCTTGATTTTATCCGATGTGGACTTGCATGATGTGGTATGCCCCCTTCTCTTGAGAACTGTAAGTAATAATTTCTTCCAGCAGAGCCAATTATCTCTGTGTCTGTCACATTATCATACTTGATTAAATGAAATCCTGGCCCAAGTTAAAACATCCTGGGAGTCATTTCTGCAATTCTCAGCCTAGACTGTTCTCTCCACCTTCCAACAGTTTTGTAACACTCCATTGCTTGTAATGAAATCTCTTATTGCCTAAAACACTTATTCATCTCATTCATCACTGACTTCATCATGCAGCCACATGAAGGAGACGCTATAAGAAAAATATTCTTGCTATTAAAAGCTATATCCCATGGTAATATTAAAAGTCACATGCTTAAGACTAAATGAGTGGTGACCTCCCTGGTGGTCCAGTGGTTAATAATCTGCCTTGCAATGATGCAGAGAATGAGGGTTCAGTTCTTGGTTGGGGAACTGAGATCTCACATGCTGATGGGCAACTAGGCTGCAATTACTGAGCCTTTCTTCCAGAGCCTGTACGCCACAGCTAGAGAAGCCCGCTCACCTCCAGGAAGCCAAATACATAAATATTTTTTAAAAAGACTAAATGAGTATGTGGAGGGAGGAGGGAGGAAGGTTCAGGATGGGGAACACATGTATACCTGTGGTGGTTTAATTTTGATATTTGGCAAAACTAATACAATTATGTAAAGTTTAAAAATAAAATAATATTAAAAAAAAACATATGAAAAGCTTACTTGAAAAAAAAAAAAGACTAAATGAGTAAAGGGAATGGTAGAATGGAGAGCATAAAAGGGCATAAAAGAGTTCATTGGTAGAAAGCATCAACTACAAATTGGCCCTTTCCCTCTGCCTCTACAAGTATATCCCAAGCTACTGACCTTCAACACACTCTGAAAGGAGTTCAGGGATCAGGAAAGAAGCACTCTGTGTCCTGGGAAAAACTGGCAGAGTAGGCCTTCAGATAGTTAGATATTTTCAGGAGAAGATTTTATGAGCCCAATTCTTACATCTCCTCATATCTAGAAAAGTACTAAAATCTTTCATGGTGATACTGCTACTTGTGACTAGCAGCAACTTTCTGCAAAAACATGTGCTTGATTGCATGCATTCACCCTTCACCAAAATCACATGTATAATAATTCTTCCTTACTCCTTGCCTCTTTGGAGCAGTCAAAGCTATCTGAAATGCTGCCTCTTGGGCCATAGGCCTCGTTTTGCCACAAATAAGATTTAACTCACAATGCACCCTCACACTCTGCATTTTTTTCAGTCAACAAAGCTTACGTAGTCACAGAATATTAAGAACAATGCTGACATGACGTGAGCTCACGTCCAAGGGCTTCAGCTAAGATCATGCTTCATTTTCCAGGATTAGCCAAGAGACCACTAATTCTCTCTGAAGTCTTTTAAAGTGCTTTCTGGAGTAACAGAGCTTCCTAGTGGGGATTTGGCCAGTTAAGTGTGTAAAATTGTTGAATCTCAAAAGTTTTTGATATAGAATCTATCATATGGATATTCAGACAGATTCATCACTTGTATATGGTATTCAAAAATTCTGGAAATATAGGTACTGCTGTAATATTATGTGAAGGTTGAAGAGATTGTTAACATAATACCATTAGTAGCCAAAGTGGCCCTGGCCCATCTTTGGACTCAGGACGTGTGTGAGAAGGGTGGACTAGAGTCTTGACTATCTTGAGTCAAAAAAAAAAAAAGCATTTCCAATCATGAGTACAGTGTGTCCTAGACAGCTGTTCCCTCTGGTGGGTGCACAGCCTCTTAGCTGACATTACTATGAAGGTCCTTATTAGCAAGGGCTTCCATCTTGGAGGTGGCTTGTGACCACAGATATTAGTTTGCTCCTAGTCTAAATAAGGTCATATAATTCTAGGCAGGGCTGCAGCATAAGCAGAGTTCCTAGCAAGGCTAGGAGTGATTCAGATTATAGAATAGGCCAGAGACTGTCAATTTTTTTTGTTTTGCTGTAGGGGGCCAGATAGTAAATATTTCAGGCTTTGTGGGCTGTATTGTCTCTGTTGCAATAGCTCAATCGTGCTTCCGTGGCACAAAAGCAGCCATAGGAAAGAAATGAATGAGTTCACCTGTGTCCTAATAAAACTTTATTTATAATATTAAAATATTCATTTTGTATACTTTTATGAATTATGATATATTATTCTTTTTCCCCCAATCATCTAAAAGTGTAAAAATTATTTTCTTTAACACACCAGATGTGTAATGGAAGCAGATTATTGTTTTAGGTGTGGTTGTGGTATTGTGATACGCTTCAAAATGCCTATAGATAAAAGAATAAGATGGCTGGATTTGGTTCAGAACATGAGTGAGGTGTAGAGAGGCAGGCCAAGCCCAAGGGAGGAGGGGGGTGGGTCCAATTAGGTTCATCATGCCATTCTGTCTTTTTTGTATATGTTCAACTCTCCATAAGAATGCTTAAAAAATGGGGGAGCAGCAATATTCTGCCAAGTAACTTCAACTTTTTCAAGCTGTCATCTGCCAGGAGTATCATTTAACCCAAGAAAGGCTGGAAAGCTGTGGACTCAAGACCCTGGAGTGCCATGCAGGCAAGTCATGGTCCTCCTACCCTGGCCTGGATACCATTGTCTTGCATCTTGGGCTGGCCAAGGAGCATCAAATAGAATATCTGGCTGACACTGCTGGCCAAGAGGCCATAAAACCATTCTTAGTCTATGGGCCATTCAAAAAGAGGTGACAGGCTGGAATAAGACTACGGGCTATAATTTGCTGACCCCTGGAACAGGGTAACTATCTATTTGTTAATTGTAGCTCTCCAGTGCACAGATGATCCAAAGTATGAAGAGAATAAAGAACATTCCTCATTATACCTGTTTTAGGTAAAAATTCTTCATGGTTTACAATTAATTTGGGCTATAAGCGATTGAATGGTAGTCTTAGGTGGTGATATAGATGGACTTGTGAACTTTTCTTACCTATTCTGATGGTAAATTTATGATATGATCAGAATTCATATTTGTCTTATTTTTACCAAGAAAGAAAACTCAACCAAATTAGCAGATTTAGAAAAATTTCAGAATAGTATTGAAAAGATAAATCACACTTTATAGAAGAATATAATTGAAAAAATAAAACCATTTATTTAGGACACAGCTGCTAGTGTTATTACAATGAAGTCTATTTTTAAAAATTTAATTAAGCTAGTTGAATTGAAAGTCCTTAAATCTAATTTTAATGTTTCTCTGTTCATACTTCTTTGAAGTATGAAACTATGAATCTGCACTCAGCCTGCACTTCCTTCACGGTTCCACATATTTATTGCATACCACAGATAACATAGAAATTCTAGATCCTGTATACATGGCAATTCTCATTCGTGGTTTCTGTGACACCTTGAAAATATTTTATTATGGATTTGTATTTGTCTGTTGGACGTCAGTTACAGATGGTTGAGTTAGTTATATTCTTTGGTCGATGGCATATTAGCATGCTTGGTCTGGGAAAGAATTTTTTTTTTTTTGTTTAACTGATTTACTGCCTTTAATCTCATTAGCCAACTCCATTTCCAATTTCATGCATAGGTAACTATTTCATATGCTTCATGGGTAACTTTTTGTTTATTTATGTCCTTAAGAATTGTTCTGTGTGCATGTGTTTTAGAGAAGGCGAGGGTGGGATGATATGAGAGAATAGCATTGAAACACGTATATTACCATATGTGAAATAGATCACTAGTCCAACTTCAGTGCATGAAACTGGGCACTCAAAGCCGGTGCACTGAGACAGCCCTGAGGGATGTGATGAGGAGGGAGCTGGGAGGGGGGCTCAGGATGGGGGACACATGTACACCTACGGCTGATTCATGTCAATGTACGGCACAAAAACCACTACAGTACTGTAAAGTAATTAGCCTCCAATTAAAATAAATAAATAAATAAAAATAAAAAATTTCACAAATGGTGTTTGATATATCTGTCATCTCTGTTTTACCTATCTCTTACCTTTCTTACCTTTTTTCTCCTAAATATTGTTTTAAGACTTGTCTCTACTGCTACATGCACATCTAATTTATTGTTTCTAATTGCTGCATAGTAAGACGTACGCCCACGACATAGCACTTATCAGGACTATGTCCTGAAAAACAGATGTGCTAAAAAACAGATGTGTTTTTTATCTAGGTTTTTGGGTGGGCAGGTGTTTTTTCCTAAACCCTCTAAAGCAAATTCTTCAATGCCGCTGTCATTTGGGCCCTATTTTTTTCCCCAAGGACACTACATATTATCTTCATTTGGACCATATGTTCATATAGGTATGTCTGCTCATCCCACTAAGAACACAACAATCATTTAATTGTCCTTCCAGCACACATAGCAGAAAAGAGCAATTGCTGATGTGCAGCAAATGCCAGATAGCTGATGCCCTTCTGCAGAACCACTAGCATCCCAGGAAACTAGGATACAAAAGAGGGGGATTACCCTCATTCAATCCATAGATGACAGACCTTTATTTTAAACCTTAAATCAATAGTTTAAATAGAAGTAGATTTCATGTGACAGGACAGAGGAAGATTTGAGGCTTTACATTTTTCAGATGTGCACTTTTGCTGTTCAGTTCAGTTCAGTCGCTCAGTCGTGTCCGACTCTCTGCGACCCCATGAATTGTAGTATGCCAGGCCTCCCTGTCCATCATCAACTCCCAGAGTTCACCCAGACTCATGTCCATCGAGTCAGTGATGCAATCCAGCCATCTCATCCTCTGTCGTCCCCTTCTCCTCCTACCCTCAATCCCTTACAGCATCAGAGTCTTTTCCAATGAGTCAACTCTTCGTATGAGGTGGCCAAAGTACTAGAGTTTCAGCTTTAGCATCATTCCTTCCAAAGAAACCCCAGGGTTGATCTTCAGAATGGCCTGGTTGGATCTCCTTGCAGTCCAAGGGGCTCTCAAGAGTCTTCTCCAACACCACAGTTCAAAAGCGTCAATTCTTCGGAGCTCAGCCTTCTTCACAGTCCAACTCTCACATCCATACATGACCACAGGAAAAACCACAGCCTTGACTAGACGAACCTTTGTTTGCAAAGTA
>NW_011494812.1:111588-112747 GCF_000754665.1 Bison bison bison
GAGACACTGATGTATAGAACAGTCTTATGGACTCTGTTGGAGAGGGAGAGGGTGGGAAGATTTGGGAGAATGGCATTGAAACGTATAATATCATGTATGAAACGAGTTGCCAGTCCAGGTTTGATGCACGATACTGGATGCTTGGGGCTGGTGCACTGGGACGACTCAGAGGGATGGTATGGGAAGGGAGGAGGGAGGAGGGTTCAGGATGGGGAACACATGTATACCTGTGGCAGATTCATTTCGATATTTGGCAAAACTAATACAATTATGTAAAGTTTAAAAATAAAATAAAATTAAAAAAAAGTAAAAAAAACCCACAAAATTTTCAGAATAGTATTGAAAAGATAAATCACACTTTATAGAAGAATATAATTGAAAAAATAAAACCATTTATTTAAGACACAGCTGCTAGTGTTATTACAATGAAGTCTATTTTTAAAAATTTAATTAAGCTAGTTGAATTGAAAGTCCTTAAATCTAATTTTAATGTTTCTCTGTTCATACTTCTTTGAAGTATGAAACTATGAATCTGCACTCAGCTTGCACTTCTTTCACGGTTCCATATATTTATTGCATACCACAGATAGCATAGAAATTCTAGATCCTGTATACATGGAAATTCTCATTCATGGTTTCTGTGACACCTTGCAAATATTTTATTATGGATTTGTATTTGTCTGTTGGACTTCAGTTACAGATGGTCGAGTTAGTTATATTCCTTAGTCAATGGCATATTAGCATGCTTGGTATGGGAAAGAATTTTTTTTTTTTTTGTTTAACTGATTTATTGCCTTTAATCTCATTAGCCAACTCCATTTCCAATTTCATTCATAGGTAACTATTTCATATGCTTCATGGGTAACTTTTTATTTATTTATGTCCTTAAGAATTGTTCTGTGTTCATGTGTTTTAGAGAAGGCAAGGGTGGGATGATTTGAGAGAATAGCATTGAAACACGTATATTACCATATGTGAAATAGATCACTAGTCCAAGTTCAATGTATGAAACAGGGCACTCAAAGCCAGGGCACTGGGACAACCCTGAGGGATGTGATAGGGAGGGAGCTGGTAGCGGGGCTCAGGATGGGGGACACATGTACACCTATGGCTGATTCATGTCAATGTATGGCATAAAAACCACTACAGTACTGTAAAG
>NW_011494812.1:112847-113619 GCF_000754665.1 Bison bison bison
TAAGCTGGGTGACAATATACAGCCTTGACGTACTCCTTTTCCTATTTGGAACCAGTCTGTTGTTCCATGTCCAGTTCTAACTGTTGCTTCCTGACCCGCATACAAATTTCTCAAGAGGCAGATCAGGTGGTCTGGTATTCCCATCTCTTTCAGAATTTTCCACAGTTTATTGTGATTCAAACAGTCAAAGGCTTTGGCATAGTCAATAAAACAGAAATAGATGTTTTTCTGGACCTCTCTTGCTTTATCCATGATCAAGTGGATGTTGGCATTTTGATCTCTGGTTCCTCTGCCTTTTCTAAAACCAGCTTGAACATCAGGAAGTTCACGGTTCACATATTGCTGAAGCCTGGCTTGGAGAATTTTGGGGATTACTTTACTAGCGTGTGAGATGAGTGCAATTGTGTGGTAGTTTGAGCATTCTTTGGCATTGCCTTTCTTTGGGATTGAATGAAAACTGACCTTTTCCAATCCTGTGGCCACTGCTGAGTTTTCAAATTTTCTGGCGTATTGAGTGCAGCACTTTCACAGCATCATCTTTCAGGATTTGAAAGAGCTCAACTGGAATTCCATCACCTCCACTAGCTTTGTTCGTAGTGATGTTTCTAAGGCCCACTTGACTTCACATTCCAGGATGTCTGGCTCTAGGTCAGTGATCACACCATGGTGATTATCTGGGTCGTGAAATTCTTTTTTGTACAGTTCTCCGGCTTCAGTCAAAGGCCAAAGCCTTTGACTGTGTGGATCACAATAAACTGTGGAAAATTCTGAA
>NW_011494812.1:113719-114584 GCF_000754665.1 Bison bison bison
GGGTATGAGGAGGGAGGAGGAGGAGGGTTCAGGATGGGGAACACATGTATACCTGTGGCAGATTCATTTCGATATTTGGCAAAACTAATACAATTATGTAAAGTTTAAAAATAAAATAAAATAAAAAAAAGTAAAAAAAACCCACAAAATTTTCAGAATAGTATTGAAAAGATAAATCACACTTTATAGAAGAATATAATTGAAAAAATAAAACCATTTATTTAGGACACAGCTGCTAGTGTTATTACAATGAAGTCTATTTTTAAAAATTTAGGGCGCGCTCTGGCACTGGACCCGCTATGGGCGCCGCCGCGTGGGCACCGTAGCTCTTGCCGCCGCGTGTGTCTCTCCTGCTGCTGCTTTTGCCGCTCCCGGGGCTGCCCGTGGGCTCCTGGGATCCGGACCGAAAAAAAAAAAAAATTTAATTAAGCTAGTTGAATTGAAAGTCCTTAAATCTAATTTTAATGTTTCTCTGTTCATACTTCTTTGAAGTATGAAACTATGAATCTGCACTCAGCTTGCACTTCTTTCACGGTTCCACATATTTATTGCATACCACAGATAGCATAGAAATTCTAGATCCTGTATACATGGAAATTCTCATTCATGGTTTCGGTGACACCTTGCAAATATTTTATTATGGATTTGTATTTGTCTGTTGGACTTCAGTGACAGATGGTCGAGTTAGTTATATTCCTTAGTCGATGGCATATTAGCATGCTTGGTCTGGGAAAGAATTTTTTTTGTTTGTTTAACAGATTTATTGCCTTTAATCTCATTAGCCAACTCCATTTCCAATTTCATTCATAGGTAACTATTTCATATGCTTCATGGGTAACTTTTTGTTTATTTATGTCCTTAAGAA
>NW_011494812.1:114684-118016 GCF_000754665.1 Bison bison bison
TCAGTCCATAGTTCGTCAGGCACTCTATCTATGAGATCTAGGCCCTTAAATCTATTTCTCACTTTCACTCTATAATTTTAAGGGATTTGATTTAGGTCATACCTGAATGGTCTAGTGGTTTTCCCTACTTTCTTCAATTTAAGTCTGAATTTGGCAATAAGGAGTTCATGGTCTGAGCCACAGTCAGTTCCTGGTCTTGTTTTTGCTGACTGTATAGAGCTTCTCCATCTTTGGCTGCAAAGAATATAATCCATCTGATTTCGGTGTTGACCATCTGATGATGTCCATGTATAGCGTCTTCTCTTGTGTTGTTGTAAGAGGGTATTTTTTATGACCAGTGCATTTTTTTTTTTTGGCAAAACTCTATTAGTCTTTGCCCTGCTTCATTCCGTATTCCAAGGCCAAATTTGCCTGTTACTCCACGTGTTTCTTGACTTCCTACTTTTGCATTCCAGTCCCCTATAATGAAAAGGACATCTTTTTGGGTGTTAGTTCTAAAAGGTCTTGTAGGTCTTCATAGAACCGTTCAACTTGTGCTTCTTCATTGTTACTGTTTGGGGTATAGACTTGGATTACTGTGATATTGAATGGTTTGCCTTGGAAACGAACAGAGATCATTCTGTCGTTTTTGAGATGGCATCCAAGTACTGCATTTCGGACTCTTTTGTTGACCATGATGGCTAGTCCATTTTTTCTGAGGGATTCCTGCCCGTGGTAGTAGATATAATGGTCATCTGAGTTAAATTCACCCATTCCAGTCCATTTCAGTTCGCTGATTCCTAGAATGTCGACACTGACTCTTGCCATCTCTTGTTTGACCACTTGCAATTTGCCTTGATTCATGGATCTGACATTCCAGGTTCCTATGCAATATTGCTCTTTACAGCATCGGACCTTGCTTCTATCACCAGTCACATCCACAGCTGGGTATTCTTTTTGCTTTGAGTCCATCACTTCATTGTTTCTGGAGTTATTTCTCCACTGATCTCCAATAGCATATTGGGCACCTCATTACCTGAGGAGTTACTCTTTCAGTATCCTATCATTTTGCCTTTTCATACTGTTCATGGGGTTTTCAAGGCAAGAATACTGAAGTGGTTTGTTATTCCCTTCTCCAATGAACCACATTCTGTCAGGTTTCTCCACCATGACCTGCCCGTATTGGGTTGCCCCACAGGCATGGCTTAGTTTCATTGAGTTAGACAAGGCTGTGGTCCTAGTGTGATTAGATTGACTAGTTTTCTGTGAGTATGGTTTCAGTGTGTTTGCCCTAGGATGCCCTCTTGCAACACCTACCGTCTTACTTGGTTTTCTCTTACCTTGGGCATGGGGTAATTGTACTGACTGTTAAAAAGTTATGTGTAAATTCAAGAAGAAAGGCATTAGGAGTTTCTTAGCAGAGAGTAATCCCAGTTTCCTGGAGATTTTATGAGATGTGGCTTACAGAAATTTCTGGCTCCTTCTGTTGTTAATTGAAAAGTCAGTAACACTCTTGTTGTTCTTCAGTTTGAATTTCCTGAATGTGAACCTAGCCATATTAAATATGAGCCTGACGGCTGTTGTCTTATCACTATCATGGTATTTATCAGACATGGAAATAGCTTCTTTTATATTGGCCTGGATGACAAGCCTATGCATTCATTACATGGGAACAAGGCAACACACACACTTTCATATCAGCCAAATTTTTGTTTGTGATGACATTCAGCTCATAATGGCACATGTAAAGATATTTGGTACCCAGATTACTCTCCAAGGTAGCAGGTCATTGCTATTGCAACTAATCCATACTGTCTTGTTTTCTGCCTTTGGGATTCAGGCTCTGACTTGGGAATTCGGATCTTTGCTTTTCCGTGCTGACAATAAGAAGGCCATTGCCATCCAAAATTCAGACCGTTACATATAGTCACTCATTTTTTTCAGGAAATTTCATTCAAGCTGGGTTCTCATGGCTGACCCCCACTCATCCTCCTGTCCAGGACCTGCAAACCTGCAGGTTCCTGTTACCACAACCAAAGCATGCCCAGGCAATTGGCAATGTCTTAAACAGGTCATCTAGCTCACAAAATTTCAGTATTTCCTTGTTCCAATACAAACAGTGTACAGATTTCTAAAATTGTCTACAGAGGTTTAATACAACTCTCACAATTATTAGTAAGTACAGAAGCCGAAAAAATCAGCATAGGGATAAAAGATTTGAGCAACAAAAGAAAAATATTAATCTAATTTACATAGAATCTACCTTCAGAACCCAGACAGTAAAACTGTACATCTCACAGGTTTTGATGTGTAATATTTTTATTGTTCTTTGGTCTTAAACTTTTTTTTCAGCATATTTTCTCTTTTGACTAATAAATTCCCCAGAAGTAGGTTTGTAAACCAAGTATATGGAAATTTAAGCACTTACTTTTTTGTTATTAACTTTAGGTTAGTGATGCTATGGTCAGAGAATGTGAACAGAGTTTATAAGCTACCTGTTCATTGAAAAGTATTGGGACTTTATGTCTTAGAACATAGCCATTTATATATTTGATTCTTATATGCTTGAGGAGCTCATGTACTTCCTAATTTTTAGATGTAGAATTTTATACAGATCCAAATAACTTTTCTCAGGTTCATTGAGCTTTGCTTAACAAAATTATAATATATTTAAAGTGTAAAACATGATGATTTGATGTACATACATATTGTGAAAGTCTTCCCACAACTGAGTTGATTAACACATACATCACCTCACATTTTGATCTTTTTATGTAAGAGAGCTAAGTTCTACTATCTTAGCAAATTTCAATTACGCAATACAGTATTTCAACTCAAGTCACCATACACTGCCTTAGATCCTTAGACTTTATTTATCTTATAATTCAAAGGTTGTATCCTTTTACCAACTTCTCATTCCTCCATCCCGTAGTTACTGGTAACCACCATTTTATACTCTGTTGCTAATAACTTTTGCTATGAACTTGACTTAAAAAAAAAATATTCCACGTATGAGTGACACCATTCAGTATTTGTCTTGTTTTTGTCTGGCTGATTTAGCATAATGCTCTCTGTGCTTACCTGCTAAGTCGCTTCAGTCGTGTCCGACTCTGTGCAACCCCATAGATGGCGGCCCACCAGGTTTCCTCCTCCCTGGGATTCTCCAGCCAAGAACATTGGAGTGGGTTGCCATTTCCTTCTCCAATGCATGAAAGGGAAAAGTGAAAGTGAAGTCTCTCAGTCGCGTCCGACTCTTCGAGACCCCATGGTCTGCAGCTTACCAGGCTCCTCCATCCATGGGATTTTCTAGGCAAGAGTACTGGAGTGGGGTGCCATTGCCTTCTCCATGTGCT
>NW_011494812.1:118116-118767 GCF_000754665.1 Bison bison bison
ATGTATGGATGTGAGAGTTGGACTGTGAAGAAAGGCTGAGTTCCGAAGAATTGATGCTTTTGAACTGTGGGTGTTGGAGAAGACTCTTGAGAGTCCCTTGGACTGCAAGGAGATCCAACCAGGCCATTCTGAAGGAGATCAGCCCTGGGATTTCTTTGGAAGGAATGATGCTCAAGCTGAAACTCCAGTACTTTGGCCCCCTGATGTGAAGAGTTGACTCATTGGTAAAGACTCTGATGCTGGGAGGGGATTGGGGGCAAGAGGAGAAGGGGATGACAGAAGATGAGATGGCTGGATGGCATCACTGACTCGATGGACGTGAGTTTGAGTGAACTTCTGGAGTTGGTGATGGACAGGGAGGCCTGGCGTGCCACGATTCATTGGGTCACAAAGAGTAGGACATGAATGAGCGAGTGATCTGATCTGATCTGTGTATTCTTGCCGTCTCTTTTTAATATCTTCTGTTTATATTAGGTCCATACCATTTCTGTCCTTTATCGAGCCCATCTTTGCATGAAATGTTCCCTTGGTATCTCTAATTTTCTTGCAGAGATCTCTAGTGTTTCCTATTCTGTTGTTTTCCTCTATTTCTTTGCATTGATCGCTGAAGAAGGCTTTCTTATTTCTTCTTGCTATTCTTTGGAACTCTGC
>NW_011494812.1:118867-129117 GCF_000754665.1 Bison bison bison
GCACTCCAGTACTCTTGCCTGGAAAATCCCATGGGTGGAGGAGCCTGGTAGGCTGCAGTCCATGAGGTCGCGAAGAGTCGGACACGACTGAGTGACTTCCCTTTCACTTTTCACTTTCATCCATTGGAGAAGGAAATGGCAACCCACTCGAGTGTTCTTGCCTGTAGAATCCCAGGGACCGGGGAGCCTGGTGGGTTGCCATCTATGGGGTCGCACAGAGTTGGACAGGACTGAAGTGACTTAGCAGCAGCATCAGCAGCAGAGGGACCACATCAGGAGGTCAAGGCAGAGTGCAGACAGAGAGACAGATGTGGGGTACATGCCTTTATTAGGGTCTTTGGGTGGCATGCTTTGGGGTTCCCAGGTTAAGGCTGACTGGTCAATTAGAACCAAGAGAGTGGGAGTCTGAAAAGCCCCTCTAGGGTCATATTAAGGGGAAAACTAGAGGAAGGTTTTTCCAGTAGTCATGTACGGATGTGAAAGCTGAATGATAAAAAAGGCTGAATACCGAAGAATTGATACTTTCTAACTGTGATGTGGGAGAAGACTCTTGAGAGTCCCTTGGATTGCAAGGAGATCAAACCAGTCAATCTTAAAGGAAATCAACCTTGAATATTCATTGGAAGGACTGATGCTGAAGTTGAATCTCAAATATTTTGGTCACCTGATGCAAAGAGCTGACTCACTGGAAAAGCCCTGATGCTGGGAAAGATTGAAGGCACTAGGAGAAGCGGGTGACAGAGGATGAGATGGTTGAATGGCATCACCGACTCAATGGACATGAGTTTGAGCAAACTCCAGGAGATAGTGAAGGACAGGGAAGCCTGGCGTGCTGTAGTCCACCGAGTGGCAAGAGTCGGACATGACTGAGTGACTGAACAACAACAAAGAGGAAGGCACTGGGAAGCAAGCAAACAGAACTGCTGATCCCAGGCATTGCTGGAGAAGTCATATCAGGAACTTACATGTGACTCTATGGGCTGCAAATCAGGACATGTGCTTTCATGGGTTTAAGGTTACTGCAGACCCTGTGGTCAAACAAAATTTAGATTTTCATTTTCTTGATGATAAGTCAGGTTGAGGAACTTTTAAAATACCTGTTTTCTTTGGAAAAATGTATATTCAGGTCCTTTGCCTATTTTTAATTGATTGTTATTTTTGCTTATGAGTTGTATGAGTTCTTTGTATATTTTGGATAATAACTTCTTATTAAATATATCCTTTGAAAATGTTTTCTCCCATTTCATAGGCTGTATGTTCATTTAGTTGATGGTTTCATTTGCTACTTAGCAGCTTTTTAGTTGATGTAGTCCCAGTTGTTTATTTTTGCTTTTGTTGCCTTTGCTTTTGGCACCATTGGTATTGTTCAGTGACTAAGTTGTGTCCAACTCTTTGCAACCCCGTGAGCTGCAGCATACCAGGTTTCCCTGTCCTTCACTATCTCTCAGAGTTTTCTCAAATCATGGCCATTGAGTTGGTGATGCTATCTCATCCTCTGCTGCCCTCTTCTCCTTTTGTTTTCAATCTTTCCCAGCATCAGAATCTTTTTTCAGTGAGTTAGCTCTTCACATTAGGTGGCCAAAGTATTGGAGCTTTAGCTTCAGCATCAGTCCTTCCAATGAATATACCAGATGAATTTCCTTTAGAATTGACTGGTTTGATCTCCCTGCTGTCCAAGGGACTCTCAAGAGTCTTCTCAAGCACCACAGTTCAAAGACATCAATTCTTCAGTGCTCAGGCTTCTTTAATGGTCCAACTCTCACATGTATACATGACTACTGGAAAAACCATAGCTTTGACAATATGGGCCTTTGTTGGCAAAGTGATGTCTCTGCTTTTTAATACACTGTCTAGATTTGCCATAGCATTCCTTTCAAGGAGCAAGAGTCTTTTAGTTTCATGGCTATAGTATACTGTCCTCATTGATTTGGAGCCCAAGAAAATAAAATCTGTCACTGCTTCCACTTTTCCCCCAATCTATCTGACATGAAGTGATGGCACCAGATGCCGTGATCTTAGTTTTTTGAATGTTGAGTTTTTAGCCTGTTTTTTCACTTTCTTCTTTCACCCTCATCAAGAGGCTCTTTATTTCCTCCTCACTTTCTGCCATTAGAGTGATATTATCCACATATCTGAAGTTATTGATATTTTTACCAGCAATATATTAAAAGAAATTATTGCCAATACCAATGTTAAGGTGCTTATCCCTGTTTTATTCTGTGGTTTTAATAGTTTTAGGTCTTACATCCAAATCTTTAATTGATTTTGAGTTGATTTTTATGTTCAGTGTAATATAGAAGCCTAGTTTCATTCTTTTGCATGTAGATATCCCAGCACCATTTATTGAAGAGACTATCCTTTCCCTATTGTATCTTCTTGGTGCCTTCATCAAAAATTAATTAACCATATATGCATGAGATTACTACTGGGATTTCTATTCTATTCCACTGATCTATGTGTCTATTTTTATGCCAATGCCACACTGTTTTGATTACTAAAACTTTTTAATGTAGTTTGAAGTCAGGAAGTGTGATGACTCCAGCTTTGTTCTTTCTCAAGTTTGCTTTGACTACTCAAAGTGTTTTATGGCTTTATATAAATTTTAGGATTGTTTGTTGTATTCCTATGAAAATTCCAATGAAATTTTGATAGGGATTTCACAGGATCTATTGATTATTTTGGGTAGCATGGATATTGTAACATTATTAATTCTTCCAATCTATGAATATGGATTATCATCCTATTTATTTTTGTCTTAAATTCCTTTTACCAATGTCTTATAATTTTTTTTCACAATTCCACAATTGAGATTTTTTTAATGTAAATATTATAAAAGTGATTCATACAATAAAAATACATACTCATAATAGGTAACATAAGATGGAAAGTAAAAATCCTCCTTCCCACTCCTTTAATCTTCTAGCATCACAACTATAAATACAACAGTTTCTTTATTTAAAAAAATTTATTTTATTTTATTTTTTAACTTTACAATATTGATTGGTTTTGGCATATATCAACATGAATCCGCCACAGGTATACACATGTTCCCCATCCTGAACCCTCCTCCCTCCTCCCTCCCCGACAACAGTTTCTTTAATATATTGGAATTTATATATTCTAATAAGTCACAAGGCTTTGTTCTGTGTTGGTTTGTTTTACATAGTGTTGAAATACATTTTAAAATATTAAGAATCATTACTGATAGAGTAGTAATGAAACAATTTTATAATAATTTATAGTTAATGTTGGGTTGCCGAAAGTCCTATTTTCTTCACATTTTATGTTTTCTCTTCCTCATTAAAATAATATTGCTCAAAACATATCTGACCCCTGTTGATCACCAAGATTTTATAGTCTTATCTTGCAAGTGCAGTACATATATAATTAAGCAGTTGATACACATACAGAGGTTGAGCACAAATAAAGCCCACAATGTACTTCTGTGTAACATATGTACTAACAGGTTGATTTTGTCACTGTTACATTTGACAGCAAGAGAAAATTAATTTGTTTCTGTTCATTGGTGTAATTAAACAAAGAGTGGGTTTTCTTTCAGCTTCAGAGAGTAAATATTCTGAATGCTTTTTATTTGCAGCATGTGATGGAATAAATTTTCAAGAACATGGTAATACTGTACCCTTAATTAGAAATTTGGCAAAACTCAAAGTTTTATCACCCAGTGTTAAACTACTAAGGAGGATCAGGTAAGAAGCAATTACCCACATATAAAAGGCTAAGCTGTTCCTTCTTTAGGATGCTACTTCTACATTTACCTGAACTATGTAAAGTGATATGAAGAGGCCAATAGATGTCAGCAGATTATATGTTACTTTTATCCAGTCTTTGATAAGTGATTTCTTTTTTTTAAGTTCATATGACCCTGTTTGAACACTATTTTTGACCCCAAAGATAATTACAAGATGCTCAAGGAGAACAAATGTAGAGAAAATGGTCAAAGTTGTTACCAGGGGAACTCTCAAGAAAGCAAAGTCAATGAAGAATCAAGTTCTCCAAGTGTGTGAGGAAAAAGATAAGTGCTGTGAGAAAATGATCCCGAGCCCTCTGCACAGGATAAGGAGTGTAGGCAAGCCCAAGCCCTCAATGATTTCCAGCATGCTTGTTCCATTGTGGTCACTGACAAAAGATTCCTTCATCTGCTTTTGAGAATTTTTCTTCTTCTCCAGGGTTTCAAAATACTTTGTCCACCAGAGAGCCCCCAATTCTGGATCCTCATGTCCCTGATGAGTCAGGGATGCCCTGCGCTGAATGTGTGCTCTGCCCCCGGAGAGGAGTTGTGGGTTCTGGCCACTTAGCCACAGTGTCAGTTCATGGCTCAAGTGTCTCATGGATCTGAATATACTGATCTTTTACCTGCTTGGTTAATTTATTCCCAAGTGTTTTATTCTTTTAATTTTATTGTAAATGGGATTGTTTCTTAATTTATTTTCCTAAGAGTTCATTGTTAATATTTGGAAATGCAACTGATATTTTGTATATTGATTTTTGTACCTTTCAATTTTACTAAATTTGTTTATTAGTTCCAGTTTTTTGGTTGAGTTTTTAGGGTTTTCTATATATAAGATTGTCATCTGCAAATAGATACAGTTTTATTTCTTTTCTAACTTAGATGCCTTTAAGTTTTTGTTATCTAAGTGCTCTGGCCAGAAAACTTCAGGTACTATGTTGACTTAAATTGGCAATAGTGTGTATCTTTGTCTTGTACCTAATCACAGAGGAAAAACTTTCAGGGTTTCAACATTGAGCATGATTTTAGCTGTTGATTTGTAATACACTGCCTTTACTATGTTGAGGTATATTCCATCTGTATCTAATTTTTGGGAATTTTTTCCTTGTCATGAAAGGTTGTTGAATTTTGTCAAAGGCCTTTTCTGAAACTATAAAGATCAGCATACAATTTTCAATTTTTATTTTGTTAATGTTGTGTATCACATTTATTGATTTGTGTATGTTGAACCATCTTTGCGTTCCAGAAGTAAATCCCACTTGATCATGGTGTAATATTCTTTTTTAAAAAGTAATTTTATTTATTTATTTTTGGCTGTGTTGGGTCTTTGTTGCTGCTTGGGCTTTTCTCTAGTAGTGGCTAGTGGGGGTCACTCTTCGTTTTGGTGCCCCAGGCTTTTATTGCAATGACTTCTCTTCTCGTGGGGCATGGGCTCCACAAGGGTGAGGGCTTCAGTAGTTGCAGCATGTGAGCTCAGTGGTTGCAGCTCGCTGGTCTTAGAACACAGGCTCAGTAGTTGTGGTGCATGGGCTTAGTTGCCCCGCACCAGGTGGGATCTTCCTGGACCAGGGATTGAACCCTGCATTGGCAGGGAGATTCTTTACCATTGAGTCACCAGAGAAGCCCTGTGTAGTATTAACACACTATTGAATTTTGTTTGTTCTTATTTTGTTGAGGAATTTTGTATCCATGTTCATAAGAGATATTGGCCTGTGGTTTTCTTTTCTTGTAGTGTCCTTGTCTGCCTTTGGTGTCAGAGTAATGTTGGCTTCATAAAATGAGCTTGGAAGTGTTCCCTCTTCAATTCTTGAGAAGAGTTGGAGAAAATTAGCGTTAATTCTTTTATACATTTTTGGTAGAATTTATCAGAGGTTTTTTTTTTTTTTTTTTTTTATTGGTGGAGGTTCTTGATTACTGATTCAGTTGTTATTGGTCTGTTCAGATTTTCTATTTTTTATGATTCAGTCTTGGTAGGTTGGATGTTTCTAGAAATGTATTTGCTTCTTCCTAGTATCTTGGAGAAGGCAATGGCAACCCACTCCAGTACTCTTGCCTGAAAAATCCCATGGACAGAGGAGCCTGGTGAGGTGCCATCTATGGGGTCACACAGAGTTGGACACAACTGAAGTGACTTAGCAGCAGCAGCAGTAGCAGTATCTAGTTTTCCATACTGCTATTGTATTGCTATTTTCCATTCAGCCCTGTTAATATTTGTTTTAAAAATTTTGGTGGTCTTTTGCTTATTTTTTCATTTTCTACACATTTTGTTTGTTTCCATTTGAAGGAGAGAAGTTAGACATATCTTAACTTTTGTGAGTCATAGACCCAGAGGATATATCCCATCTGGTTTATATTTTTATCATAGGCTCTCTTAGGCTCATGACAGAAAAATGGAATTTTTCATCCCACACTAAGTTTTAACAGAACTTCATTCTTTTCTTCTTTCTTTTCTTTTTACCTAGGAGGAGATAAGTATGGAAAGAACCAGATAAGTTATAGATAAAGAAACCATAATTTCCTTCACTATTTGGCTACAATTTAAATACAATAAACAATTTTCTGACTAGGATATGAGAGGATGTAGAAAATCTTTGTTCACATGGTAACACCAAAAAATTAGATATGATAAGACTTGTACTTATTTATGAAACTATTGAAGAGAGGTGGCTGTACGAAACCCCAGATGGACTGATTTTTAGAGAGAAGAGCTCTTTATACATAACTATCAAGAAATGGCAGTTTCTGGAGGCAGCATTGGTAGAAGAAAGCCTGCCAAGAGACAGACGAAAGATTAACAATAGTGGGAACATGTTGGAGAGACTGCAGTCTTGAAGATTCTCAAGTGTTGTGATACTTTACTTGGACTAACAGTTCTCCCTGGCTTACCCTTCCTGTCTTGCTTGGTAAAGGACAGTGATTGTGGACCTAGTCTAGAGAATGCCCGAGACTAGAGGATATAGTAGGTGCCTAGAGAAAAGGGCTCTCTACCATGGATTCAAAATGATGAAACTGGAATCTGACTTCCAGCAGGCCCCAGGACTCCAGAGCATGAGGGCTTCAGTAGTTGTGGCATGTGAGCTCAGTATTGGTGTATTGATAAGATCAAAGAGATTAGACTTGGACAGAAACAGCTCTGGCACTGGGAGGAAGGCTAACCAGAGATGAAGTCAATATTAAAAATTGCTTCTTTAGGCTAAAATTAACTTGCTACATAGTGATATATGAATATGATTCACATAGTGATTATATGAATAATTGCCTCTTTAATAGTCGCATGTTGGAAAGAGATTTCACATTCTTGGAAATAAATATAAAGCAAAGAGCTGTGTAATTATATCTCCACTGCTATCTATAAACAATGTCTAGTATATCACGAAGCATTGTGAGATATGTGATAAAAATGGAACACATAAAAACAAACCAAGGAAACATATTCATAGAAATGCAGATATTCGAATTATCAGAGCAGCTTAAAACTAGTATTATAAATATATTTGACTTGTGGCCCTAGCTTGGTTCTGTCCCTCAAATAAAGATCATTGTTCATCTCAAAATGGGCAACTCTGTATGACTTTTTCTCTTCCCAGGCTCTAGTAACAATCCCTTCTCTTAGGTCATTAAAGCATTTTGGTAGAAATAATGGCTACAAGAAGAGAAAACCTGATAAAAGCAATACTTTTACAGGCAATATTTAACATTTGACTTTACAATTAGTTTTTACCATGTATAATATTTTTTATATGAAAAATTGATCCCAATGAATATGCTTCAAATAAATATATAAATAAAATTGGGAAACTAATTTATTTAACTGTGATTTTATTTTATTTTATTTGTGGACTGTGCTTTAATTTTTTTTGTTGTTGGCAAAGCAATATCTCTGCTTTTTATTTATTTTATTTTTAACTTTACAATATTTTATTGGTTTTGCCATATATCAAAATGAATCCACCACAGGTATACATGTGTTCCCCATCCTGAACCCTCCTCCCTCCTCCCTCCCCATACCATCCCTCTGGATCGTCCCAGTGCACCAGCCCCAAGCACCCAGTATCGTGCATCGAGCCTGGTCTGGCGAATAATGGAATTAAATGGGCTTAAAGGAATTTACTTGGTATACTTTCTTATAGATATTTTAATTTGAAGATTTAACTAGAGTGACTCCCCAAAGCTGGAGAAATTAGGATTTTTTAGATCACAAATGCAATGTAGAGATCACATTTAAGGCTGATTGTAACCATGGGAAAAATACGAGGGAATTAGCCCAAAGTCAGATAAAAGTCTCCACTTACAGAAAAGTCTTACTACAAAGCTCCCCACATTAATGAACTGATAGTTAATTACACGGTACCAAAGTGAGTTTGCCTGCTCTTCTTGAAGTGGTGGGTTAAAATAAGTGTCCCAACAGATGAATAGCTGTCACTGAATGTGTCTGTCTACATCAGGTACTGAGCTTTGGATTCAGAATGGAGTGAAACTAGGCTACATAGAATTTACTGAGGAATTTCCTTTTAGACACCATTAAAAGCTGTAAACTGAATGTAAACTAGATGTCACTGGGAGATAAACAGTTACTGACCAGACTGGTGTATCGTAAGTTTTCCTATGAAAAAAATTGATTGATCTTGTGAATATTATTTTTTAGTTTGCTCAAGAAAAATCAGATCGTGTCAGACCCTTCTTATGCTTCACATCTTCTCAGCCCAGTATTTTTTCCCCAGCCATTGCTAAGATGAAAATTGGTTAGAGAACCTAACGTCATCTGCACTGTCTATCTTCTGCATTTTCACACTAAGGCTTTTCTTGTGATGTGGTTGGGACATCTGTGAGCAGCTGCTTATCATGTTTGGATGCTCAAAACTGCAAGTGTGGGGGAATGAACACTCCTTGGTGCACAGGGGAACATGGCTCTTCGGGGATATGAGTCAGGTCATGGATATGTGCTACCCTCGTAGGCCTCAGGCTTACAGCACTGAGCCACAGTCTGGAATTCCTCAGAGGCTTCCAGTGGGATCAGATTCTAGTTTTCTGGACTGGTGACCACTCTGATAATACACCACTGTTTGGATTTTCTCTCCTGTTGTACTTGCCAAGTCTCCCACTCCTAATACCTGGTATCATGTCCCTAAGTAAAGTCTTACCTATAAAGCTTCCTTTGTCATTGCAGTGTCCTTTGACTTTCTCACCTTTCCTATTTTAGATCTGCTTTCTGGAAGGAACTTAAACACAACCCCTAACCCTGACAAAGAATATTTTTAGCCCCTCATAGCTCCACTTGCAGTCAAAGAATATTTTCAGCCCCTCATGGCTCCACTTGCAGTCAACATCTTTTCAAAACAACAAATATTCTGATCTCTATGTCCAGAGTTTAATTTTGATTCTGCTTTTGAACTTCATGTTACTAGAATCATACAGTAAGACCTATTTGTGTCTGTCTTCTATATTTCAACAACTTTTTTGTGAGGTTTATTCATGATGTGACATTCAGCAGTAACATTATTTTTCATTGCTATATATTATACTGTTTTAAAGTCTATTTTATCTGATATGAGTATTGCTACTCCTGCTTTCTTTTGGTCTCTATTTGCATGGAATATCTTTTTCCAGCCCTTCACTTTCAGTCTGTATGTGTCCCTTGTTTTGAGGTGGGTCTCTTGTAGCCAACATATATAGGGGTCTTGTTTCTGTATCCATTCAGCCGGTCTTTGTCTTTTGGTTGGGGCATTCAACCCATTTACGTTTAAGTTGATTATTGATAAGTATGATGGCGCTGCCATTTATTGTTTTGGGTTTGAGTTTATACACCCTTTTTGTGTTTCCTTTCTAGAGAAGATCCTTTAGCACTTGTTGGAGAGCTGGTTTGGTGGTGCTGAATTCTGTCAGCTTTTGCTTGTCTGTAAAGCTTTTGATTTCTCCTTCATATTTGAATGAGATCCTTCCTGGGTACAGTAATCTGGGCTGTAGGTTATTATCTTTCATCACCTTAAGTATGTCCTGCCATTCCCTCCTGGCCTGAAGAGTTTCTATTGAAAGATCAGCTGTTATCCTTATGGGAATCCCCTTGTGTGTTATTTGTTGTTTTTCCCTTGGTGTTTTTAATATTTGTTCTTTATATTTGATCTTTGTTAATTTGATTAATATGTGTCTTGGGCTGAATGCAGAGTTCGAAAAAATAACAAGGAGAGATAAGAAAGCCTTCCTCAGCGATCAATGCAAAGAAATAGAGGAAAACAACAGAATGGGAAAGACTAGAGATTTCTTCAAGAAAATGAGAGATACCAAGTGAACATTTCCTGCAAAGATGGGCTCAATAAAGGACAGAAATGGTATGGACCTAACACAAGCAGAAGATATTAAGAAGAGGTGGCAGGAATACACAGAATTGTACAAAAAAAGATCTTCAAGACCAAGATAATCACGATGGGGTGATCACTGACCTAGAGCCAGACATCCTGGAATGTGAAGTCAAGTGGGCCTTAGAAAGCATCACAAAGAAGAAAGC
>NW_011494812.1:129217-135123 GCF_000754665.1 Bison bison bison
TATCCTTATGGGAATCCCCTTGTGTGTTATTTGTTGTTTTTCCCTTGGTGTTTTTAATATTTGTTCTTTGTTAATTTGATTAATATGTGTCTTGGGCTGAATGCAGAGTTCGAAAAAATAACAAGGAGAGATAAGAAAGCCTTCCTCAGCCATCAATGCAAAAAGATAGAGGAAAACAAGAGAATGGGAAAGACTAGAGATTTCTTCAAGAAAATTAGAGATACCAAGGGAATCATGCAAAGATGGGTTCGATAAAGGACAGAAATGGTATGGACCTAACAGAAGCAGAAGATATTAAGAAGAGGTGGCAGGAATACACAGAATTGTACAAAAAAAGATCTTCAAGACCAAGATAATCACGATGGTGTGATCACTGACCTAGAGCCAGACATCTGGGAATGTGAAGTCAAGTGGGCCGTAGAAAGCATCACAAAGAAGAAAGCTAGTGGAAGTGATGGAATTTCAGTCGAGCTATTTCAAATCCTGGAATATGATGCTGTGAAAGTTCTGCACTCAATATGCCAGCAAATTTGGAAAACTCAGCAGTGGCCACAGGACTGGAAAAGGTCAGTTTTCATTCCAATCCCAAAGAAAGGCAATGCCAAAGAATGCTCAAACTACCACACAATTGCACTCATCTCACATGCTAGTAAAGTAATGATGAAAGTTCTCCAAGCCAGACTTCAGCAGTACGTGAACCGTGAACTTCTAGATGTTCAAACTGGTTTTAGAAAAGGCAGAGGAAACAGAGATAAAATTGCCAACATCTGCTGGATCATGGAAAAAGCAAGAGAGTTCCAGAAAAACATCTATTTCTGCTTTATTGACTATGCCAAAGCCTTTGACTGTGTGGATCACAAGAAACTGTGGAAAATTCTGAATGAGATGGGAATACCAGACCACCTGACCTGCCTCTTGAGAAACCTATATGCAGGTCAAGAAGCAACAGTTCGAAATGGACATGGAACAACAGATTGGTTCCAAATAGGAAAAGGAGTACATCAAGGCTGTATATTGTCACCCTGTTTATTTAACTTCTATGCAGAGTACATCATGAGAAACGCTGGGCTGGAAGAAGCACAAGCTGGAATCAAGATTGCCAGGAGAAATATCAATAACCTCAGATATGCAGATGACACCACCCTTATGGCAGAAAGTGAAGAGGAACTAAAAAGCTTCTTGATGAAAGTGAAAGAGGAGAGTGAAAAAGTTGGCTTAAAGCTCAACATTCGGAAAACGAAGATCATGGCATTTGATCCCATCACTTCATGGGAAATAGATGGGGAAACAGTGTCAGACTTTATTTTTTGGGGCTCCAAAATCACTGTAGATTGTGTAGTGGCTTGTCAAAGTTTTCTGGTTAGGGAAGCTTGTGTCGGTGTTCTGGTGGGTGGAGCTGGATTTCTTTTCTCTGGAGTGCAATGTAGTGTCCAGTAATGAATTATGAGATGTCAGTGGGTTTAATGAATTATGAGATGTCAGTGGGTTTGGAGTGACTTTGAGCAGCCTGTATATTGACGCTCAGGGCTGTGTTCCTGTGTTGCTGGAGAATTTGCGTGGTATGTCTTGCTTTGGAACTTGTTGGCCCTTGGGTGGTGCTTGGTTTCAGTGTAGGTATGGAGGCGTTTGATGAGCTCCTGCTGATTAATGTTCTCTGGAGTCAGGAGTTCTCTGGTGTTCTCAGGATTTGGACTTAAGCCTCCTGCCTCTGGTTTTCAGTCTTACTTTTACAGTAGCCTCAAAACTTCTCCATCTATACAGCACTGTTGATAAAACATCTGGGTAAAGGTGAAAAGTCTCTCCACAGTGAGGGACACCCAGAGAGGTTCACAGAATTACATGGAGAAGAGAAGAGGGAGGAGGGAGATAGAGGTGACCAGGATGAGATGAGGTGGAATCAAAAGGAGATAGAGAAAGCTAGCCAGTAATCACTTCCTTATGTGCATTCCACAGTCTGGACTGCTCAGAGATGTTTACGGAGTTACACAGAGAAAAGAAGAGTGAGGAAGGAGACAGAGGTGGCCAGGAGGATAAAGGGGAGAATCAAAAGGAGAGAGAGATTTAGCCAATAATCAGTTCCCTAAGTGTTCTTCACCGTTCAGAACACACAAAGAGATTCACAGAGTTGGGTAGAGAAGAGAAGGGGGAGGGAGGAGATAGAGGCGAGCTGGTGGAGAAAAAGGAGAGTTCAAAGCGGGAAGAGAGCAGTCAAGCCAGTAATCTCGCTCCCAAGTAAAAATGGGTACTGAAGATTGCATTTGTAAGGGCACAAAATTGATAACAAATACCAAAAAGCAAAGATTAAAAATCTAGAGTAGAGGTTGGATTTTTTTTTCTTTCAAAAAAAGAAAGGAAAAAAAAAAAAAACAAAGTCACAAAAATGATTATGTATATATATATGTATATATATGAAGTTTGCTTTAAAAAATAAGGTCTCTCTCTCTTTTTGCGAAGTAATAGTAGGTTATAAAAATGAAAATTAAAGGAGTAATAGAGGACTTAAAAATTAAAAACATATTAAAACAAATAAAGAATGATAGTAGAAATATATCTAAGACTTTCTCTGGTGTTGTTGTGAGTATTTTGGGGTCAGTTCATTTTCGGATACTTCCTTGATCCGGCTTATATTTCTCAAGATCCATAGGCCCCTTCCTATGTAGTTGGTACTAACTACAGGGTTTTAATCTATTGCACCTGTCACTTCCAATGAGGTTCCCCCTGGTTTAGCTTCTTCTGTTTGCTGGTCTCTTCAGTGTCTAATTTCTGCCCTGACACAAGTGGGTGGTGGTGGATACTTTTTTAGGCTCACTTGTTCAGTCGTGCTGTGGGGAGGGAGAGATGCTGCAAACAAATAACACTGGTGTGTGCTCACAGTGTCTCGGCCACACTGGGTTTGCCCCCGCTCACGGCGTGTGTGCTTTCCCTGTCTACACTGCTTAGGCTCTAGGTTGCTTTGCTGGGAACTCTCTGAAGCCAGCCCTGTGTTGTATGCATTTCCCAGGTCTAAGCTGCTCAGGTTCAGGTACTTGGGTAGTCCTCAGAGGGGCAGACTCATTTGGGCCTGTGGTTTCTGCCCTTCCCAGGTCCGAGCAGCTCAGGTGACCAGGTGTTTGGTAAGCATGGTCGCTGCGACTTATCACCTCCCCCGTCCCAGCTGCTCGGTTTCTGGGTGTACAACTGGCACACCTTCTCAGGCGGATGTTGACCATCTAGAATCTCAAGAAGTCTTAGTTAGCAACAAAGCCTGCTTGCAGTTTGGTAGATAATGCCTCTCTGGGGCTGCGATTGCTCCCTTCTGGCTATGGCTGCCTGTCACTGGAGGGGGATGGTCTGCAGCTGGCTAGCTCTGCTCAGTCCTTTGTTCTGTGAGTGGGTCTGATGGTGTCTTAGGATAGGGCTTTTAGCGTAGCTCTAGTCAGTCCTTTGTTTTGTGAGCAGGCCTGGTGGTGTCACGGGTTAGGGCTTTCCGCGTGGTAGCTATCCCACAGTCTGGTTTGCTATCCCAAGTTAGTTCCCTCAGATTGCCCTCAGGGCATTCAGGCCCGATCCTTACTCTAAGTAATGCAGCCTGCACCTCCCTGCGCAGCCCTGGCTTGCTAGTGGTGGATGTAGGCGTCTGCTCTGCTTCTCCACTGGGGGAGTTACTGTTGGGCACGTAATCTGTGGGTTTTAATTATTTATTTATTTTTCCTCCCAGTTATGCTGCCCTCTGTGGTTCCAAGGCTCACCACAGACAGACCAGGCCATGAGAGTGTTTCCTGGTGTTTGGAAACTTCTCTCCTTTTGCAGACTCCCTACCTCTTTTGTCTCTCTTTTTGTCTTTTATATTTTTTCCTACCTCCGTTTGAAGACAATGGCTGCTTTTCTGGGTGCCTGATGTCCTCTGCTGGCATTCAGAAATTGTTTTGTGGAATTTACTCAGAGTTCAAATGTTCTTTTGATGAATTTGAGGGGGAGAAAGTGGTCTCCCTGACCTATTCCTCTGCCATCTTAGGATCGCCTCCCCAACATTATTTTTATGAGATTTATTCATGTTGTTACATGTAGCAGTAATTTATTGTTTTTCATTGCTATGTAGTATTTCATTGTGTGAATATACCACAATCTACCTGTTGTACTATAGATAAACATTTGAATTATGTCTAGATTTTAGCTATATTGAATAATGCTGCTTTGAACACTTTTTTGCACATCTTTTGTGAACATAAACACTCATTTCTCTTATATTTATATACATAGAAATGAAATTGCTGGTTCACAGGTTATATACACTTTTCATATTTAATAAATACTGACAAACAGATTTTCATAGTGTTTATACCAATCTATCTTCCATCCTATTAGCATCCTCAATCATACTGATATATTAACATTTTTAATTTTAACCTTCTGATGGATGTGTAGTGCATCCAATTGTTATTTTGTTTCATTTCTCCCTGTTGACTAATGGTATTTAACATCTTTTCTACATTCCCCTTAACCATTTGGATACACTCTTTTGTGGAGTACCAGTTTAAGGCTTTAGCTATTTGTGTGTGTGTTTGTGTGTGTGTGTGTGTGGTGAGGAGGAGACCACACCACCAGTTTTTCCCACCATATTGAAAAACAATTCAGTATTTAACTTACTGAATTGAAGTTCTTTATAAGTTTTTATACTAGTCTTTTGTTTGATGTGCATTGTGAGTATATCTACCAGTCTCTGGATACTCTTCACTGTCTTCAAGTTGCATTTTGATGAAAAGTATTCCTTATTAATGGATTGCAGTTCATTGATATCTTTATTTATGATTATTTTATTCTACTCTTGTAAATTATTTACCCAAACCTGGATGAAATAGTCTCAGTCTCTGGTTCTCAAACTTGTGTGGACATCAGAATCATCAGGAAGCCTTTTTAAAGTACATATTGTTGAGACAAACCTCTGGAGTTTTTAATTCTTTAGGTCAGGGAAAAGGTTTAATAACTTAATTTCTCATGACTTCCAGGTGATGCTGATTCTGCTCATCTGGGAATCCGACCTTGCAAAGCACTTTACTATTTTATCTTTAAGAAACTTAATTACTTTACCTTTTGTATTTATATCTACACTATACCTGGGACTTCTCAGGTGGTGCTCAGTTCAGTTCAGTTGCTCAGTCATGTCTGATTCTTTGTTACCCCATGGACTGCAGCAGACCATGTTTTTCTGTCCATCACGAAATCCTGTAGCTTGCTCAAACTCAGGTCCATCAAATTGGTGATGCCATCCAACCATCTCATCCTCTGTCATCCCCTTCTCTTCCTGCCTTCAATCTTTTCCAGCATCTGGGTCTTTTCCAATGAGTCAGTTCTGCACATCAGATGGCCAAAGTATTGGAATTCAGCTTCAGCATCAGTCCTTCCAATGAATATTCAGTGCTTATGTCCTTTACAATTGACTGGTTTGATCTCCTTGCAGTTCAAGAGACTCTTAAGGGTCTTCTCCAACACCACAGGTCAAAAGCATCAATTCTTCAGTGGTCAGCTTTCTTTATGGTCCAACTCTCACATTCATCCATGACTACTGGAAAAACCATAGCTTTGACTAGACAGACTAGTCAAAGCTAGTGGTAGTGCTAGAGGTGAAGAATCCACCTGCCAATGCAGGAGACCCAAGAGATGTGGGTTTGATCTTTGGGTAGAGAAGATCCCCTGGAGTAGGAAATGGCACCCACTCCAATATTCTTGCCTGGAAAATTGCATGGGCAGAGGAGCTTGGTGGGCTACATTCCATAGGGCCACAGAGAGTTGGGCAAGACTGAGCACACAATACAATATACTTAGACTTGATTTTTGTGTGTGGTGTGAAATGGAGGTAGAACTGCATTTTCAGTGTTAGTTATTGATTAATAACACTGATATGAAGTATTAATTATGGTGTAATATGT
>NW_011494812.1:135223-135528 GCF_000754665.1 Bison bison bison
TCTGTGCTTACCTATGCTGTCACAAATGGAAGGATTTCCTTCTTTTTAAAGGCTGAATATGTTCCATTATATGTATTTTGTTATATATATATATATATATATATATTTTAAGTTTGCCCTTGTTAAGTGGAGCATAAGGTGAGCTGATGTTCAACAACAGACCAGGAGAGAAATTGAAATAGAGGTTTACTACTCATAGGTCCTGGAGGTATCTGGCAAGTCTAGAGGGACCACGAAGAAGGCAATGGCAACGCACTCCAGTACTCTTGCCTGGAAAATCCCATGGGTGGAGGAGCCTGGTAGGC
>NW_011494812.1:135628-136473 GCF_000754665.1 Bison bison bison
TTTACCTTTTGTATTTATATCTACACTATACCTGGGACTTCTCAGGTGGTGCTCAGTTCAGTTCAGTTGCTCAGTCATGTCTGATTCTTTGTTACCCCATGGACTGCAGCAGACCATGTTTTTCTGTCCATCACGAACTCCCGTAGCTTGCTCAAACTCAGGTCCATCAAATTGGTGATGCCATCCAACCATCTCATCCTCTGTCATCCCCTTCTCTTCCTGCCTTCAATCTTTTCCAGCATCTGGGTCTTTTCCAATGAGTCAGTTCTGCACATCAGATGGCCAAAGTATTGGAATTCAGCTTCAGTATCAGTCCTTCCAATGAATATTCAGTGCTTATATCCTTTACAATTGACTGGTTTGATCTCCTTGCAGTTCAAGAGACTCTTAAGGGTCTTCTCCAACACCACAGGTCAAAAGCATCAATTCTTCAGTGGTCAGCTTTCTTTATGGTCCAACTCTCACATTCATCCATGACTACTGGAAAAACCATAGCTTTGACTAGACAGACTAGTCACTATTGGTAGTGCTAGAGGTGAAGAATCCATCTTCCAATGCAGGAGACCCAAGAGATGTGGGTTTGATCTTTGGGTAGAGAAGATCCCCTGGAGTAGGAAATGGCACCCACTCCAATATTCTTGCCTGGAAAATTGCATGGGCAGAGGAGCTTGGTGGGCTACATTCCATAGGGCCACAGAGAGTTGGGCAAGACTGAGCACACAATACAATATACTTAGACTTGATTTTTGTGTGTGGTGTGAAATGGAGGTAAAACTGCATTTTCAGTGTTAGTTATTGATTAATAACACTGATATGAAGTATTAATTATGGTGTAATATGTGTCC
>NW_011494812.1:136573-141445 GCF_000754665.1 Bison bison bison
AAGAAATTTTTGTTGTTTGAGTCACTCAGTCTGTGGTAACTGTTATGGCAACACTAGCAAACTAATACATGCAGTGTTGGCAAACTTTTCTTCTAGATGATTAGTCATGAGGCAAAGTAGACAAGTAAACAAGCACATAAGCTTTGTAGAATAATAGTTAAAAATATAGAATTTTCATAACATATTAAAATCAACATTGTCTTAAAACAGTTTTTATAGAGGATGCTCTTAAGGAGAATTCTGAGTAGGCACAGAGCAGAAATCATCTTTGCCTACTATCCATCTGATCATGAAAGAGTTAGTCACTCAGTCGTGTCTGATTCTTTGGGACCCCATGGACAGTAGCCCACCATGCTCTTCAGTCTATGGAATTCCCCAGGTAAGAATATTAGAGTTGGGTGCCATTCCATTCTCTAAGGGGTCTTCCCAACCGAGAGAGTGAACATGGGTGTCTTCCATTGCAGGCAAATTCTTTACTCTCTGAGCCACCAGGTAGGTCCCCTATCTAATTATAAGTGTCCTCAAAAATACAATGGGAAAAAAAGGGTATCAAATGCAATTGGTATAAGAATAGGCACCTAATAAATGTGTTAATTATCATCCATATTACCTAGTGATTGCTGAAACAAGTAAAATCCAGAAAGCACTGTGGCCAAGAAAATGTTCTCTGACTGTCCAAGATTCTCATCAGTTTCCTGCAGAGAAGTTAGAAGTTGATATCTAACATGCCAGGTGTTATACATGGTGCTCATTATGTAGGTTCAATCTCAAATATCTTGATATCTTCATCAGTTTCCAAATTGAAAACCCCTTGAAACATTCTCATGGAGGTACAATCTCACTGCTCCTGCTTGGTTATTGTAGCCAGTATTTGGGGCTCTGAATGAACAAGACCATGTAAGCAGCACAACTATAGATAAAATGACTTAATGAGGACCTAATGAGGCTCACTGTATCCCTGTACTTTCTCTCACAAGGGAAATACTCTCTACATTTATGGTTGGTTTACCTGTTTCTTTCTCTAGAGCTTCTGTATTATCCCATTTCTCATTTTAGTGTTCAGCATGTCCCTTGGTATTTATTAAATACTGATTGAATTAAGACATATGGAAATCTAAAGGAAAGAGCTTTGGTTTAAATTCATTTATATTCTAACCTGCCTACAATTCTGTGTTGCTCTTCACTATGAAAAATAAACATTGTTTTTCAAACTTATTAATTTGCTTTGGAGCTTTTGTCTTTCCTGAATCTAAAGATTTATGCCTTTAATTGATTCTTTAAAATTATCAGCCACAGTTTCATCAAATATTTGCTCTGCTCATTATTTGTATTCTCTCTTAATGAATTTCCTATTAGACTTATATTGGATTTCATGTTAGTGTTCATATCTCTTAAGTTTTTTGTTTGTACTCAACAGCTATTTAGCTCTGTCTTGTGCTATAAAAAATCCTTCAGCTCTCTTAATTTAGAAATATTCAAAAATTTCTTTCTCTGTTTTTTGCTTAATGCATGAATCAAGTTTTAAATTACAGTATTTAGAGTATTCATGTCTAGAAGCTTAATCTTCCTGGTGTTTTTTGATGTCACTTTCTCTTCTGGTGTTGTTTCTTTTCACATCTTTAAGCTTTAAAAATACAATTTCGTCAGTGTGTGATTTCTTGAGGGATCTAGCCTTTATTTGTTTGTCTGTCTACTTTCTTTTATGCTGAATTATTTCTCTTCGTATCCTGTAATTTTGGATTATGCACTCATATTTGGAAAGGCTTTATGTGTAGGAATTTTTTACAGACTGTTTTGAGCGCCCTCAAAATAAACTTTGCTTTAAATTTTACCTAGTGTTGGGAATTCCCTGGTAGTGTGGTGGTTAGAACAGGTGCTCTCATTGCCCACGGCCCAGGTTCAGTCCTGGACCTGGGACCTAAGATCCCACAAGCAGGTGGGCCCTCTAGAATTTTCATTCACCAAGTGTCACAGAGATATCACAAACTTGGAATCACCTTTTAATTTTTTGGTTTGTGTATTCTAAGATCACACAAGGAGAATATTTTTGAGCTCCAGTCTCAGATTTGTGATTAGTAATTCTCAGAATGAGAGGCAAGCAAACCAGCCAATGTTTAGTGAATACCTAGCTAAGCACACTTCCTTCCCTGACAATTAGGTAGATATTTGTTAGTCCATTTTGTCGCTGAGACCAGTGTATAGCAGGAAACTTAGTTTCAAATTTCAGTTTATTTGAGACAAAGTCTCAAGGCCTTGTCTCCTTTTTTATTTTTTGGCTATCTGTGCAGAAATGGCAACCCACTCCAGTGTTCTTGCCTGAGGAATCCCAGGGACGGGGGAGCCTGGTGGGCTGCCGTCAATGGGGTTGCACAGAGTTGGACATGACTGAAGTGACTTAGCAGCAGCAGCATGTGAGATCTTAGTTCCCCAAACAGGGATCACACTCATTCCCCATGCATGGGATCACAGAGTCTTAACCACTGGACTGCCAGAGAAGTCCCAAGGCCTTGCTTCCTGATCCAAGTAACCGCAATAGCCAACCCCCTAGGGAATACCCAGGATGTCTTGTATGCCCGAGCATCATTTCCTGTTTGTATCTCTGGGTGTCTGTTTTTTTCTATGTTTGATTCCCTTATTTCATCAAGAGGGCAGCTATGTATTCAAAAAAAGAATGAAAAGACATTTTTTTTTATCTTGAATTTCTTAGTCTATTCAAGTTACACAATGTGCCATCTTGCCAGAAATAGAATCCATAACTATAGACTTCCCTGGTGACACAATGTATAAGAATTTGCTTTCCAGTGTAGGGGACATGCATTCAATCTCTGGTCCTGGAAGATTTCACATGCCACGGAGCAACTAAGACCATGTGCCCCAGCTACTGAGCCTGTGCGTTGCAACTTCTGAAGCCGTCACACCTAGAGCCCATACTCCACGAGAAGAAAACCCACCACAATGAGTAGCCCCCACCCGCTGCAACTAGCGAAAGCCCATGCAAAGCAACTTTGACTTAGTGCAGTCGAAAAAATAAATAAATAAAAATTAAGAACATAGTACCGGCATTTGTTGAACAATATTTCTAACAAAAAGAAAAAAGAATTCATAACTGTGTTTCATGTTCTTATACATAGAAATCTAACAATCGTGATAAAACAATGCTTTACATTTGAAAGTGAGTTAGAAAGGAATACTGTAATTGGGTTGAATGGGTAGGGACAATAAGAAGATGGAGAAGAGGACTGGGGGCTGAGATAAAGGTTTAGAGGAATGACTAGGAAAACACAGAAGAGTGAGAAAGAAGGAGAGAGTAGAGTGGCAAAGAGGAGAACACACAGGTGGGAAAGAGCAGGAGTCCAGTAAGGACCAAAAATGCTGGAGCCAAATTTCATATTAGAAAACGCTCAGTTTTTCCCACTCAGTCATTTTTACAGATAAGAAAACTGAACTCAGAATGCTGATATAATTTCTCCAATACACCATGTCCAGCAGGTATCTGCTCAGGAGTTCATCTTGACTCTCAGTCCAAAGCTCCTTTTGGGAAAATATTTTCTGTGGTGAGAGGTGGGGTGGATGAGAAGCACACAGATCAAATGATTGAAGAAAGAAAAGGCAAGGGAAAACTTGATGCAGAGTGGGAGGGAAAATGAGGTCAGTAAAAGATAAATTGGTATAAGAGGCAGTGGATTTCTCTAGAAGGGAAGTTGGGGTTTCTTTGGGCAGGGAGAAGGATGTAAGATGAGCCTGTGAGACAGTGTGGGGAGAGAAGCTCACATCTGGGTCCTGAGGTGAAGGAATTCAAGAGTTGTGATGGTATTTGTTGTTTGGAGAAGCACTAAATAAGAGATGTTAGAAAGAACAGAAGAATTCTGATGGCCTAAGCACCAGTGAATCAAGAGGGAGGAACCCGGGGAGGTCTGGTCACCCAGGGAAGAATACTTGACTCCCTTGTATCCTGTCAACTTGAATTCTAATTAGGGTTTATCTCACCTATTCTGGTTTTCTCTTCTGGAGTTTCTTGGTCCAGGGAGCACATAGTTATCAGTGACTTATATGACCACCTATTTTCTCCCAATTTCCCCCCCCCCCCCACCCCCAGGTCATGGTCACCTTCCCTCTGGCCCCACTTTAGCCCTTGAAGTTGACCTCCAGTTCTGCTTTTCTTCAGCTTCTCTAGTTCTCAGAATTCCTTAGGCAGCTCCTGAGAAGCCCCTGTCCTTTCTCCTCCTTCAGATCTGTCCTTCATCCATCATAGCTGAGTTTATGCTCAGGAGTGGAGTGGCCGGGGAAACTGCAGATCCATGGTGGGGCCACGACTCAATTACCAGATGCTTCCTGCCCCCTGACTAGGATCAACTCTGCTATAGAAGTTGAGCTGAAGAATCAGGGGCTCTGCTCCACTTCTTTTTCCAGTCCTCTTCCCACTCTTCCTGTTCAGCTCCCTCTCCCTCCTCCTCCACTTTTAGCCTCTGCCTCCCTCCTCTTCCCTTCATCCTCTTCCTCTTTTGAGCTTCCTCCTCTCCTCCTCCACCTGTTATGTCCCCTGGTGACCTTGCCCAGCTCCTCACCTGTTGGTCCCAGACTCCGTTCCTCAGTTAATTAACTCTTGTTTCTCTTCTACCTATCCAAACTCAAACTGCCCCCTCCATGGTTTTCCCCAGTCCACAGTGAAGGGTGTAAGCACTGGTGGCTACACAGTTTTGGGGTCCAGTATTCTTGAGAGTCCTTTGGACTGCAAGGAGATCCAACCAGTCCATCCTAAAGGAAATCAGTCCTGAGTGTTCATTGGAAGGACTGATGTTGGAACGGAAACTCCAATACTTTGGCCACCTGATGTGAAGAACTGACTCATTGGAAAAGACCCTGATGCTGGGA
>NW_011494812.1:143706-144621 GCF_000754665.1 Bison bison bison
ATCAAATTATGCCAACACTAAAAAATATTCACTGAGCACCTACCACTTGCCAGGCACTCTGTTAGATGTTGGGGATCCAGTAGAGTAGGGGTTGTTGAAGAGAAAACCGCAGGCCCATAGTGGAATCACTTGGGTAAAGTGCATGATGCCAAATCTAGATTCAATATCTGACTTAACTGCATTTCCAACCTTCACCAGAAATGTAATCTTAATCAACTATTTTGGGATTTTCTGATCAGCACCAATGGGATAATCTCCCTGTGAGGCCCTCTCCATCCTCCAGAGGAAGAAGAGGCAATCTACATGATAAAATTCTCGTTATTCCCTTCCCTTCAAAAAGAAGATGTCCTGGTCTAAAATAATCTTTTCTGTTGATAAATAGCTCATCTGACCTGCTCTTTTTATAAAAACCTTCCATTTTATGCTGTTTCTCTGAGTATCTTTGTAGTTGCTAGATGGGATGTTGTCCAATTCATGAATCATTGAATAAAGCCAGAAGATTTTCAAATTTACTCAGTTAAAACTTTTTTTTTTCCCCACATAGGCTATATATGTAACACCTCAGGGCAATCTCTGAAGTCAAGATCCTGTTGGGTAAACAAAACAGTTAAGAGTCACCATTTTGGAAAATGTTGTTTCAAGAAGGCTTTGTGTGTGTGTGTGTTTTTGGTCTAGAATTTATACATTATAATAAGTCTCAGCACAGAAAGATTTACAATTCTTGTTTCAGTGTTTTATTCCCCAAGGAATCTAAAAAGTCTTTGAATAAGTTTATTGCATTGTGTGTAACATGATTCACAAATGTAACAGATATTTGTTCTCAGGCAGGTGCTACGTGATTGTTTGATGAGTGACTATATGTCAATGCAAGTCAAACAGAGGAGGGTTTTCTTTATGCTGCAATGCTCCTGTGAT
>NW_011494812.1:144721-144921 GCF_000754665.1 Bison bison bison
ATTATTGTAATTAAGATAGTTGTCCACCATGGGGAACTAGTTAACGTCTTCCAAATTGAGGCAATTGAGGCTTCAGGAGTATCCATGGCCCTAATCATCTTGTTCATGTGGTTAGTAAAATGAGTAACATTCGTGCTCATATCAGGTATATATGTACAGCACTGGGTATGAATAATGGCACAAGTTCCTCCTTGTGCAGC
>NW_011494812.1:147606-151180 GCF_000754665.1 Bison bison bison
TGTGTCCTGTCTGCAGATCATCACAGCTCCGTGGGCTGGATTGCCTTGGCAGTGATTGTGACCCTGGTGCTCATGGCAGGTCTTGCATTTTGGCTTTGGAAGCACTGGTGAGTTCTTTGTGTGCATCCTTCCTGCCCTTTTTCAGGTTCCCACTTGTCTTTCTATCCTTTTTCTTCTCTATCTCATCAGTTTTCCTCTTTGCAGCCCTCTTCCTTCTTAGCAGTCATTTCTTACTTCCACTCCATGTAGAGTAACTTCCATCTTTGTTCTCATTAGGACACACCGTGAATCCCCAAGCTCTGTTCTCCCTTTGGAATGAGATCCCAGCTGCCCAGGAACTCAGGACACATTTAAACTGACTTAGGTGATGATGGCCTTTCCACTCTCCTTACAGAGAGTTTTTAGTTGTTGTGTTTTTTTGCTTAATGATCAGTTGTCAATTAAGCTAAATGCATTTTTGCAGAATTTGTCATTCTAACCTGTGTTGGGGATTTTAAATTCTGAATGGAATAAGGTCCTAGGATCCTTCACATATTCAAATGTGAGTGCATCATCAGGCTTATTTCAGATGTTACTTCCTCCAGAGGGTCTTCCCTCATTCACAAGTGGAAGCTGTCTCTGCCTTGTCTGAACTGCCATTGTAATTTAACTGAACTTTTAAAAATCCTCCTCACTGTACACACTTTGTTGTAGCTGTTTATTTCCCCTTTCCCTTCTATTTTATAAGCTTCTTGAGAACAAAGTCCATGTCTTTTTACTATTTGTATCTATGGCAAAATGTCTTATCTGTATGTAGTATATTGTAAGTAAAAATCTGGGTTGAATTTATTCTGAATTTATGATCTTTAAAAAAATTTTCTTCCTTCCTGTCATCTTTGTAGTAGTTGAGACATTTGATGCTCTTCTGGTTAAGTCTTTTCACTTGGCCAAGGGACTGCACTTAGTGATCTTAGTTTTTAGTCATTTCTCCGAGCCCTTGAGGAGAAACATAGTTTTATATTTGACCATTCTTATTTTTTAACTCTAGAGATTAATTTGGATGAAAGTATTTCTTTATATTGAGAGTCCATTGTACTGCAAGTATATCAAACCAGTCAATCCTAAAGGAAATCTATCCTGAATGTTCATTGGAAGAACTGATGCTGAAGCTGAAGCAACAATACTTTGGCCACCTGAGGTGAAGAGTGTACTCACTGGAAAATACCTTGATCCTGAGAAAGATTGAGTGTAGGAAGAGAAGGTGATGGCAGAGGATGAAATGGATGGATGGCATCACTGACTCAATGAACATGAGTTTGAACAATAGTGAGATAGGGAACGACAGGGAAGCCTGGGCGTGCTGCAGTCCGTGGGGTCGCAAAGAATTGAACTGAGAGTGATTGAACAAATTGATTTATAAGTACCTAAATAAAAAAGCAGAAGGCAGAGTGTAGACTCATATTATTTAAAATGTTTCAGTGATAAGGAACAGAGTTATCACCTTGTTAGACATATAGAATCTTGGACCTCAGCTGAGACTTCCTGAAACACAATTTGTATTTCAGCAAAATCAGCAGGGTTTATAAATGCATTAAAATTTTAGAAGCACTAATATTGGTGACATCTGAAAGGTAGCAGTGTTAGTATGTCCCTTAAGAGAAAAGAAGATGATCAAGAAAAGAGAGCAAGAATGTTGATCCTGAAGTTGAAGTGAGGTCAAGGCAAAGAGATTACATAGAACACATTCTTACGGATTTTTGAGAATATGCCTTGCAATTCAGAGAACATGGGTTTCATGCATCCCATCCCTGGTCAGGGAACTAAGATCCCACATGCCGTGGAGCAACTAAGTCCATGAACCACAACTAGAGAGCCTGGGTGCTGGAATGAAAAGATTCTGTGTGCCACAACTAGGACTTGACCCAGCCAAATAAAAACAAAGAAACCAAAACTGGTCATCATCACATGAATCTACAAGTCTAGTTCCTTTCTCACATTTTCCATTTCTTCATCTTAGTATTATAGATAGTATGTTATATATAATGTTTCTTATTTCAATATAGTTTACTTTGATGTTCTCTCCTCTCCAGATTTAGGTCTGCTTTCTGGAGGGAATCTAAGCATAATTCACTACCCTGGTATAGAATATTTTCAGCCCCTAGAATTTTTCTCCCTCATGCTTCTAATTCCCAGTCAACATCCATTTTTTATTCAATATCTTTTTTTTTTTTAAGACAACAAAGATTCTAATTTTTATGACCAGAGTTTAGATTTGTTTTTGAATTTCTTGTTACTAGGGTCATATTGTAAGGCCTATTTTGTGTCTGCCTTCTTTCATTCAACATTATTTTTGTGAGTTCTATTCGTGTTGTAACATATAGCAGTAATTCGTTGTTTTCCATTGCTGTGTAGTATTCCATTGTGTGACTGTACCACCATTTAGCCATTCTACTGTGGATGGACATTTTCATTGTTTCCAGATTTTAGTTATGTTGAATAACGTTGCTTTGAACACTTGTATACATGTCTTTTTGCAAACATAAAGAGCCCTTTCTCTTGGAAATAGACATACAAATGAAATTGCTGAGCCTTGTTTATATGTATTTTTCACATTTAATAGATAAGTGGCCAACGAGTTTTCAGTGGTTATACCAATCTACCTTTCATCTTCTCAACATTGTCACTCATATTTGATGTATTTACCCTTTAACCTTTCTAATGGGGGTATAGTGTATCCAAATTTTTTGGCTCATGTTTCCATGATGGCTAATGGTACTTGACATATTTTCACATGCCTTTGAGCCATTTATATACACTGTTTTGTGAAGTACCAGTTTAAGGTTTTAGCTGTGTGTGTGTGTGTGTGTGTGTGTGTATGGGAGAGTGTGTAGTGATACGGAGGGGATTCAATCTTTTCTAATTTATACTCTCTTGTATACTACTCCTTTGTTGGATATGCAATAGGAATATTTTCTATGTCTTGGTTCACTTTTCATTCTCTTAAAGCTGAATTTTGATTAAAATAACTTCTTGCTAATGGGATGCAGTTCACTGATATTTTTTCTTATGGCTATTTTATTCTACTCTTATAAATTACTTACCCTTACCCCAAGGTCAGTTTTCATTCCAATCCCAAAGAAAGGCAATGCCAAAGAATGCTCAAGCTACCACATAATTGCACTTATCTTACACGCTAGTAAAGTAATGCTCAAAATTCTCCAAGCCAGGCTTCAGTAATACATGAATTGTGACTTCCAGATGTTCAAGGTGGTTATAGAAAAGGCAGAGGAAACAGAGATCAAATTGCCAACATCCGCTGGATCATTGAAAAAGCAAGAGAGTTCCAGAAAACCATCTATTTCTGCTTTATTGACTATGCCAAAGCCTTTAACTGTGTGGATCACAAGAAACTGTGGAAAATTCTGAAAGAGATGGGAATACCAGACCACCTGACCCGTGCGGGGAGCCGGTGAGGCATTCCACTCGTGACAAAGGTCATGAGGAAGGAGGCTCGGCATACGCAAAGGCGGGATCGAGCCTCAGGAGTCCCCCCGGATATTCTCGAGCATTTTCCCCCAAAAAACCAGAGTCTGCC
>NW_011494812.1:151280-152435 GCF_000754665.1 Bison bison bison
CTGAGATATCTTGCCTTTCATCTAGATTCTGAGTTTCCTTTCTTTGGCACCTTTCATTCTCCAGTCTCTCCTTCCCAATGCCCCTCCTCATAGTCTTTGTCCTTTTCCCACAGGCTTTCAGGAGCCCATTTCCTTCAAAGTCATCTGTGTCCTATCCTTTCACAACAGTTCTTGGGTGCAAAGTCTGGGCTCAGGCTGGTTGGGTGAGTTGCAGACTCATGGCTGGAAGAGCAACTCTGGCACTCTTATTTACCTGTGGCCTTGGTCCAAGGGCAACTTCAGCAATGAAGAGTTGAAGGAACTGCAAAATTATTTGCACACGAACTTCGTTAGATTTGTTCAGGCATTTTACAGCCATGCCAGAAAATGGCAATTTGAATGTAAGTTCATTTTCCTTAACAGGGACTGGGGATATGGTAGGGGGTGTGTGGGTTTTACTGAGTTTATTTCTCTAAGAAACAGCCTCTGATCAATTCTGAAACTTAACTCTCCACACCAGAGCATTGCAATTGTATCCTTTTGGGCAGAGGGTATAATCCAGACCCTGATTTCTCAGAAGGATTAAGACTTCTGCTATTTACAGACTCCTCTCTCATTGAGTGCAGGCTTGTGCCTTATTATCTTGCACTATTGGTCACTTGCAACAGCCCCTTTCCCCAGTTTTCCAACTAGGCATCTATGTCTATATATTCAGTATTATCTATATATTCAGTGTTATCTATTGCATTTCATTCATCCTGGGTTATTTCAACCGCCACTTTCTCACATTAAGTCCTTCCTTATTCTCTTGCTCACATAATTTACACTGCCTTCTTTAAATATTTTACCCTCCTCCTTATATCATTCATCTCTTCCTATATTCCCAATTGCCAATAATTCCCCTTTCTCTGAATATGTGATGAAAACAATCTTGCTTCATTTCCTCAAATCATCTGAAATTCTCCCTTCTGTTTCCATCATCCCTTGATCAATTTTATCTTTTTTATGCCCTCTTTTCTCTAATTTTCTTTGCCAGATCGCTTTGAGGTACAGATAGCAAAAGGCTGTGAGCTGCATGCTGGGGAAGCCCCAGTAGGCTTTATGAGGGTTGCTTATCAAGGATCAGACTTCTTGAGCTTTCAGAACAAGTCATGGGTGTCCTCTCCAGAGGGTGGA